>NC_086097.1:97990983-98299660 GCF_963921235.1 Mobula hypostoma
CGAGAGTCACAGGGATTAGTACAGACACACGATAGTCAGTAGTGATGCCGAAGGTCACAGGGATGAGGATAGTCAGACACAATAGTCAGCAGTGATGGCGAGAGTCACAGGGATTAGTACAGACACACGATGGTCAGTAGTGATGCCGAGGGTCACAGGGATTAGAACAGACAGACACTATGGTCAGCAGTGATGCCGAGGGTCACAGGGATTAGTATAGACACACGATGGTCAGTAGTGATGCCGAGGGACACAGGGATTAGTATAGACACATGATGGTCAGCAGGGATTAGTGTAGATAGACACGATGGTCAGTAGTGATGTCGAGGGTCACAGGGATTAGTATAGACACACGATGGTCAGTGATGCTGAGGGTCACAGGTATTAGTATAGAGACACGATGGTCAGTGATGCCGAGGGTCACAGGGATTAGTATAGACACACGATGGTCAGTAGTGATGCCGAGGGTCACAGGGATTAGTAGAGACAGACATTGGTCAGCAGGGATGCCCGAGGGTCACAGGGATTAGGATAGACAGACACGATGGTCAGTAGTGATGCCGAGGGTCACAGGGATTAGTATAGACAGACGATGGTCAGCAGTGATGCCGAGGGTCACAGAGATGAGTACAGACACACGATGGTCAGTGATGCCGAGGGACACAGGGATTAGTACAGACACACGATGGTCAGCAGTGATGCCGAGGATCACAGGGATTAGTAAAGAGACACGATGGTCAGCAGGGATGCCAAGGGTCACAGGGATTAATACAGACACACAATAGTCAGCAGGGATGCCGAGGGTCACAGGGATTAGTATGGACACATGATGGTCAGCAGGGATTAGTATAGACAGACACGATGGTCAGTAGTGATGCCGAGGGTCACAGGGATTAGTACAGACACACGATGGTCAGCAGTGATGCCGAGGGTCACAGGGATTAGTACAGACACACGATGGTCAGCAGTGATGCTGAGGGTCACAGGGATTAGTATAGACAACATGATGGTCAGCAGGGATTAGTGTGGACAGACACGATAGTCAGTAGTGATGCCGAGGGTCACAGGGATTAGTATAGACACACGATGGTCAGCAGTGATGCTGAGGTCACAGGGATTAGTACAGACATACGATGGTCAGTAGTGATGCCGAAGGTCAGAGGGATGAGGATAGACAGACACGATGGTCAGCAGTCATGCCAAGGGTCACAGGGATTAGTAAAGAGACACAATGGTCAGCAGGGATGCCAAGGGTCACAGGGATTAGTATAGACAGACACGATGGTCAGCAGTGATGCCGAGGTCACAGGGATTAGTACAGACACACGATGGTCATTAGTGATGCCAAGGGTCACAGGGATGAGGATAGACACACGATGGTCAGCAGTGATGCCGAGGATCACAGGGATTAGTAAAGAGACACGATGGTCAGCAGGGATGCCGAGGGTCACAGGGATTAGTATGGACACATGATGGTCAGCAGGGATTAGTATAGACAGACACGATGGTCAGTAGTGATGCCGAGGGTCACAGGGATTAGTATAGACACATGATAGTCAGCAGGGATTAGTATAGACACACGATGGTCAGTGATGCCGAGGGTCACAGGGATTAGTATAGACACACGATGGTCAGCAGTGATGGCGAGGGTCATAGGGATTAGTATAGACACACGATGGTCAGTGATGCCGAGGGTCATAGGGATTAGTATAGACACACGATGGTCAGCAGTGATGCCGAGGGTCATAGGGATTAGTAGAGACAGACAATGGTCAGCAGGGATGCCGAGGGTCACAGGGATGAGGATACACAGACACGATGGTCAGTAGTGATGCCGAGGGTCACAGAGATTAGTATAGACACACGATGGTCAGTAGTGATGCCGAGGGTGACAGGGATTAGTACAGACACACGATAGTCAGTAGTGATGCCGAAGGTCACAGGGATGAGGATAGACAGACACGATGGTCAGTAGTGATGGCGAGAGTCACAGGGATTAGTACAGACACACACTAGTCAGCAGTGATGCCGAAGGTCACAGGGATGAGGATAGACAGACACGATGGTCAGTAGTGATGGCGAGAGTCACAGGGATTAGTACAGACACACGATAGTCAGTAGTGATGCCGAAGGTCACAGGGATGAGGATAGTCAGACACAATAGTCAGCAGTGATGGCGAGAGTCACAGGGATTAGTACAGACACACGATGGTCAGTAGTGATGCCGAGGGTCACAGGGATTAGAACAGACAGACACTATGGTCAGCAGTGATGCCGAGGGTCACAGGGATTAGTATAGACACACGATGGTCAGTAGTGATGCCGAGGGACACAGGGATTAGTATAGACACATGATGGTCAGCAGGGATTAGTGTAGATAGACACGATGGTCAGTAGTGATGTCGAGGGTCACAGGGATTAGTATAGACACACGATGGTCAGTGATGCTGAGGGTCACAGGTATTAGTATAGAGACACGATGGTCAGTGATGCCGAGGGTCACAGGGATTAGTATAGACACACGATGGTCAGTAGTGATGCCGAGGGTCACAGGGATTAGTAGAGACAGACATTGGTCAGCAGGGATGCCCGAGGGTCACAGGGATTAGGATAGACAGACACGATGGTCAGTAGTGATGCCGAGGGTCACAGGGATTAGTATAGACAGACGATGGTCAGCAGTGATGCCGAGGGTCACAGAGATGAGTACAGACACACGATGGTCAGTGATGCCGAGGGACACAGGGATTAGTACAGACACACGATGGTCAGCAGTGATGCCGAGGATCACAGGGATTAGTAAAGAGACACGATGGTCAGCAGGGATGCCGAGGGTCACAGGGATTAATACAGACACACAATAGTCAGCAGGGATGCCGAGGGTCACAGGGATTAGTATGGACACATGATGGTCAGCAGGGATTAGTATAGACAGACACGATGGTCAGTAGTGATGCCGAGGGTCACAGGGATTAGTACAGACACACGATGGTCAGCAGTGATGCCGAGGGTCACAGGGATTAGTACAGACACACGATGGTCAGCAGTGATGCTGAGGGTCACAGGGATTAGTATAGACAACATGATGGTCAGCAGGGATTAGTGTGGACAGACACGATAGTCAGTAGTGATGCCGAGGGTCACAGGGATTAGTATAGACACACGATGGTCAGCAGTGATGCTGAGGTCACAGGGATTAGTACAGACATACGATGGTCAGTAGTGATGCCGAAGGTCAGAGGGATGAGGATAGACAGTCACGATGGTCAGCAGTCATGCCAAGGGTCACAGGGATTAGTAAAGAGACACAATGGTCAGCAGGGATGCCAAGGGTCACAGGGATTAGTATAGACAGACACGATGGTCAGCAGTGATGCCGAGGTCACAGGGATTAGTACAGACACACGATGGTCATTAGTGATGCCAAGGGTCACAGGGATGAGGATAGACACACGATGGTCAGCAGTGATGCCGAGGATCACAGGGATTAGTAAAGAGACACGATGGTCAGCAGGGATGCCGAGGGTCACAGGGATTAGTATGGACACATGATGGTCAGCAGGGATTAGTATAGACAGACACGATGGTCAGTAGTGATGCCGAGGGTCACAGGGATTAGTATAGACACATGATAGTCAGCAGGGATTAGTATAGACACACGATGGTCAGTAGTGATGCCGAGGGTCACAGGGATTAGTATAGACACACGATGGTCAGTAGTGATGCCGAGGGTCACAGGGATGAGGATAGACACACGATGGTCAGTGATACCTAGCGTCACAGGGATTAGTATAGACACACAATGGTCAGCAGTGATGCCGAGGGTCACAGGGATTAGTATAGACACACGATGGTCAGTAGTGATGCCGAGGGTCACAGGGATTAGTATAGACACACGATGGTCAGTAGTGATGCCGAGGGTCACAGGGATTAGTACAGACACACGATAGTCAGCCGTGATGCCGAGGGTCATAGGGATTAGGATACACAGACACGATGGTCAGTCGTGATGCCGAGGGTCACAGGGATTAGTACAGACACACGATGGTCATTAGTGATGCCAAGGGTCACGGGGATGAGGATGGACACACGATGGTCAGCAGTGATGCCGAGGGTCACAGGGATGAGAATAGACAGACGCGATGGTCAGTAGCGATGCGGAGGGTCATAGGGATTAGTATATACAGACACGATGGTCAGTAGTGATGCCGAGTGTTACAGGGATTAGTATACACACACCATGGTCAGCAGGGATGCCGAGGGTCACAGGGATGAGGATAGACACACAATAGTCAGCAGGGATGCCGAGGGTCACAGGGATTAGTATAGACACATGATGGTCAGCAGGGATTAGTATTGACACACGATGGTCAGTAGTGATGCCGAGGGTCACAGGGATGAGGATAGACAGACACGATGGCCAGTCGTGATGCCGAGGTTCACAGGGATTAGTACAGACACACGATGGCCAGTAGTGATGCCGAGGGTCACAGGGATGAGGATAGACAGACACGATTGTCAGTAGTGATGCCGAGGGTCACAGGGATTAGTACAGATACACGATGGTCAGCAGTGATGCCGAGGGTCACAGGGATTAGTACAGACAGACGATAGTCAGTAGTGATGCCAAGGGTCACAGGGATGAGGATAGACAGACACGATGGTCAGTCGTGATGCCGAGGGTCACAGGGATTAGTACAGACACACGATGGTCATTAGTGATGCCAAGGGTCACAGGGATGAGGATGGACACACGATGGTCAGCAGTGATGCCGAGGGTCACAGGGATGAGAATAGACAGACGCGATGGTCAGTAGCGATGCGGAGGGTCATAGGGATTAGTATATACAGACACGATGGTCAGTAGTGATGCCGAGTGTTACAGGGATTAGTATAGACACACCATGGTCAGCAGGGATGCCGAGGGTCACAGGGATGAGGATAGACACACAATAGTCAGCAGGGATGCCGAGGGTCACAGGGATTAGTATAGACACATGATGGTCAGCAGGGATTAGTATTGACACACGATGGTCAGTAGTGATGCCGAGGGTCACAGGGATGAGGATAGACAGACACGATGGCCAGTCGTGATGCCGAGGTTCACAGGGATTAGTACAGACACACGATGGCCAGTAGTGATGCCGAGGGTCACAGGGATGAGGATAGACAGACACGATTGTCAGTAGTGATGCCGAGGGTCACAGGGATTAGTACAGATACACGATGGTCAGCAGTGATGCCGAGGGTCACAGGGATTAGTACAGACAGACGATAGTCAGTAGTGATGCCAAGGGTCACAGGGATGAGGATAGACAGACACGATGGTCAGCAGTGATGCCGAGGGTCACAGGGATTAGTACAGACACACGATAGTCAGTAGTGATGCCGAGGATCACAGGGATTAGTATAGACACACGATTGCCAGTAGTGATGCCGAGGGTCACAGGGATTAGTATAGACACATGATGGTCAACAGGGATTAGTGTAGACAGACACGATGGTCAGTGATGCCGAGGGTCACAGGGATTAGTATAGACACATGATGGTCAGCAGGGATTAGTATTGACACACGATGGTCAGTAGTGATGCCGAGGGTCACAGGGATGAGGATAGACAGACACGATGGCCAGTCGTGATGCCGAGGTTCACAGGGATTAGTACAGACACACGATGGCCAGTAGTGATGCCGAGGGTCACAGGGATGAGGATAGACAGACACGATTGTCAGTAGTGATGCCGAGGGTCACAGGGATTAGTACAGATACACGATGGTCAGCAGTGATGCCGAGGGTCACAGGGATTAGTACAGACAGACGATAGTCAGTAGTGATGCCAAGGGTCACAGGGATGAGGATAGACAGACACGATGGTCAGTCGTGATGCCGAGGGTCACAGGGATTAGTACAGACACACGATGGTCATTAGTGATGCCAAGGGTCACAGGGATGAGGATGGACACACGATGGTCAGCAGTGATGCCGAGGGTCACAGGGATGAGAATAGACAGACGCGATGGTCAGTAGCGATGCGGAGGGTCATAGGGATTAGTATATACAGACACGATGGTCAGTAGTGATGCCGAGTGTTACAGGGATTAGTATAGACACACCATGGTCAGCAGGGATGCCGAGGGTCACAGGGATGAGGATAGACACACAATAGTCAGCAGGGATTCCGAGGGTCACAGGGATTAGTATAGACACATGATGGTCAGCAGGGATTAGTATTGACACACGATGGTCAGTAGTGATGCCGAGGGTCACAGGGATGAGGATAGACAGACACGATGGCCAGTCGTGATGCCGAGGTTCACAGGGATTAGTACAGACACACGATGGCCAGTAGTGATGCCGAGGGTCACAGGGATGAGGATAGACAGACACGATTGTCAGTAGTGATGCCGAGGGTCACAGGGATTAGTACAGATACACGATGGTCAGCAGTGATGCCGAGGGTCACAGGGATTAGTACAGACAGACGATAGTCAGTAGTGATGCCAAGGGTCACAGGGATGAGGATAGACAGACACGATGGTCAGCAGTGATGCCGAGGGTCACAGGGATTAGTACAGACACACGATAGTCAGTAGTGATGCCGAGGATCACAGGGATTAGTATAGACACACGATTGCCAGTAGTGATGCCGAGGGTCACAGGGATTAGTATAGACACATGATGGTCAACAGGGATTAGTGTAGACAGACACGATGGTCAGTGATGCCGAGGGTCACAGGGATTAGTATAGCGACACGATGGTCAGCAGTGTTGCCGAGGGTCACAGTGATTAGTATAGAGACACGATGGTCAGTGATGCCGAGGGTCACAGGGATTAGTATAGACACACGATGGTCAGTAGTGATGCCGAGGGTCACAGGGATTAGTACAGACACACGATGGTCTGTAGTGATGCAGAGGGTCACAGGGATTAGTATCGACACACGATGGTCCGTAGTGATGCAGAGGGTCACAGGGATTAGTATAGACACACGATGGTCAGTAGTGATGCAGAGGGTCACAGGGATTAGTATAGACACACGATGGTCAGCAGTGATGCCGAGGGTCATAGGGATTAGGATACACAGACACGATGGTCAGTAGTGATGCCGAGGGTCACAGGGATTAGTACAGACACACGATGATCATTAGTGATGCCAAGGGTCACAGGGATGAGGATGGACAGACACGATGGTCAGCAGTGATGCCGAGGGTCACAGGGATTAGTACAGACACACGATAGTCAGTAGTGATGCCGAGGGTCACAGGGATGAGGATAGACAGACATGATGGTCAGTAGTGATGCCGAGGGTCACAGGGATTAGTATAGACACACGATGGTCAGTAGTGATGCCGAGGGTCACAGGGATTAGTATAGACACACGATGGTCAGTATTGATGCCGAGGGTCACAGGGATTAGTGCAGACACACGTTGGTCAGCAGTGATGCCGAGGGTCACAGGGATTAGTATAGACACACGATGGTCAGTAGTGATGCCCAGGGTCACAGGGATGAGGATAGATAGACACGATGGTCAGCAGTGATGCCGAGGGTCACAGGGATTAGTATAGACACACGATGGTCAGTGATGCCGAGGGCCACAGGGATTAGTATAGACACACGATGGCCAGTAGTGATGCCGAGGGTCACAGGGATTAGTGCAGACACACGTTGGTCAGCAGTGATGCCGAGGGTCACAGGGATTAGTATAGACACACGATGGTCAGTAGTGATGCCCAGGGTCACAGGGATGAGGATAGATAGACACGATGGTCAGCAGTGATGCCGAGGGTCACAGGGATTAGTATAGACACACGATGGTCAATAGTGATGCCGAGGGTCACAGGGATTAGTTTAGACACACCATGGTCAGCAGGGATGCCGAGGGTCACAGGGATTAGTATAGACACACGATGGTCAATAGTGATGCCGAGGGTCACAGGGATTAGTTTAGACACACCATGGTCAGCAGGGATGCCGAGGGTCACAGGGATTAGTACAGACACACGATGGTCAGCAGTGATGCCGAGGGTCACAGGGATTAGTATAGACACACGATGGTCAGCAGTGATGCCGAGGGTCACAGGGATTAGTACAGACTGATGATGGTCAGTAGTGATGCCGAGGGTCACAGGGATTCATACAGACAGACGATGGTCAGCAGTGATGCTGAGGGTCACAGGGATTCATACAGACAGACACGGTAGTTAGCACTGATGCTGAGGACCATAGCAGGGTCTGTGTCTATGGTTTTTAAATTCTCTCAGACTCCAAGAGCGGGAGAACCTGGACCGAGAAATGGGCTTGGTTTCCATTCCAAAGGCCTGAACACACATTGTTGTACTAAGGGAATTGAAACTGTGACTGTGTGATAAGGTATTTCACTCATCGAGATGCCAGGGCTGTGAAAGACACTGGCTGAACATGATGTTACTGGTTCCTGTATAATCTAGTACAGTATGGTATAATCCCAGTCTCGCGGCCGAAAGTGAGATTCATCCTGAACCAAGCCTGCCCTCGTATGCACGTACCTGTCTCTCTCGGACCTGTCGATCCATTTTCTTGGAGACCTCCAATTTCCGGGCAAACATGAGGACTCCGGATGTGAGCCGGTCCAGCCGGTGAATGGTGTGAAGCTCGGTCAGATTGTACTCCTTGCCCAGGATGAAGATAACCGTATTGTGTCGGAATCGGCCACAGGGGTGGACGGGGATCGAAGCCGGCTTATCCACCACAACCAGGTCATCATTCTGGCTCAGAATCACGATCGGCTGGGCAGTGACTGGCGGCTCATGCCTGTGCACCGTATTCCGCATGAAGTCGTTGTCCTGCAAGAAGGCAAAGAGCGTGGTTTAATGTAATCAAGCAAACGTCAACCGCACTGCTCCCCGCCAAGGTCCAGGATCACAAGCAGCAAATGGGCTGTCTATAAGGGTGTCTTCTGGGTCCCCGGGTGGAAAATGTTGTACAGAGTAGTGCCAAACAAGTCTTTAAAGTAGTTCACGGACTCCCAGGCTGTTTGTCATTTCTATGGTCTGGAAGAGTCTGCATTCCAGCTATATATTCAATGAGAGGTTAGAGCCCTCTTTCAGCATTTGAAGGGGCTGCTCCTCGCATTCTGATTTCACTTTAGCCCACTCTTTGATCTTCAGGCACCCAGTGGGGGTAGTTGGGACTGAAGCGCATCTTGTATGCAAATAAACTAGCCCAGAAAGTCACATAAGATCCACAGCGAGTTGGTCAGTTAAACCCAAAACTGGCTCAAAGAGAGACAGCAGCGATGGAGAGGTGTTTCTCTGTTTGGAGGACTGTGACTAATGGTGTTCTGCAATTATCAGTGCTGTGACCTCACACTGGTAATAGATAGTAATGATACAGATTAAAATGTCAGTCGTCCGGTTAGAAGGCAGAAGTCAAAGCTGAGTTCAGTGTTTGTAGATGACGTGAAAATTGTGGAACTGTGGATAGTGAGGCAGGTTGTCAAAGGATATAGATCAGCTGGAAATTTGAGTGGAAAAATTCAGTCAAGTGTGAGGTGATAGATTATGGGAGGTCATGCAAGAGGACGGCATACCGTAAACAGCAGCGCCCGGGGGAGTATGATATACAGAGAGAGCTTGGGGTGCAAGTTCCTAGCTCCCCTGAAGTAGATGGTGAAAAGGTGGTGTGGGGCATTCTTCCCTTCATCAGTAGGGGCATTGAGCTGAGATTGCCCGGGTGAATTTACATTGATTTCTCTGGAGTTTCAGAGGCTGAGGAGCAGTCTGATATAAGTTCCTAAAATTATGAGAGGCGTAGATATGGTAGGCAGGACACCCCCCGCGCCCCCCCCCATGGATAGATGTCACCTACTAGAGGCCATAACTTTTGAATGGGAGGGGTGAAGTTTAAAGGAGATGTATGGAGTAGAACTGATTTTTAAGAAGAAGAGTGTCAGGTGTCTCAAAAGTGCTGCCAAGGAGGTGGTGACAGGAAGTGGAGAGCAATTTAGACAGATGTGAACATATTGGGAGCAGAGGGATAGCGACCATGTACATGCAGATGGAGTTAGTTAGATTACCCTCATGGTCAGCACAGATGTGGCTGGGGGGGGGGGGGCAAAAGACATGTTAGTGTGCATACGGTTCTGAGTTCCAAACCTTCTTCAAAAACAAAGAAATAAAAAAAAGATGGCAGTGGGTAGGACTGGGTTGATGATGGCAGATTCAGGCAGGGACCCACACACCATTCACAAACATACAACGAACACGGTGTGTGGGTTCCTGCCTGAATCTATCACAGTGAGTTCCTCACCAGCCCAGTCGTGCCCACTACCTTTCTGGTATCCTCGGCTGGCATTCACATCCGGTGCCCTGGAGAGACTGTGATCCGTGCAGAGCACCAATCACTCACAGCCCAGGTCGACTCCCACCTGAGGATTACAGGGCAGGGAAGCCTTCACCCAGCGACAGAGAGAAACAAAATGGGCCCGAGAGAACCATCAGACATCGCTCACTACAGCTGTATGATTATCTCGCAGTACTTAACATACGTTTCCATTAAGGTGACATTCACTCGGACACAGCAGCCCCTCTGGTGCAATTGCTCATCCTTGGGTGTTTTTCACCATCCAAGACACTGCTGGATACCAAGTACTACCAGACAGTGGTAACGCAGAACACTGCACGTCTGATTCACCGGTTCATTGGCAAGACCAACAGCAGGGGGTAGCATTGAGTGGATGAGGTCCTCATCAGGGTTGCCTGTTGCGGCCGCTGTGGAAGGGCTCGCTGGAGCAGGCTGTGGGCCACTGGATTCCGTGCTGGCTACTCCTCCCGCTGGTGCTGCCCTCCAGTGTTCACTCGTGGAAAACAAGCTGGATGATGTTCGTCTGTGGCTGCAGATGCGTGTTGAACGGCTGTGGGCTCGCAAAGAAGTGACTCTATGCACCATCAATCTGCAGGCCATGACACTCAGAGACTTGGGCTGTTTTACCAATTATATATTATTATTTTTTGTAATTGTATATTTTTCTTCTGTCATAATGATACGTGCTTTGTCCTGTGTGTAACTATTAGCACTGTGTTTTGCACGTTGCTTGGAGGAACGCTGCTTTGTTTGGCTGTAGTCAGGTTCATGGTCGTATGACAACTAAACTTGAACATCTGGATGACTTGCGCTCAAGGAAGCAAGTCCCCCGCCAACAGGGGAAGTTACAGACATGTCCCTCGCCGACAGGGGGAAGGGACGGGCACGTCCCCCACCGACAAGGTATAGGCACATCCATCACTAACAAATTCACATGAACCACTGCCAATAAATACCAAACTCCCAACACAACACCCAGAATAATAGCACTCCTATCCCTCGTAGATCCAGACACACACCTGGGAACACAGTCTCGCACGACTGCTGTAAAGTATAAAGCATTTCCTGTTGACCTGACCAGCCACTGAGAGGTGGGCGTGAACCCCCGACATTGTCGTACCTTTAAGATGGTGTCGAGGTCAGCGGGTTGCTCATTGAGCCGGATTCTGCCCGCTTTGGCTGCCTCTGTGTAATACTCGATGGGCTCCACCCGAAACTCCGTACTGAAGACATCTCGCAGGGTCTTCCCCACCCAGCGGCCCTTGCAGTAGGTCTGGAAGTCAAAGTAGTAAGGAAGGACCTTCCTCAGGCCATGCTCGAAGTAATACTCCGTCTCTGAGGGAGAAGCGGGAAGCAGTGTCACCAACCAGACAGACCCCAGCACACACCACCTTGACACCTAGTCTCGACACTCACAGATCCTGGATGGACTGGGTCTGCATCCGGAACAGCAACCAGCTGGGGTCTGGGGTTTGGAGTGTTGCCACTTTTGGTGTAGGAAGCGCAGGAGCCCCAGCTTTTGCTGTCAATCCCTCAGTCAGAGTGCACAGGACAGAGCACAGACGGGAATGAGACTGGGGGCAGGGCAGGTTGCTGTTTGCAGGATGAGTAATCGCACCCCAAATCAGTGGGAGAATCAGATTGCAAATCAAGTCATTGGGCGTTTGGGGAGGCTGGGGAGAGCAGGGAGCTAGCATGAGCCATTTTGGGTGAACAGCCTCTTCCTCTGACACAGGCTAAAGAGAATGAGAAAAATGGGTCCCTTCAGCAACAAGTAGCAAGCACAACAGATGGACTGACAGGGCAGGTAAACCACTACCCTCCAGAGCGCAGACAGCACCCTCACCAGAGTCAGCTCCCATGAGCAGCGGCGGTGTGTGGAAACCCAGAAGGACTGAGAGGAAGAGCTGCTGAAGGATGTAAGGTGCCCGGCTACCACAACCAGGGCAAAGTGACAAATCCCCCCCACCCAGGGCTTTAAACTGCAGCACCATCCACCGGGGCTGGCTGTGCTCCTAAGTCGTGTGAAGTACTGCGAACGGCTCAAGGAGGTGGTGTCACACCGTGTGGTGGGCAGGGGAGATGAGCTGTGCCCTCCCCGGGCTTCTGTGGTATCAGGCCTGGGCTACTGGCGAGGACGTCCAGACCCGGTGGATTTAAGGAGCATCAGGGCAAGGGGAGTGGAGTGGGGCAACGTGAGATCGAAGGGGGTTATTAAAGGGCTCAGGAAGCGAAGGGCAGGAGCGAGCAAGGTGCATGGAGGTAATGGCGAGCCGAGGCAGGCGACCCGGGGCAGGCCGCCCGGGCTGGGAGGGTGACAGACCTCGCTATGCGGGGAATGACGTGCATTCAAAACCATGAAATCAGATTAAAATGAATAAATGAGACGTTTAAAATTAATTTGCATCAGGTGCGGAGCTGACGAAGCCTCTCGTCAATGAAACAATTTACGGCGCTGAGTTTTGGTTCCCCTACCCCCGCCCGCGCACTCGCTCACCACTCCAGAGGTCACCGTGAAACGAGGAGACGATTGATGGTGCTCCACCGGGGCCCGCCCGCACTCACCGCTGAAGTGCTGATGACTGAAGCTGATACCCAGGTTCTTCTTGCTGGGCGGGGGCACGTAGCGTTCGCCCGGCTGGCCGCGTTTGCCCTTCTTGCTCCGCTGCTTCTTGGTCGGGGGTTGCCCGACCCCGGGCTCTTCCTCCAGTCCTTTCCGTTTATCGCCGCCGGCCGCCCCGCTCATCCTGGCGGCGACCAGGCGATACGCGGGTGGGCGGCAACGCGACCACCACATAGACTTCCGGTTGGAAAAGGACCCCGGGTGCGTCCCAAAATATGCCTGATCCACTGACTCTGTCTTTCTTGCATTTTATTGTGTTACAAACGAGCGGTGTGAATCTGCGGGCCACAGACACACAGCGCACACACACACAGGCAGTGTCACTCACCATGTCAACACTACAATAATCCCATTTATCCGCATAGGCATTCAAGTATTTGTACCCATGTTTCTTACCTGTTGTGACAGTATCGACCGCGACCATTTCTTTCAGACCCCCAGTCATCCTCTGTGGAGTAAAATACCTACTCATTTAAGGAGATCTAGAGGGGAGCGAGAGCTACAGCTCGATGACTTGGTCTCAGACGGAAGAATGAGGAGGAGACAATAGACAATAGGTGCAGGAGTAGGCCTTTCGGCCCTTCGAGCCAGCACCGCCATTCACTGTGATCATGGCTGATCATCCACTATCAGTATTCAGTTCCTGCCTTATCCCCATAACCTTTGATTCCGCTATCTTTAAGAGCTCTATCCATCTCTTTCTTGAAAGCATCCAGAGACTTGGCCTCCACGGCCTTCTGGGGCAGAGCATTCCATATATCCCCCACTCTGTGTGAAAAAGTTTTTCCTCAACTCCATTCTAAATGGCCTACCCCTAATTCTTAAACTGTGGCCTCTGGTTCTGGAATCACCCATCAGCAGGAACATGCTTCCTGCCTCCAGCGTGTCCAATCCCTTAATAATCTTTTATGTTTCAATAAGATCCCCTCTCAGCCTTCTAAATTCCAGAGTATACAAGCCCAGTCGCTCCAATCTTTCGACATATGACAGTCCCGCCATCACAGGAATTAACCTTGTGAACCTACGCTGCACTCCCTCAATAGCAAGAATGTCCTTCCTCAAATTTGGAGACCAAAACTGCACACAGTACTCCAGGTGTGGTCTCACCAGGGCCCTGTACAGCTGCAGAAGGACCTCTTTGCTCTTATACTCAATTCCCCTTGTTATGAAGGCCAGCATGCCATTAGCTTTCTTCACTGCCTGCTGTACTTGCATGCTTGCTTTCAGTGACTGATGTACAAGAACATCAAGATCTCGTTGTGCTTCCCCTTTTCCTAACTTGACTCCATTTAGATAATAATCTGCCTTCCTGTTCTTACCACCAAAGTGGATAACCTCACATTTATCCACATTAAACTGCATCTGCCCACTCACCCAGCCTGTCCAAGTTACCCTGCATTCTCATAACGTCCTCCTTACATTTCATACTGCCACCCAGCTTTGTGTCATTGGCAAATTTGCTAATGTTACTTTTAATTCCCTCATCTAAATCATTAATATATATTGTAAACAGCTGCGGTCCCAGCACTGAACCCTGCGGTACCCCACTGGTCACCGCCTGCCATTCCGAAAGGGACCCATTAATCGCTACACTTTGTTTTCTATCAGCTAGCCAATTTTCAATCCATGTCAGTACTCTGCCCCCAATACCACGTGCCTTAATTTTGCCCACTAATCTCCTATGTGGGACTTTATCAAAGGCTTTCTGAAAGTCCAGGTACACTACATCCACTGGCTCTCCCTTGTCCATTTTCATAGTTACATCCTCAAAAAATTCCAGAAGATTAGTCAAGCACGATTTCCCCTTCGTAAATCCATGCTGACTCGGACCAATCCTGTTACTACTATCCAGATGTGTCGTAATTTCATCTTTTATAATTGACTCCAGCATCTTTCCCACCACCGACGTCAGGCTAACCGGTCTATAATTCCCTGTTTTTTCTCTTCCTCCCTTCTTGAACAGAGGGACAACATTAGCCACCCTCCAATCCACAGGAACTGATCCTGAATCTATAGAACATTGGAAAATGATTACCAATGCGTCCACGATTTCTAAAGTCACCTCCTTAAGTACCCTGGGATGCAGACCATCGGGTTCAAATATTAAAATATTTTTGATTGATCGCAGGTGAGTACAAAAACACTTTCTAACACAGAAGCACCTTGTATAACTGCGTTCACTCTGATCACACAGGGAATTAATTCTGGAGAATTCATGGCACCTGGATGTAACAAACACTGACAAAAGAGGGTGCTAAAGTACTTTTAAAATCGTGAATCTGTTTGGAAATGGAGAACCTCTTGAATTACTCATTTGTGTTGTTCAGGCTGCATAGTGTTGCAGTTCCGGAGACTGGTTCAGGCTGTTTGAAGATTGCCCATTCTACATGTGATCGTCTTTTGTTTCCTCCCACATTTCAATGAAGAACAGAGAGGCTAATGGGTTATGGTACATTCCCCCTTCGTGCAGGCATGTGGCAACAAGAGCCAGAAGGCTGTTGACAGGAGATGAGACTGAGAATAACTATGGGGTAAAGGGAAATAAGGAGGCCGGGACTGGGACCGCTGGAGGACAGCACAGACTCCATGTGTCAAAATTCTTCTCATGAAAATTAATTTGTGATGGTTATGTAGATGTCAGAGGCACTCAAGAGCAGTATAGAGATCTCTATACTGAAATGAGGCACAACATCATAAAACAGGTCTGAGAAGCAGAAGAAGTACCCAAGGACTGGAGAACAGGACATCTAGTTCAAATCCCTAAGAAAGGAGATCTCCAGGAATGCAAAAACTACAGAGGGATAATGTTGCTTTTAGTGCCAGGGAAAGTTCTGAGCAGAATCATTTTAGAGAGATTGAAAAATGTAGTGGATGAGAAGCTTAGAGATGAACAAGCAGGATTTCGACAAAACAAGTCTTGAACTGATCAAATTACAACTCTAAGGACTATCATTGAACAGAATGGAACACATCACTCTACATTGATTTTGTAGATTATGAAAAAGCACTTGACAGCCTGGACCGGGAGACATTGTGGAAACTAGTGAGGCATCTTGGGATTCCAGAGAAGTTAACTAACTTGGGAAAGAAGATCTATGCAGAATAATCCATATAGGTCAGTTGTCAGATACTTTCAAGGTGAACACTGGGGTACGACAGGGATGCTTACTGTCCCTTTTCTCTTCCTGCTGGTGGTGGACTGGATTATGAAGCAAACAACAGATGGCAAGAAGAATGGAATATAGTGGACATTGTTCAGACAGCTGGATGATCTTGACTTTGCTGATGATTTGGCACTACTGTCACACAGCCATGCCCAGATGCAAGAGAAAATAGATCTTCTAGACTCCACATCGCAGAAAATAGGGCTCCACATCCATGTGGGGAAAACAAAATTACTAAAAGTAAATGCAGGAAACAACACAATTATCCTGAGAAATGTTCCTCTAGAAGAAGCGGAGTCATTTGTCTATCTGGGAAGCATTGTCAACAAGGAAAGAGGTACAGACCAGGATCCAAAAGCCAGAGGAGCCTTCATAATACTACCTCCAGTTTGGACGGCAAAAGAACTAAGGTTAAGAACCAAACTGAGAATCTTCAACTCAAATGTCAAATCTGTCCCCTTATATGGCTCTGAAACTTGGAGACTGACATCAAAAGCTATCAGAAAAATCCAGACCTTCATCAACAAATGCTTGCGTCAGATTTTGGGGCTAACATGGATAGATTATGTGAACAATACAGAATTGTGGCAAAGGACCAACCAGACACCATTTGAGGCAGAGATCAAGAGAAGGAAGTGGTGCTGGGTAGGAAGCCCCCGAATAGTATCACCAGACAAGCTCTCACATGGAATCCTCAGGGCAAGCGAAATCGAGGTAAGCCCAAGTCCACATGGAGGAGGGAAGTGTTAACCGACGCCAGGAGAGTGGGAATGACATGGTCACAGCTGGAGAGATATGCACAAGACAGGTTGATCTAGAAAGAGGTTGTTGATGGCCTATGCTCACTAGTGAGTTGAAAGGCAGAAGAAGATGTAGATGTACCACCCAGTCCGGTCCTGAGTGAAAAAGTAATAGTATTGTACTTAGATGAGACTCAAGGAAATTAACCTCTGTCAACACCCTGGTAGTGCTGTAATCCCAGGGTAGTGAGGGATAGATGAAAATCAGCCAGGAATCCTGACACTGGTGGAATTTTCTACTTGTATCTTCATTCACCATAAGACCATAAGACAAAGGAGCAGAAGTCGGCCATTTGGCCCATCGAGTCTGCTCCACCATTTTATCATGAGCTGATCCATTCTCCCATTTAGTCCCACTCCCCCGCCTTCTCACCATAACCTTTGATGCCCTGGCTACTCAGATACCTATCAATCTCTGCCTTAAATACACCCAATGACTTGACCTCCACTGCCGCCCGTGGCAACAAATTCCATAGATTCACCACCCTCTGGCTAAAAAAATTTCTTCGCATTTCTGTTCTGAATGGCCGCTCTTCAATCCTTAAGTCATGCCCCCTCGTACTAGACACCCCCATCATGGGAAACAACTTTGCCACATCCACTCTGTCCATGCCTTTCAACGTTCGAAATGTTTCTATGAGATCTCCCCTCATCATTCTAAACTCCAAGGAATACAGTCCAAGAGCGGACAAACGTTCCTCAGATGTTAACCCTCTCATTCCTGGAATCATCCTAGTGATTCTTCTCTCTACCGTCTTCATGGATAAAACACTTCAATGCCACTTGATTCTGATGAAAGATTCTGAAGAAATTTAACAGTTTCTCAGACAGAATTTGGCCAAGTGAGAATCTGGATTAGATTGGATTGGAATTGGTTTATTATTGTCACATGTACCAACGTACAGTGAAAAACTTATCTTGCATACTGTTCATACACATCAGATCATTACAGAGTGCATTGAGGCAGTACAAGGTAATTCAATAACAGATGCGGAATAAAGTGTAACAGCTACAGAGAAAGTGCAGTGCTGGTAAACGACAAAGTGCAAGATCATAATGATGTATATTGCAGTCTTTCTTATCATCCCAGTGAACTATTCAGTAGTCTTATAACAGCAGTATTGAAGTTGTGCTTGAGTCTGGTGGCATGTGCTTTTAGGCATTTGTATCTACTGCCCAATGGGAGAGGGGCGAAGAGAGAATGTCACACCCAGAATATTGCAGGAACTCAGCAGGTCAAGCAGCATCTATGGAGAGGAATGAAGAGTCAACATTTCGGGCCAAGATCCTTTATTAGGACTTGATCGGAAATGTCGACTCTTTATTCCTCTCCATAGATGCTGCCTGACCTCCAGCGTTTTGTGTGTGTTACTCTGGATCCCCAGCATCTGCAGAATATCTTGTGATTTTAAGAAGAGAGATTGGCCAAGGTGTGGAGTTTTTTATTATGTTGACTGCATCACTTAGACGCTTAGACAAACTCCATGGAGGGGAGGCTGGTTCCTGTGATGGACTGAACTGCATCCACAACTTTCCACTATTTTCTGTTCTATTTCAAATTTCCAGCCTTTGCTCCTGGACGTTTAAGTTAGTTGTGATTGCCATCAGGAAGTAAATCCTATAAGGGAATTTTAAAAGAGGTAGCCTTAACAAGTAGACTAAAAGTTCTGATATTGATATGAAAACCAGATTCAAATGAATGAGTACTTAGAAAAAGCAGTGAAGTTCATTTTAATTCTATTTTGCATTGCCACACTATAATGTCTGTCCACAGCCTGGATGAAAGCTACGTGTTAAAGAGGACCAGTATCTCATTCTGCCTGGGAAGTGTCCAACCAGGCAGGACCGACTTTGAATTCTAACTGCTGGTAGTCGCTCCCCCGTCCCTTCTCCCCTTTTTTCCCCCCATTGCTCTCCCCTGCTGATCCAACTGACCCCCCCTTCACCCTTTCTATTCGCCCCTCCACTCACCCTCACCATCCGCTCGTCACTCCTCCTACTGGCTCTTCAGTCTCCCTCCCTTTACCCCGTTCTCCATCGTCTTCTCCTATCAAATTCCAGCCTCTTCAGCTCTTTGCTGCTCCCAACTATCACACACTCACCTATCACCTTTTGCTCCACGCCTTTCATACCGGCTAACTCCCCCAACTCAACCCAAAATTTCAACTAACTCTCCATAGACGCTGCCTGACCTGTAGAATTCCTCCAGCACCTTTGTGTGTTGTTTTGTATGGTGGGAAGAGGTTGGTATAGGACCTTTGAGTTACAAGTGTTAAGTAAGTGCCCATCTCATTCTACCTGGGAAGTATCCAACCAGGCAGTACGGACTTTGAATTCTAACTGCTGGTACGCTTCATACCCCTTGCTGAATTTCCTCATAGTCGCTCCAACAATATTAATACATTTTTCTGTGGTTTCTAATTTCTGCTGCATTTTCTCTAACTCTCTTACTAAATTCCCATGGAGTCCTTATAACCCTTCCCATTAAATTCCCTTGCAATCCCTTAATTACGTTTACTGAATTCCTTGTTAAACCTCCTATAAATTCCTATTGCAATCCCTGGAATTTTCTTGTTGCAACCACAAACACTCCCACTTGAGTCCTGATAACATTCTAACTAAACTCCCTTATAGTTCCTCTAGTTCTTCCTAAATGTCCTTTCTATTGTGTATTTTAAAAATTTATATAACTACCAATGCTTACTAAATTTCCCTGCAACTTCAATAATTCGAAACAAGAACAGAGGGGCACAACGATTCGAAGTATATTTATTATCGAAGTATGTGTACAGTATACAACCCCCAGATTCGTCCTCTCCACAGACAGCCACCAAACATAGAAAACTATGGAACTCATTCAAAAAAAATCAACACCCCCCACCACATGCAAAAAGAATTTCACAAATGACAACAAAAAAACCAGCTAAAAACACAGAATATCAAACACAAAACTGAAAGAGTCCATATTCAGTTCAGTACCTGCAGGATACCCCGATCAAAATCACCCAAAAATAGCAACATGGAAAAAAAGGAGCAGCCAGGAGTCAGAAACACAGCACAATGTGAACTACAGAGTCTAATGCACAAACCATGTGGATTAGACCTTGCTGAAAACCCAGAAGGCGGCACAGGCACGTAGACTAAGACGAAACACAGAACACAGAACGTTATACATAAATTACACAAGACAGTGAAGAAGGAAAAGACGATTTAACACAAGACAGCAGGCCAAAAATGCCACAATCAGACACAAGTTCATGGTGGTGCAAACGGTGGTCTGTAGTGTTCCTTTGCTGAGGAAGGATTAGGGTTGTGCAGGTTTGCTCAAGAACCTGGTTTTGTAGGAAAGCAACTGTTCCTGAACAGGGTGCTGAGGGACTTCAGGCTTCTATATCTCTTGCCTGATGGTAGCAATGAGAGGGGGGCCTGACCTGGACTTCTCTGTACTTTTGCCTAACTGAATTCCTCAATCAACTTACCACCATTCAGGGCCCCAAACAGTCCTTCCAGGTGAGGCATCACTTCACCTGTGAGTCGGCTGGGGTGATATACTGCGTCCGGTGCTCCCGATGTGGCCTTTTATATATTGGTGAGACCCGACGCAGACTGGGAGACCGCTTTGCTGAACATCTACGCTCTGTCCGCCAGAGAAAGCAGGATCTCCCAGTGGCCACACATTTTAATTCCACATCCCATTCCCATTCTGACATGTCTATCCACGGCCTCCTCTACTGTAAAGATGAAGCCACACTCAGGTTGGAGGAACAACACCTTATATTCCGTCTGGGTAGCCTCCAACCTGATGGCATGAACATCGACTTCACTAACTTCCGCTAAGGCCCCACCTCCCCCTCGTACCCCATCTGTTACTCATTTTTATGCACACATTCTTTCTCTCACTCTCCTTTTTCCTCCCTCTGTCCCTCTGAATATACCTCTTGCCCATCCTCTGGGTCACCCCCCCCTTGTCTTTCTTCCCGGTCTTTCTTCCCGGACCTCCTGTCCCATGATCCTCTCGTATCCCCTTTTGCCTATCACCTGTCCAGCTCTCGGCTCTATCCCTCCCCCTCCTGTCTTCTCCTATCATTTTGCATCTCCCCCTCCCCCTCCAGCTTTCAAATCCCTTACTCACTCTTCCTTCAGTTAGTCCTGACGAAGGGTCTCGGCCTGAAACGTCGACTGCGCCTCTTCCTATAGATGCTGCTTGGCCTGCTGCGTTCACCAGCAAATTTGATGTATGTTGCTTGAATTCCTCAATCATTCTTAGCAAGTCCCCCTGCAGTACCTATAACTTACTGAATTTCCTGAATTCCTATAAATCTCTTAGACTAATACAGCAGTCAGTTCAACATTGATCAAATCTTTCTTCTACTCCTTTAGTGTACTTACTGAACTGCCCTGCGGCTCCCAAAACAAATTTCCTGCATTTCCTATAATATCTAACTAAACCCTTGTCACAATCATTCCCTCATATTCTTACAATTTTCCTGCACCCCCTTTTCCATTTTACTGAATACCATGCAGTCCTTATAACAATTTTGTTAAATACCCCCTCAAAGTGCTCATTACAAAATTACCCTGTATTCCTGATGCAGGCTCCACAGCACGCTTGCTAAATATCCCTCTGTCCTATACATGTTAACTCTATTGACTCCAGCTCCCTTACTAAATTGTTCTACTGTCCGCTGTCTGCCTAACTTGCCTTCTTACCACCACAAACAAGAGAAAATCTGCAGATGCCTTTTCACTATGATCTCTTACTAATTTCCCTGCAATAAGTTGTTTGACAGCATCTTTAAGTCTCAGCTCTTTATAATGCGTAATACCTATTGCATCGAATGACCATCACCTTTTTGAATGCTGCCCTGACATAATTAAACTCCCATCTCACCAGAGGGACAGGTAAACAATAGCCTTTGGTACCAACCTCTAGCCCACTGACACAGCTGAAGTGCATGCATTGTATCTAGCTGACACATCTAACAGAAATTGCGAATGGAAAAGTAGACAAGGCCGAAATTGATACTCCTCAATATTCTGGCCTCAGTAACCTTTATTATTTTCCCATATCACATCAATTACACGGAATTCAATTTTATTTTAATACAGATCCATTTTCAGAGTTAAATAGTGCCAGTATGCAGCAGCTGCTAAAAGCAGTGTGCAGGCTTCACGTCAAATTACATTAATTAACAAAATTACACTCATCGCAGCAGGTTAACTTTGGAGCTTAATTACAACTGCATTTAAACAACCCACTGCTGAGGAAAACATTTCACATTTTCAGAGTTCAGACAATACTATTTCTCAAAAAAAATGCCACCGTTAAAAAATTATTATTTCTAAAATTGGGGGGTGGGGAATGAAGTTGTGGGAGGAAGTACATGATTCTCAGGTCAATGTGCAAAAAGAAGTCAGCTCCAGTTTGTTTTGGAGCTTCAGTTAATTCGGTAGGACAGCTGTTCCTACTGCAGTGAAATCAGAATACGGCATTCTGCAATGATGAAAAAAATACTCAAAAAAAAGATAATTTTAACTGTATTCTTGCACAAAGAACATATTTCCATTCATTTAAATAAACTGACATTTATAAATTGCACTCTATTGTATATTATTAAGCAATTATTGTTTGCAATTCAGAGTTGTTAAACATTTCCAATTAAACTTTTGTTCAAATGTTATCACTTCAGCATCTCTGGAATAAAACTTCAATCAAAACAACCAGTCATACTTCATATATTGGACTAGGAATGCTTCAAGTTACAATGGTCGAAGGATTTAGATCCCAAGATTGTCAGATGCAATCCACGCCCCAATAATCAACCTCATCTTTCCTCTAAACATCTCCTAGCCTTTGTGCACTGTCTAGTCTGTTATCGCCTTACAGAATACTTGTTGGCTGCAGATTTCAAAGAGGTGCCAACTTGGAGATGTGATCCACACACCACAGCTCTGAAATTTGTTGCCAGTAATTGAAAATATTAGATTCTCTATTCATATTTAGTTTGCAGTCAGCAATAAATATATGAAAAATGTTCTTCTGTAGAGATTAGCTACAGAAGATGATCTCTAAAAGTTGTGCAACAATTTACTTCAGCCCACATTGCTTGCAGTGTTGCTGTTGTCATATTCGTAGATTCCCTTACTCCTAGACCACACAGTGCAGAAGGCTGAAAAAAAAGGCACACACCAATGAAACCCCAATAACACTGCTACCTTCAAGCCATTTTTGAAAGTACATCTACTGCTTTATGATACCATACGAATTAATCAAGTCCTTTCTTGTCAATTTGTGTAAAAGAAAAGCAAGGATTACTTCTATGCTCAAAATTTGCTGATCATTCCAATTCTCACTAGCCCAAATCCCACTTCTGCCCATTCCCAGCAGCAAGACACGATAAAGAATGAATCTGGGTTTTCCTTCTTTTGTATTGGTTTATAATAATTTAAAAGGAAATTTACCAAACAAAAGAACTTGTATAGTACCTTAGAAGCCATGAAAACATTTTAGATAATTTCAGCAGAAAGATGGGCAGAATTTCCATAATCAGTTTCTTTTTGGTGTTTGCAGTACGGTACTCGGAGTAGTATTAAGATGTGTGGCACCATCATCAGTTTCCTGGCCACTTTACTGCTGCCAGACCACAGCGATCCCAAGTAATAGCTCTAGTTGTTACCCCGTGTTTTAAATCCAATCACCATACAGTATACTCGAACACTTGACCAAGTCACGGGCGAGCATCAACCCCTGCTGTCAATCAATGGGGAGAAAAATGAGAATAGTTCCATAAACAATAATCTGAACAAAGTCTTTCAGAGAATATAAATTATGCTGGTTTTTAAAAGCAAGAAGCTGGAAGAAGATGAGAGAAATAGAGGTTCCCTTACTTAATTAAAGCACCCAACTCCGGGGTCTGTACTAATTTTGGACATTTTATACACAATGATATTTTTATCATCTATCCTGTCAACCACCTGGCAATTAAAATATTGAGGCAGAAGCTGCTTGTGAAAAGAGGACGAGCCATTCCTCTTCCGCAATTCGGAAGAGAGGTAAATTGTGGCTCTGTGGCTGGCGAGGTGTCGCAATGTGTCCATGAGTGCCGGGTAGCTCACTGAGCTGTAAACAATATCGGAACCCAGGATGAAGTCATAGTCGGAGGGAAAGCTCGTGTGGTCTTCACCCCAGGTCAGAGCACGGACCTTTACACGGTGCCTGCAGGCAGAGGGGATGTTGATGGAGACATTGTTTTCTATTTGCTTCAGGATGCTTGGCTTATCGGTCACAGTCACCTCTCCACCTGACCAAGAGAGAAAAAAAGATCCATTTCTATTCGCCCTTAATTATCGTGATCACAGAAAGAACAGTGCAAGAAATCTGGGTAGAGTTCAATCTTATTTCGGGAGACAGTAGCATTGCTTATTGTTTTAAAACTAGCACAGCACAAAGGCCAAATAGCTGGGGAATCTAATAGTCTTTCCTACATTCTGTTTCTCAAAAAACCGACAGAGAGCGACCCCCTAAAATAATGGAACACGGAATAGGCTCATGAAGAGAGTGATGCAAGTCCAGCCTTTCCCGTCAATACAGGGCAGGGCACGTTAACAAATTATCTGTACAGCTACACATGACTTGACAGCGCACTGTTGCCGTCGAGCAATCTAAATAAAGCAGCACTAGACCCGATTGATTGCGGTTTCGTCTGCAGAGGAAACTGACACGCTAAAGGGATTTAACCGCCTCCACAGTGTGTTCCCCGCCCCGCAAAACCAGTAATAATCCGCAGTCTCATCAGTTTACATGTCCATAGAAGAAGAGGTCCCCTGGTACTAGGTTTCCCCCGCCATCCGAAGGTAGAGCGTTCCTATGAAACGGTTCGTAAGCCGAAATGTCGTAAAGCGAAGAAGCAATTATCATTTATTTATATGGGAAAATTTTGTGAGCGTTCGCAGACCCAAAAATAACCTACCAAATCATACCAAATAACACATAAAACCTAAAATAACAGTAATATATAGTAAAAGCAGGAATGATATGATAAATACACAGCCTATATAAAGTAGAAATGCTTTTCTGCAGCACTGTCTAGCGCAGCAAAAATCTCACGGAAGCGCTCTCAGCAGAAACACTCTCTCCAGTAACCTTTAAGCTATGAAGCTGCCAAATCATACCAAATAACACATAAAAATACACAGTCTATATAAAGTAGAAATAATGTATGTACAGTGTAGTGTCACTTACCGGAATTGGGAAGACTCCAATAAATTGCAGTTTCGTCACAGTTAAACACTTGCTTATACGAATAACCACCTGACACAATTGACAATTGCCTCTGATCTGGGCTGACGTTTACGTGCCAGGTGGTACCTAATTAATTAGCTTGTTTATTTCGGCTTTTTTCTTAAAGATGTGCTGGGTGCGTTCCGACTATTACTGCACTACTACATTCTTTGAGGCCACGTATCGGTTCGTGGCCCGGAGGTTGGGGACCACTGCTTAAACTATAAAGCTGCCCTCACCTCAGAAACCGATCAAACCACCCATGACTACCTTTAAATTCCACTTTCGCAACACTTTCATCACCATCGTCCAGTGCTTTCTGTTTCAGCTTATTAAAAAGACTGACTGATTTCTCTTTAAGTATAAGAAAACTTAACGGAACACTATGCTTTGTACACCCATCAATCCACTCAAGCAATAGACTTTCCATTTTATCCATTATTGGATACCGACTAAGAGAGACCATTTTGCTACGAGCAGAGCCAACAGTAACATCGGCAGCTTTCAAAGTTATTTCTCTCTGTGTATAAATAGTGCGAATGGCAGACGCAGGCAAGTTCAATGCACGGACAATGTCCTTACTTCGTTCGCCACGATTGAAATGCTTAATTATGTCTAGACTTACGCTAAGTGTAATACCCTTACGAGCTCTTTTAAGCTTTTCCGATACCTCAGAACTCATCTTGGTCACGGATGCACAAAATAAATCGAGATAAAGCACGTGTTTAAGCGCAGGCTAGAATGCAGTTCCGGGGGAGAGCGGCTGCTCAGGGTGCGCGCTGCCTTTTTTCGTAACAGTGAAAACACCTTCTGTTAGCGAAAACAGGTGACTAATGTAGGACTTTCGTAACAGCGACGTGTCGTAAAGCGAACGTTCGGAAAACGGGGGCCACCTGTAAACAATAAGGTACAGGATTATTACAAGGTAGATTGTGAGGTCAGTGGTCCATTTTATTGTATAAAGTGTCTGTTCAAGAGTCTGATAACTGCAGGATGGAAGCTGTCCTTGAGCTCAATGGAATGTGCTTTCAAGTTTTTGTATCTTCTGCTCAATGGGAGATGGGAGAAGAGAGAGTGTTCAGGGTGAGATGGGGTCGATGATTGTACTGGCTGGTTACTGAGGCAGTGAGATGTAGAGCAGAGACTGGTTTCCGTGATGTTCTGAGCTGTATCCAGTTTCTTGCCAGACTAATGCTAGAAGTCTCTCTGAAATTGTGTTGCTTGGAGGATGATGAACTGCACATTCTTCACACACAAGAGAAAACTCGCGCATGCTGGAAATCCTTGCAACGCACACAAGATGCTGGAGGAACTCAGAGCATCTGTGGAAAAAAGTACAGTCGATGTTTCGGGCCATTGGGACTGGAAAAAAAAAGATGAGTAGTCAGCGTAAGAAAGTGGGGGGAGGGGAGAAAGAACCACAAGGTGGAGGGGGGAGGAGTGAAATAAAGAGCTGGGAAGTTGATTGATGAAAGAGATACAGGGCTGGAGAAGCGGGGATCTAATAGGAGAGGACAGAAGGCCGTGGAAGAAAGAAAAGGGGGGGGAAGGACCAGAAGAAGGTGATGGACAAGTAAGGAGATAAGGTGAGAGAGGGAAAGGGGATGGAGAGTGGTGGAGGAGCTGTGGGGAAGGGGGGGGCATTACTGGAAGTTAGAGAAATCGATGTTCATGCCATCAGGTTGGAGGCTACCCAGATGGAATATAAGGTGTTACTCCTCCACCCTAAGTGTGGCCTCATCGTGACAGTAGAGGAGGCCATGGATAGACATGTCAGAATGGGAAGTGGAATTAAAATGGGTGGCCACTGGGAGATCCCTCTTTTTCTGGTGGATGGAGTGTAGGTGCTTGGCGAAGCGGTCTCCCAATCTGTGTCTGGTCTCAACAATGTACAGGAGGCCACACTGGGAGCACCGGATACAGTAGATGAGTCCAACAGACTCACAGGTGAAATGTCGCCTCACCTGGAAGGACTGTTTGAGGTCCTGAATGGTGGTGAGGGAGGAGGTGTAGGGGCAGATGTAGCACTTGTTCCACTTGCAAGGATAAGTGCCAGGAGGGAGATCAGTGGGGAGGGACATATGGACAAGGGAGACACAGGGAGCAATCCCTGCGGAAAATGGGGTGGTGTGAGGAGGGAAAGATGTGCTTGGTGGTGGGATCCCGTTGGAAATAGCAGCAGTTACGAGGAATTATGTGCTGGATGCAGAGCCTGGTGGGGTGGTAGGTGAGGACAAGAGGAACTCGATCCCTGGTGGGAGAATGGAGTGAGGGCAGACCTGTGTGAAATAGAAGAGAAGCGATTGAGGGCAGTGTTGATGGTGGAGGAAGGGAAGCCCCTTTCTTTGAGGAAAGAGGACATCTCCTTCATTCTAGAATGAAAGCCTCATCCTGAGAGCAGATGCGGCAGAGATGGAGGAATTGAGAGAAGGGGATGGTAACAGGGTGGGAAGAGGTATAGTCCAGGTAGCTGTGAGAGTCCGTGGGTTTATAATAGACATCAGTGGATACACTGTCTCCAGAGATAGAGAGAGACAGAGTGAAAAAGGGGAGGAAGGTGTCGGAAATGGACCAGGTAAATTGAAGGGCAGGGTGGGAGTTGGAGGCAAAGTTGATGAAATTGATGAGCTCTGCATGGATGCAGGAAGCAGCGAGAGGCTTGATGTAATGATCCCTGTAATCAGGGGACATCGATGAAGATTTGTTGGTTATGAAGTGATACATCATGGAATGAAGTCTTGCAGCCACTGAATTTTCACATCACGCGTTCTTTTACAGTAATCCTACGTGAATCCCATTGCGTTCACCCCATCAACTCCCCCCCCCCCACCGATTCCACCACTCATATACACAATTGGGGCAATTTACAGTGGTCAATTAACCCAGCAGTCCACATATTCTTGGGATTTGTGACGAAAGCAGACTATCTGGGGAAACCCTGGTCTGTCACAGGGAGCCGGTTGCAAACACTACACTTAAAGAGTCAGAGGTCAGAATTGAACCGAGGCTGATGAAGCTGTGAAGCAATAGCTGTGCCCAAGGAACTTTTGAAAGGATTTTAAATGTTTAGTGGACGCTATCAGGAGGGAACATGGCGAGGCAGTATGTAGTAGCATTGAGGTAGAGTAGTATAGGATATTGGAATGGAAAGGACAGATAGTAAATTTGTAGATGGTTGCAAAGTTGAGTCACTGCTGGGTGTAATAGATTTCACAGGAGAGTGAAAGGCTTGATCTGGAATTCTGAGATGAGAAAATCTCACGCAAGCGCTGTCGGCATAAACGTGCTCTCCAGTAACCTTTAAACTGTGAAGCTGCCAAATCTACCAAATAACATGTAAACATACACAGCCTATATAAAGTAGAAATAGTGTATGTACAGTGCAGTATCACTTACCGGAATTGGGAAAACAGCCCAGAGCACACTGATGATGGTGTGTTAAGACTGGGTCGTCGCAGGCTGGGTGGTGCAGTGGCCCCCACCCTCCGGGCCGCCGACCCGATGCATTGCCGCGAAGAACGCAGCAGTAGCTGGGAGTTACATAGCACATTGTTAAGAAAAAAGCCAAAATAAACATGCTAATTAATTAGGTGCCGCCGACACGTAATTGTCGGCCCAGATCAGAGGCGATGCAATCGGAAATCGGCACTGATCTGGGCCGACAATTACGTGTCGGCGGAACCTAATTAATTAGCATGTTTATTTTGGCTTTTTTCTTAAAGATGTGCTGTGTGCCTCCCGGCTACCGCTGTGTTCTTCGCGAATCGGTACAGTATCTGTCCGGGGCCCGGGTGTTGGGGTGGTGGGACACGGGGGTGTCATCTCATCATCGATCAGGGCAGGCAGCTCATCTTCTCCTATGACTGCCTGCCTCGATGTCGAAAGTCGAGGTTCATCGTCTGCTGTGGCTGATGTGGAAGGCTGGCTTGACTGCTGAGCCTCGCACATTTTTCTATCATACAGTTCTTTGTAAGTAATCAAACCATCCTGCAAATATCCCCTAAACCTACGTACTCTTCAAGATTAAAGTCATACTTTATCATTGCAGCGAAAATCTCACGCAGTTGCTTCACTTTCTGCGTTCAGTTTCGATTGTTATCCTTTCCTCTTCCAATTGCATCAGCTCTTCATCCATCAGTTCTTGGTGATGGGATGCCAAAACCTCTTCAACATCACCTTCATCAGCTTCCACAAGCCAAACTCACTTTGTCTTTGCTTCGTTCACCACGATCAAAATGCTTAATTATGTCTAGTTTTACACTAAGTGTAACACCCTTACTCTTTCAGGCTTTTCCGACACCTTAGAACTCATCTTGCTAATGGCTGCTCAATGCAACGTGTTTCAGCAACGCCGTTCCAAATCCGGGGCAGAGCGGCTGTTCGGGGCACGCTGCCTTTTATCGCGTGCTGATTTTTTATCGCGCGCTGCCTTTCTTCGTAACAGTGAAAACACCTTCTGAAAGCAAAAACAGGGTACTAATGTAGGTCTTTCGTAACAGTGAGGTTTCGTAAAGCAAATGTTTGAAAAGCGGGGGACACCTGTAACTCCAGCTGCGGCTCTTATCAATCAATTTGAGAATTTCCATTATTGTGTTATGTAGAAGTAATATTTCAGCGCTGCTTGTCCTGGTAAAGCAGGTTCCTACAGGGAAGACCGATTGTTTACTCTGTCAGTGGTCAATCCGTTCTGGTTCTCCCATAATGTTCCCAGTTCAGTGTAGTGGTTCGATTTTTACCAATTTTGTTTTCTTGTTAACAAGAACGACAATATTTGAACAATTCGCATGAAATATTCATTTTTCTTTACAACACTTCACAATGACTTTCCTTCACTCGCAAGGTCAGAAGGAAATGTGTTGGCTGATGTTCAGCATCTTTCGCAGCCGCTAGATAACGAAGCAGTACACACCCAAAATCCAGACAATTCTGAGGTCTGGGCCAGTAGGTGGCAAGTAACACTCGACAAATGTCAGACAATGGCAGTATTCGGCAAGAGCAAATCCAACACGCCTCTCCTATTTGTAATGGCATTGTCAATAGACAATAGACAATAGGTGCAGGAGTAGGCCAATCAGTCCTTTGAGCCAGCACTGCCATTCACTGTGATCATGACTGATCATCCACTATCAGTACCCAGTTCCTGCCTTCTCCCCATATCCCTTGACTCTGCTATCTTTAAGAGCTCTATCTAACACTTTCTTGAAAGAATCCAGAGAATTGGCCTCCACTGCCTTCTGAGGCAGAGCATTCCACAGAACCACAACCATCTGTGTGAAAAAGCTTTTCCTCAACTCCGTTCTGAATGGTCTACCCCTTATTCTTAAACTGTGGCCTCTGGTTCTGGATTCCCCCAACATCGGGAACATGTTTCCTGCCTCTAGCGTGTCCAATCCCGTAATAATCTTATATGTTTCAATCAGATCCCCTCTCATCCATTAAATTCCAGTGTATACAAGCCCAGTCGCTCCAATCTCTCAACATATGACAGTCCCGTCATCCCGGGAATTAACCTCGTGAACCTACGCTGCACTCCCTCAATAGCTAGAATGTCCTTCCTCAAATTTGGAGACCAAAACTGCACACAATACTCCAGGTGTGGTCGCACCAGAGCCCTGTACCACTGCAGAAGGACCTCTTTGCTCCTATACTCAACTCCCCTGGTTATGAAGGCCAACATGCCATTAACTTTCTTCACTGCCTGCTGTACCTGCATGCTTACTTTCAGTGACTGATGAACAAGGACACCTAGATCTCGCACTTCCCCTTTTCCTGAATTGACACCATTCAGATAGTAATCTGCCTTCCTGTTATTGCCACCAAAATAGATAACCTCACATTTATCCACATTAAACTGCATCTACCATGCATCTGCGCACTCACCCAACCTGTCCAAGTCACCCTGCATTCTCATAACATCCTCCTCACATTTTACACTGCCACCCAGCTTTGTGTCATCTACAAATTTACTAATTTTACTTTGAATTCCTTCATCTAAATCATTAATGTATATTGTAAATAGCTGTGGTCCCAGCACCGAGCCTTGCGGTACCCCACTAGTCACTGCCCACCATTCTGAAAAGGACCCATTAATCCCTACTCTTTGTTTCCTGTCCGCCAACCAATTTTCTATCCATGTCAGTACGCTACCCCCAATACCACTTGCTCTAATTTTTCCCACTAACCTCCTATGTGGGACCTTATCAAAGGCTTTCTGAAAGTCCAGGTACACTACACCCACTGGCTTTCCCATGTCCATTTTCATAGTTACATTCTCAAAAAATTCCAGAAGATTAGTCAAGCATGATTTCCCCTTCGTAAATCCTGCTGACTCGGACCTATCCTGCTACTGCTATCCAAATACGCCACTATTTCATCTTTTATAATTGATTCCAGCATCTTCCCCACCACTGATGTCAGACTAACTGGTCTATAATTGCCTGTTTTCTCTCTCCCTCCTTTCTTAAAAAGTGGGATAACATCAGCTACCCTCCAATCCGCAGGAACTGATCCTGAATCTATAGAACATTGGAAAATGATTACCAATGTGTCCACGATTTCCAGAGCCACCTCCTTAAGTACCCTGGGGTGTAGTCCATCAGGCCCTGGGGTTTTATCAACCTTCAGTCCCATCAGTTTACCCAACACCATTTTGTGCCTGATGCAATTTTCCTTCAGTTCATCTGTTACCCTAGGTCCTCTGGCCACTATTACATCTGGGAGATTGTCTGTGTCTTTCCTAGTGAAGACAGACCCAAAGTACCTGTTCAGCTTGTCTGCCATTTCCTTGTTACCCATAATAACTTCACCCATTTCTGTCTTCAAGGGCCCAACTTTGGTCTTAACTAATATTTTCCTCTTCACATACCTAAAGAAGCTTTTACTATCCTCCTTTATATTCTTGGCTAGCTTACCTTCGTACCTCATCTTTTCCCCGCCGTATTGCCTTTTCAGTTATCTTCTGTTGCTCCTTAAAAGTCTCCCAATCCTCTGGCTTCCCGCTCATCCTTGCTATTTTATACTTCCCCTCTTTTATTTTTATACTGTCCTTGACTTCCCTTGTCATCCACGGTCGCCCCTTACTCCCCTTAGGATCTTTCTTCCTCTTTGGAATGAACTGATCCTGCACCTTCTGTATTATTCCCAGAAATACCTGCCATTGTTGTTCCACTGTCATCCCTGCTAGGGTATCTTTCCAGCCAACTTTGGCCAGCTCCTCCCTCATGGGTCCATTGTCCCCTTTGTTCAACTGTAATACTGACACTTCCGATCTTCCCTTCTCCCTCTCAAATTGTAGATTAAAACTTATCATATTATGGTCACTACCTCCTAATGGCTCCTTTACCTCGAGTTCCCTTATCAAATCTGGCTCATTACACAACACTAAATCCAGAATTTCCTTCTCCCTGGTAGGCTCTAATACAAGCTGCTCTAAGAATCCATCTCTAAGGCATTCCACAAACTCCCTTTCTTGGGGTCCAGTACCAACCTGATTTTCCCAGTCTACCTGCATGTTAAAATCCCCCATAACAACCGTAGAATTACCTTTGCGACATGCCAGTTTTAACTCTTGATTTAACTTGCACCCTATATCCAGGCTACTGTTTGGGGGCCTGTAGATAACTCCCATTAGGGTCTTTTTGCCCTTACAGTTTCTCAGTTCTATCCATACTGACTCTACATCTCCTGATTCTATGTCCCCCCCTCGCAAGTGACTGAATTTCATTCCTCACCAACAGAGCCACGCCACCCCCTCTGCCGACCTGTCTGTCCTTTCGATAGGATGTATACCCCTGAATATTCATTTCCCAGCCCTGGTCCTCTTGCAGCCATGTCTCTGTTATTCCCACAACATCATAATTGCCAATTTCCAGCTGAGCCTCAAGCTCATCCACTTTATTTCTTATACTCCGTGCATTCATATATAATACTTTAAATCCTTTAAAGTAATACTTTTACTCCCCTCACCTTTCACATCGATTCCTATTGCACTTTGCCATACTTTGCAACCCATCCCTTCTATACAATTCATCCTTACCCCAAAACAGATCCCAGTGGTCCAAGAATCTGAATCCCTGCTCCCCACACCAGCTCCTCAGCCACACATTCAAATCCCCTATTTCCCTGTTCCTGCCCTCACCAGCACAAGGAACTGGAAGCAAACCAGAGAATTTGAATCCCTCACCACTTAATATCCTTGGGTTTACACTTGATAAGAGGCGGAACCGAAGGAACTATATACGCCAAGTGGCCACAGACGCAAGTTGGAAGTTGGGGATCTTCTGCTTAGTAACTCAGCTCCACATTCCCCAAAGCCTGTCCACTACCTACAAGGTTTGTGTCAGGAGACTCTTCACTTGCCTGGATGATCTTCAACATCATTCACACCATGCAGAATAAAGCAGCCCATTTTGAAAGTACCCGTCCACAACTATTCACCCAGTCCACATCCAATGCACAGCAGCGACTGCAGTCTGTACCGTCTGCAGGATGCACTGCAGTAATTCTCCAAGACTCCTGAGCCTTTTGCAAACCCACGACCGCTACCAGCAAGAAGATCAAGGACAGCAAAAGCATGAAGTTGTCCTCCAGCCCACACTGCATCCTGACTTTTAAATATATCATTATTCCTTCACAGTCACTGGGTCAATATCCTGATACTCCCTCAGTAGATTGTGAGACTGTGTGCATAACCACGACCTGGTTACTTCAGTGCCAATTTCTCAAACACAGTTAGGAATGGACAATTAAATGTTTGCTCTGCCTGCGAAGCTCACATCAATTAAAACAAAAGAGAGCACATGAAGTTTCTTGCCGTATTTCGTTTCACATGTCCCACGGGTAGGGTCAGTCCTCATTTACGAGCGAGGGTAGAGAAGGAAGAGGGTGGTTAGGAATCTCTCTCCTTTCTTGCAACATTTCAGCCGCCAGAAATTTGTTCGTCTAAATTCTACAATTAAAATTATTATGATATTGCGCTAAAGTCAATTTCATATTCAAAATACTGTTAATGTAAACTTGAATCAAATATTGCTGGATTGTTTTGTGCTTTAAATAATCCCAACTGGTCAGAACCCGATGTACAGTATGTTTTAAAATTTATTTGCCAGATTTAACCCGCATTTCTTTTTCCCCTTGTTTGTGGCCCTTGACAAGGTGGTGGAGAGTAGCCTTCGTGAACTTTTGCAGAACCTCTGGTGATGGACATAGACACAGCAGTGGTGGAAGAATGGCAGTGAACCAGATAGTACTTGGTCCAGACACAGCCTGAACTTGCACCTCTTGTTATTCAGACAGATATATTTATTTTTTGGACTCTGGCAGTCCAGCCATTCTGCAAAGCTTGAGCAGTGCATGGTGGGTGACCATGCCACAGATACTGATCCTTAAAACCCTCCCCTTGGATAACACAAAGGCCATAGGACTTAGGAGCAGAATTAAGCCATTTGCCCCGTCAAGTCTGCTCCACCATTCCATTATGGCTATTCTGTCTCTCAACACCATTCTCCTGCCTTGTCCCATAACTGTTGACACCCTTAATAATCCAGAAACTATCAACACTCACAACACGCTGGAGGAACTCAACAGGTCGGGCAGCATCTGTGGAAACGAACAGTCAACGTTTCGGGCCGAGACCCTTCATCAGAACTGAAGAGGAAGGGGGCAAGGGCCCTATAAAGAAGGTGGGAGGAGGGTGGGAAGGAAAAGGCTGGTAGGTGCCAGGTGAAAAACCAGTGAGGGGAAAGATAAAGGGGTGGGGGAGGGGATGAGCAGGAAAGGTGAAGAAGGAATAGGAGAAAGCACAATGGGTAGTAACATAGAAACATAGAAAGTAGGTGCAGGAGTAGGCCATTCGGCCCTTCAAACCTGCACCACCATTCAGTATGATCATGGCTGATCATCCAACTCAGAACCCTGTACCTGCCTTCCCTCCATACCCGCTGATCCCTTTAGCCACAAGGGCCATATCTAACTCCCTCTTAAATATAGCCAATGAACTGGCCTCAACTGTTTCCTGTGGCAGAGAATTCCACAGATTCACCACTCTCTGTGTGAAGAAGTTTTTCCTCATCTCGGTCCTAAAAGGCTTCCCCTTTATCCTCAAACTGTGACCCTTCGTTCTGGACTTACCCAACATCGGGAACAATCTTTCTGCATCTATCCTGTCCAATCCCTTTAGGATTTTATATGTTTCAATAAGATCCCCGCTTAATCTTCTAAATTCCAACGAGTATAAGCCTAGTTCATCCAGTCTTTCATCATATGAAAGTCCTGCCATCCCAGGAATCAATCTGGTGAACCTTCTTTGTACTCCCTCTATGGCAAGAATGTCTTTCCTCAGATTAGGGGACCAAAACTGTACACAATACTCCAGGTGTGGTCTCACCAAGGCCTTGTACAACTGCAATAGTACCTCCCTGCTCCTGTACTTAAATCCTCTTGCTATAAATGCCAGCATACCATTCGCCTTTTTCACTGCCTGCTGTACTTGCATGCCCACTTTCAATGACCGGTATATAACGACACCCAGGTCTCGTTGCACCTCCCCTTGTCCTAATCGGCCACCATTCAGATAATAATCTGTTTTCCTGTTTTTGCCACCAAAGTGGATAACCTCACATTTATCCACATTAAATTGCATCTGCCATGAATTTGCCCACTCACCTAACCTATCCAAGTCATCCTGCATCCTCCTGGCATCCTCCTCACAGCTAACACTGCCACCCAGCTTCGTATCATCCGCAAACTTGAAGATGCTGCATTTAATTCCCTCATCTAAGTCATTAATATATATTGTAAACAACTGGGTTTTCAGCACTGAGCCTTGCGGTACCCCACCAGTCACTGCCTGCCATTCTGAAAAGGTCCCGTTTATTCCCACTCTTTGCTTCCTGTCTGCCAACCAATCCTCTATCCACAGCAATACCATACCCCCAATACCGTGATCTTTAAGTTTGCATACTAATCTCCTGTGTGGGACCTTGTCAAAAGCCTTTCGAAAATCCAAATATAACACATCCACTGGTTCTCCCCTATCCACTCTACTAGTTACATCCTCAAAAAATTCTATGAGATTCGTCAGACATGATTTTCCTTTCACAAATCCATGCTGACTCTGTCCGATGATTTCACCGCTTTCCAAATGTGCTGTTATCACATCTTTGATAATTGACTCTAGCATTTTCCCCTCCACCGATATTAGGCTAACCAGTCTATAATTCCCCGGTTTCTCTCCCCGTCCTTTTTTAAAAAGCGGGGTTACATTAGCCACCCTCCAATCCTCAGGAACTAGTCCAGATTCTAAAGAGTTTTGAAAAATTATCACTAATGCATCCACTATCTCTTGGGCTACTTCCTTAAGCACTCTGGGATGCAGACCATCTGGCCCTGGGGATTTATCTGCCTTTAATCCCTTCAATTTACCTAACATCACTTCCCTACTGACATGTATTTCCCTCAGTTCCTCCATCTCACTACACCCTCTGTCCCCTACCTTTCTGGAAGATTATTTATGTCCTCCTTAGTGAAGACAGAACCAAAATAGTTATTCAATTGGTCTGCCATGTCCTTGTTCCCCATGATCAATTCACCTGTTTCTGTCTGTAGGGGACCTACATTTGTCTTAACCAATCTTTCTCTTTTCACATATCTATAAAAGCTTTTACAGTCAGTTTTTATGTTCCCTGCCAGTTTTCTCTCATAATCTTTTTTCCCTTTCCTAATTAAGCCCTTTGCCCTCCTCTGCTGGACTCTAAATTTCTCCCAGTCCTCAGGTGAGCCACTTTTTCTGGCTAATTTGTATGTTTCTTCTTTGGAATTGATACTATCCCTAATTTCCCTTGTCAGCCACGGGTGCACTACCTTCCCTGATTTATTCTTTTGCCAAACCGGGATGAACAATTGTTGTAGTTCATCCATGCGATCTTGAAATGCTTGCCATTGCATATCCACCGTCAATCCTTTAAGTGTCATTTGCCAGTCTATCTTAGCTAATTCAGGTCTCATACCTTCAAAGTTACCCTTCTTTAAGTTCAGAACCTTTGTTTCTGAATTAACTATGTCACTCTCCATCTTAATGAAGAATTCCACCATATTATGGTCACCCTTACCCAAGGGGCCTCTCACGACAAGATTGCTAATTAACCCTTCCTCATTGCTCAATACCCAGTCTAGAATAGCCTGCTCTCTAGTTGGTTCCTCGACATGTTGTTCAAAAAACCATCCCGCATACATTCCAAGAAATCCTCTTCCTCAGCACCCTTACCAAGAAGGAGGTGGAACCATGAGGGGGGTGATAGGCAGCTGGGGGAGGGGGCAGAGTGAAAATGGGGTGGGGGAAGGGTGGGGGAGGGAATTACCAGAAGTTGGAGAATTCAATGTTCATAGCAAGGGGCTGAGACTACCCAGACGGTATATGAAGGGTTGCTCCTCCAACCTGAGTTCGGCCTCATCATGGCAGTAGAGGAGGCCATGTATGGACATATCCGAATGGGAATGTGATGCAGAGTTGAAGTGGGTGGCAACCAGGAGATCCTGCCTGTTGTGGGGGATGGAGCAGAGGTGCTCGTTGAAGAGGTTCACCAATCTACGTCGGGTCTCACCGATGTAGAGGAGGCTGCACCGAGAGCACCGGATGCAATAGATGACCCCAACAGACTCACAAGTGAAGTGTTGCCTCACCTGGAAGGTCAGCTTGGGGCCCTGAATGCTGGTGAGAGAGGAGGTGTAGGGTCAGGTGTAGCACTTACACTTACAGGGATAAGTGACGGGTGGGAGATCCGTGGGGAGGGATTTGTAGACCAGGGAGTCGCGGAGGGAACGATCCCTGCAGAAAGCAGAGAGGGGTAGAGAGGGAAAGATGTGCTTAGTGGTGGAGTCCTGTTGAAGGTGGCAGAAGTTGCGGAGGATGATGTGCTGGATCCGGGGGCTGGTGGGGTGGTAGGTGAGGACAAGGGGAACTCTATCCCTGTTGTGGTGACGGGAGGATGGGATGAGGGCCGAAGTGTGGGAAATAGAGGAGATGCGGGTGAGGACATCATTAATGACGGCAGAAGGGAAACTACGACCCCTAAAGAAAGAGGACATTTGAGATGTCCTGGAACGGAACCCCTCATCCTGGGAGCAGATGTGGTGGAGATGGAGGAACTGGGAATAGGAAATAGCATTTTTGCATGTGGCAGGGTGGGAAGAGGTATAGTCGAGGTAGTTATGAGAGTCAGTGGGCTTATAGAAGATGTCAGTGGACAGTCTGTCTCCAGTGATGGAGACCGAGAGGTCGAGGAAGAGAAGCAAAGTGTCCGAGATGGACCAAGTGAATTTGAGGGCTGGGTGGAAGTTTGAAGTAAAGTCGATGAAATTGACGAGCTCAGGATGGGTGCAGGAAGCAGTATCAATGTAGTCGTCAATGTAGCAAAGGAAAAGTTGGGGAGCAGTACCACTAAAGGTTTGGAGCATAGACTGTTCCAAATAACCAACAAAGAGGCAGGCATTGCTGGGGCCCATGTGAGTGCCCATAGCTACACCTTTGGTCTGAAGAAAGTGGGAACAGCCAAAACAGAAGTTATTAAGTGTGATTATCAGTTCTTCCAACCGGAGGAGGGTAGTGCTGGTGGGGAACTGGTGAGGTCTATTGTCCAGAAAGTAGTGGAGGGCTTTGAGGCCTTCTTGATGGGGAATGGAGGTGTATAAGGATTGGACATCCATAGTGAAAATGAAGCGGTCGGGATCAGGGGACTGGAAGTCATTGAAGAGGTGGAGGGCATGGGATGTATCCCGGATGTAGGTGGGGAGGGACTGAACTATGGGTGACAAAATGGAGTCCAGGTAGGCAGATACAAGTTCAGTGGGGCACGAGCAGGCAGAAACTATGGGTCTACCGGGACAGTCAGGCTTGTGGATCTTGGGGAGGAGGTAAAACCGAGCAGTGAAGGGTGTAGGAATCATGAGATTAGCGGATGAGGATGGAATGTCCCCGGAGTTGATAAGGGTGGTGATGGTACGGGAGGGAATGGTTTGAATTTTTTTGGTGGGGTCCTGTTCCAGGGGTAAGTAAGAGGAGGTATCAGAGAGCTGCCTTTTGACCTCAGTGAGGTAGAGGTCCATCCGCCAGACTACTACGGCACCACCTTTGTCTGAGGGTTTGATGGTGAGGTTGGGATTAATGCAGAGAGAGTGGAGGGCAGTGCGTTCAGAGGGAGTGAGGTTGGAACAGGAGAGAGGAGTGGTGAAGTTGAGATGGTTGATATCTCGGCGACAGTTGGAGATAAAAAGATCGAGTGCAGGTAGAAGGCCTGGGCGGGGTGTCCAGGAGGAAGAGGAGGGTTGAAGATGGGAGAACGGGTCATCAGAAGGGGGAAGGGAATCCTTGCCATACAAGTAGGCTCAGAGACATAGGCGATGGAAGAAGAGTTCAGCGTCGTGGCGGGCACAGAATTCACTGAGGTGTGGACGGAGGGGGACAAAAATGAGGCCCTTGCTAAGGACAGAACATTCTGCTTCAGAGAGGGGAAGGTCAGAGAGGATGGTGAACACATGGCAAGGGTTGGGGCTGGGGTCAGAGGAGGGTAAAGAGTGGGAGGTCTCAGGAAGGAGAGGGGATTGGGATATTCAGGGAGAGCGGGGTTAGGGGATGATGAGGGATCAGAGGAATGGGGGGCGATGGGGGTAGGGGGAAGGATGGGAGTCGCGGGGAGGATAGAGGGTAGTGTAGGTATAAGACGAGCGGTAGGAACCAGCAGCAGTAAGAGCAGTCCCGGTCTGGAGAGGGTCAGGACCTCGGTCTGAGCTGGATCTGGAGCTGGGGGTGGCAGAGCCTGTGGCCTACAGGGCCCCAGAACTGAGGTCGGAGTCAGAGGCGAGTGAGTCCTTGGCCCGCCGGGGGCTGGTCCCCATGTCCGGGAGGCCGTGGTCAGAGTCAGAGGTGGATGGGTCTTCGGCCTGCCGAAGGTCTGAGAGGTCAGGGTCTGAGGAGTCGGGGTCCGGGCTGGAACCGGTCGTCGTCGTAGGCTGCAGGCGGGCGAGCTTGTGGTCCTTCTTGGACGGGAGGAAGGAAAAGAAACGGCGGTTGGAGGCGTGAATCCGGCAGAGAATGAAGTGTAGGAGAGGTCCATGGCAGACGGTGGAGAGTGAGGCCCGGAGTGGTGGTAGAGAGAGGGACAGGGCCCGTAGGTATCTCCGCATGGCAGTGAGCGTGGCGCGGAGAATCCGGCGGGAGCAGCGGTCAATGAAACGGAGGTATCTGGGATCCTCGCTGGGCCCGAACTGGGAGGCCTGGAACTGGAGCTGGAATCCCTGCGGTAACAGACGGTGGTGGAGACACGTTCCCAGGAAGGAGACGTGGCTGTGGGAGCGGGTCTGGGTCAGGATCTGGTTGAAGAGACGGAGAGAGGCGGTGATCACAGAGGGGGAGCAGTGAGAGAGGGTCTCACTGAACTCCCGTCGAAGGGAAGATTTAAACTTCTTCAGGGTAGGCATACCTCGAAGAGACTTCACAGTGGAGTAGCGAATCAAAACATAAAATTCTCTGCAGATGCTAGGGTCAAAACAACACGCACAACACGCTGCAGGAACTCAGCAGGTCAGGCAGCATCCGTGGAAACGAACAGACAACGTTTCGGGCCGAGACCCTTCGTCAGGTCTGAAGAGGGAGGGGGCAGGAGCCCTATAAAGGGGAAAGAAAGGGGAAAGATCAAGGGGTGGAGGAGGGGATAGGCAGGAAAGGTGAAAAAGGAACAGGGAAAAGCACAATGGGTCGTAAAAGGAGGAGGAACCATGAGGGAGGTGATAGGCAGCTGGAGGAGGGGACAGAGTGAAACTGGGATAGGAGAAGGGAGGGGGAGGAAATTACTGGAAGTTGGAGAATTCTATGTTCATACCAAGGGGCTGGAGACTACCCAGACGGTATATGAGGTGTTGCTCCTCCAACCTGAGTTTGGCCTCATCATGGCAGCAGAGGAGGCCATGTATGGACATATCTGAATGGGATGGTGAAGCAAGTTAAAGTGGGTGGCAATTATTATTGATATATTGTTTAACATTGTTAATCAGGTATTTGGCAATTTAATTCCTCATTGTACATATTGACATGTTGACTTGATTACTATATTTTTTTGTTCATCTTCAATAATAATTAATAAAAAAGATTTAAAAATGAAAATGAAGTGGGTGGCAACCGGGAGATCCTGTCTGTTCTGGTGGATTGAGTGGAGGTGCTCGACAAAGCGGTCCCCCAATCTGCATCGGGTCTCACCGATGTAGAGGAGGCCGCACCGGGAGCACCGGATGCAATAGATGACCCCAACAGACTCACAAGTGAAGTGTTGCCTCACCTGGAAGGTCTGTTTGGGGCCCTGAATGGTGGCAAGAGAGGAGGTGTAGGGTCAGGTGTAGCACTTAGGCTTACAGGGATAAGTGCTGGGTGAGAGATCCGTGGGGAGGGACGTGTCGACCAGGCAGTTGCGGCGGGAACGATCCCTGCAGAAAGCGGAGAGGGGTAGAGAGGGAAAGATGTGCTTAGTGGTGGGGTCCTGTTGAAGGTGGTGGAAGTTGTGGAGGATAATGTGCTGGATCCGGAGGCTGGTGGGGTGATGGGTGAGGACAAGGGGAACTCTGTCCCTGTTGTGGTGACGGGAGGATGGGATGAGGGCCGAAGTGCGGGAAATGGAGGAGATGCGGGTGAGGGCATCATTGACAACGGCAAAAGGGAAACCATGATCCTTAAAGAAAGAGGACATTTGAGATGTCCTGGAACGGAACCCCTCATCCTGGGAGCAGATGTGGTGGAGATGGAGGAACTGGGAATACGGAACAGCATTTTTATATGCGGCAGGAGGGGAAGAGGTACAGTCGGCGTAGTTATGAGAGTCAGTGGGCTTATAGAGGATGTCTGTGGACAGTCTGTCTCCAGAGAAGGAGACCGAGATCGAGAAAGGGGAGAGAAGTGTCCGAGATGGACCAAGTGAATTTGAGGTCAGGGTGAAAGTTAGAAGCAAAGTCGAAGGAATTGACGAGCTCAGCATGGGTGCAGGAAGCAGCACCAATGTAGTCGTCAATGTAGCGAAGGAAAAGTTGGGGAGCAGTACCAATATAAGTTTGGAGCATAGTCTGTTCCACATAACCAACGAAGAGGCATATGCGAGTGCCCATAGCTACACCCTTGGTCTGAAGAAAGTGGGAAGAGCCAAAAGAGAAGTTATTAAGTGTGAGTACCAGTTCCGCCAACCGAAGGAGTGTAGTGGTGGTGGGGAACTGGTGAGATCTATTGTCCAGAAATTAGCGGAGGTCTTTGAGGCCTTCTTGATGGGGAATGGAAGTGTGTAAGGATTGGACATCCATGGGGAAAATGAAGCGGTCGGGACCGGGGAACTGCAAGTCATTGAAGAGGTGGAGGGCATGGGATATATCCCGGATGTAGGTGGGGTTTGATTTCCTTCTTCACCTTTCCTCCCTATCCTCTCCTTGCTTCCCCTCCCCCACTCCTTCATCTTTCTCCTTGCTAGTTTTTCAAACCAAACAGTGCGGTGTGTGGGAATCATGAGTTTTGTGGCTGACGATGGATGGTCTCCGGAGTTGATAAGGGTGGTGGTGATGGTATGGGAGACAATGGTTTGATTTCCTTCTCTGCCTTTCCTGCCTATCCTCTCCCTGCTTCCCCTACCCCACCCCTTGATCTTTCCCCTTATTGGTTTTTCACCTGGCACCTACCAGCCTTCTCCTTCCCACCCTCCCCCTACCTTCTTTATAGCGCCCCGCCCCCTCCCTCTTCAGTCCTGATGAAGGGTCTTGGCCCAAAACATTGACTGTTCATTTCTACGGATGCTGCCCGACCTGCTGAGTTCCTCCAGCGTGTTTTGCGTGTTGCTTTGACCCCAGCATCTGCAGAGAATTTTGTGTTTCCAATGAAGTTACGTTGCCTTTTCATGATCTCATACATTATTTTTCTTTTTGTTCTTGCTCTGTTCATGACATCCTCGTTAGATATTCGTTTTGTCCATGATATTCTTGGCATCCTCCTCAAAAACCACATCTCTGCTGCTTCAATTCGTTTCCTCATGTTACTAGATATTGTCCAACATTCTCAGCCATATTACAGAACTGGATAAACGTAACATTTCAGTACTCTGAGGTGGGTTGTCATGCCTAGTTTAGTGTTGGTCAGTATACTCTTCATTCTCGTAAAGGTGTCGTTTGCCATCCCTATTCTTCTTTGATGTCCATGTCGCACCTGCCATCTGATTTCACCCAGATTCCTCAGTAGCAAAAGCTCTGTACTTGTTTTATGTCTTCCCCATTTATTCTCAGCCTGCAGATAGGATTCTCCTTCTTTTTGGATATCACCATACATTCTGTCTTTTTGCAATTGATAGATAGACAACAGTGTGTTTTCTCCCCTGATTTGTTTAATGTGTACAGTGAAACAATAGTACAAAAAATAAGAGACATCTTGGTGGTGAAATCATCAATAATTTCAGATATGCAGATGACACTGTGTTAAATGCAAATACGGAGGAAGAACTGCAAAATTAATTGATATACTTGTTGAAGAAAGTGCAAAAATGGGTCTATCTATCAATTGCAAAAAGACAGTATGTACGGTGATATCCAGTAGAACAAGGAATTCCATTATCAGCATTGCCTCAGAGTCATGGTCAAGGGAGAGTGAGGGGCACTCACAGGAAGCATGGCCACAAAATTACCATGTTGAAATGAAAATGGACACCTCCTCTCCCCCTCCCAACAAGCACCAGTCACTAGAGGCTTCATTCTTTACTTTCACTATTTGGTGTTGGTTTATTATTGTCTCATGTACTGAGATAGAGTGAAAAGCCTGACTTGCAAACTGTTGATACCGATCAAAACATCACACAGTGTAGAGGTAGAACAAGGTACAACAATGACAGAACGCAGAATAAAGTGTAACTGCTCCATTGAGGTGCAGTGCTGGAAAACAATAAGGTGCAAGATTATAACAATTGACATTGTGAGGTCAACAGTCCATCTTATCACAGTAGAGGAACATTCAACAGAACACAGAACATTACAGCACAATACAGGCCATTCAGCCCACAATGTTCTGATAGTTTATCCTGATCCAAGATCTATGTAACCCTTCCCTCCTATGTGGCCCTCAGTCTCTCCCTCATCCATGTACCTATCAAGAGTTTAATTGTTCCTACTGTGTCTGTCCTAAATTCAATGACGGACGGGGTAGAAGCTATCCTCGAGCCTGTTGGAAAGTATTTTTGTGCTTTCCTATCTCCTGCCCGACGGGAGGGGGGGATAAGACAGAATATGGGAGGGGTCTTTGATTGTGCCGGCTCTTTTACTGAGGCAGTGAGAAATGTAGAAGAGTCCAAGGAGGAGAGGAAGATTTCTGTGATGTGCTCAGTTGTGTCCGTAACAACCTGCATTTTCCAAAAGTCACATGCTTGATCATGATGAGGTAGATTGTGATGTCATTATGATCCAGTAACTGACCACAAGAAACTGCAGGCTGAGTGCAGTTCATCTGAGTGCAGACGGAGAGGCTAGTCTCCTTGAGGTGCTGAGCTGCTTCGTCAAGATTTTCTTAGAATTACACACAAAATCTATGGAGTTCTGCAAACTAAACAGGCGGGTGGTCCTTGGCCTGTCGATAGGCAGTGCTACCATCATCATTGGCTGGTGGGCCTACCAGAATTTCGCCAAGAAGCGCCACCAAGCTGTGAAGGCCAAGCACGTAATTGGCACAGCTCAGCCAGTGGATTGCAAAGCGCAGTCCAAGGTTAGAAGCCAGAATATGGAGGAGGGGAGTATAGAATCAGGAGATGGAGGAAACGAGCAGGGGATCTCATCACAGGGACTGGCAGATCGAAGGCTAAGTCCCGATCCGGCTCCGGAAGATCAAGGGCTTAGTCCCGCACCGGCTCCGGAAGATCGAGAGCTCGGTCCCAGACCAGCTCCGGAAGATCGAGGGCTTGGCCCCGGACCGGCTCCGGAAGATCGAGGGCCAAGTCCCGACACGGCTCCGGAAGATCCAGGGCCAAGCCCCGGACCGGCTCTGGAAAATCGAGGGCCAAGCCCCGGACCGGCTCCGGAAGATCGAGGGCCTGGTCCCGCACCGGCTCCGGAAGATCGAGGGCTCGGCCCCGGACCGGCTCCGGAAGATCGAGGGCTCGGTCCCGACCCGGCTCCTGAAGATCGAGGGCTCGGTCCTGACCCGGCTCCGGAAGATCGAGGGCCAAGCCCCAGACCGGCTCCGGAAGATCGAGGTCCAAGTCCCGACCCAGCTCCGGAAGATCGAGGGCCAAGCCCCAGACCGGCTCCGGAAAATCGAGAGCCAAGACCTGACTCGGGTCCAGAAGATCGAGGGCCAAGTCCCGACCCGGCTCCGGAAGATCGAGGGCCAAGTCCCGAACCAGCTCTTGGGCATACCCAAATAGAGGTGACTGAACTGGAGCTGAGCCCAGTGGACAAACACTGGAATCGAGAGGATGAGAGGGAGGAAAATGGACGGGAGGGCAAAGCAACCATCAGAGATCAGCAGGAGCAGAAGGTTGAAGAGAGGCTAGGGGGTGGGTCGGGTGACTTCACCAATGTGCAAGTGGGCATGAGGAGGGGAATAAAATTGGGCAAGAGAAAGAGATCCCTGGAGGAGTCGGCTGGAGAGAGGAAGCGCATGAGAAAGTGGCAGACAAAACTCCAAAGGAGACAGCCAAGAGTAGGGCAGAGGATTGGAAGGGGACAACGCAGAGCCTGGAGAAGAGTTCTCAGGTTTAGGGAACTGGTGCCTGAAGATGGGTCAAAGAAAGTAGGGAAATGGAAAGAGGAATCGTCTGGTCCTGGAGGAAACACAGAAGGCTGGAATCCACAATCTTCTGAAGTTGATGAAGGTAAAAATAAATGTATAGACACAATTGCTGTATCTTTTTTTATATAAAGGGGGCTGTGTTCCAAAGACTTTGGGGCACTGGAATATCCAAGTTGTAGAAGGCTACTGATCAAATGCTGATTTCTGGGGCTAGTATAGATGACATCATTGAAATGGTGGGTCGAAGGGCCTGTTTCTGCGCAGATCTCTCAATGACACGTCATGACCTCACAGATCCTTTGTTTACCTGCAGTCTCCCACCCACATTAATTATCTCACTCCCCTTGCCACTGGTACGGCACAGTGGAGAAGCAGTTAGTGGGACGCTCCACAGGGCCAGTGATCTCCGATCGGGGTGCAGTTCCACTGCTCTCTGTAAGGAGTTTGTATATTCTCCCCAAGACACCATGGAGTTCCTCCAAGTTCAGTTGAAAGCTTCCAATCCTCCCCCCCCAACTTTCATATCGATTGTGCAGAGGAGATTCACCAGGATGCTGCCTGGGCTAGTTTAACCCATCCTCATGTAGTCTTATGAGGACAGGGTGAGCACACAAGGGCTTTTCTCTTTGGAGTGAAGGACGGTGAGAGGGGACTTGAGAGAAGTGTACAAGGTCATAACAAACATAGATCGAGTGGATAGCCAGAGATATTTTCCCAGGGAGGGAATGGCAAATAGCAGGGAGTGTACACAGAGAGTGGTGTGTTTGGGGAACCACCCCAGGGGTTGTGATAGAGGCAGATACATTAGGTACATTTAAGAAATACCTGGACAGAGCACATGAATGATAGAAAAAGGGAGTGCTCTATCTGGGGAAAGGGTTATATTGATCTTAGAACAGGTTAAAAGTTTGACACAATACTGTGGGCTGAAGGGCCTGTGGTGTGCTCTGGTGTTCTATCCCACTCATTGCAATACCTTCCCCTCTCCTACCCATTAACACCCTTCCTCTGTCCTCCACTGCTCTCCCCTACCTTCCTAACTCCTGACTACTTACCCCTGCCTCACCAGATCCTCACTCTCCACTTGTCTGTTCCATCACTCCTTCCCTCCCTTCCACTTCCCCTTCACTACCCACTCTCCGCACCCTCCACTTCCATACTGCCATCTCTCCATCAGATGCGTCCTCTCCGTGTTCCTCCCAAGGCCTCAAGAATGACAACGATATTCAAGTCATGCTCAAGGGTACTCACATGCTGAAGATCAAATCCAGCTCATGGATGAAGTCACGCTACTACAAACTGAATGAAGACTGCTGGACGGTGAGGTATAATTCCAAAAAGATCCTGAAGTCAGCCAGGAGCCAAATGTGTGAGTGTTGCTCAAGTCTTGGGAGGGTTGGTGTGACAGCAAACGTAGTTTTAAAAAGTTTTTAAAAATTGTCTTGGGCACCAACAAGTGCAGGGATTAGTCCTTGATTCCTGGTATGGCACCACACTGAGGCCAGTAGAGTTACTGCTTCATTGCACCAGTGACCTGGATTCTATCTTTTATTGATTCTAGTTTATTTGGAGATAAGAGTGCAGACAGATCCTTCTGGCCCAAAAGGCCACACCACCCAGCGGTCCACCTGTTTAATGTCAGACAAATCACAGGACAATTCACCTACCCTGCTGTGTTCCTCCAGCATTGTGTGTGTGTGTGAGTGTGAGTGTGAGTGTGTGAGTGTGTGTGTGTGTGTGTCTGTGTGTGTGAGTGTGTGCGTGAGTCTGTGTGTGTGTGTCTGTGAGTGTCTGTGTGAGTGTCTGTGTGTGTCTGTGTGAGTATCTGTGTGAGTAACTGTGTGAGTGTCTGTGTGTGTGTGTGTGTGAGAATGTGTGAGTCTGTGTGTGTGTGTGTGTGTGTCTGTGTGTGTGTTTTGCTCAGAAAAACAACTATCCAATTCATTCAGCATTCCACAGAGGGAAGAACTTTCAGACAATATGACCCATATGTTGCAATAAGCTCCTTTCTCTCTCACCTCCTGGTCCATTTCCATTTCTCTGTTCATCCAGGTTTCCCATAAACATGACATGAGACATATCCATCAAGCAGGAGCTACAGAAACCTGAAGCCCCACACCTCACAACCCTAATTTCTACAGTTTATCAACACAATGATGCCTTTGCACAAGAGATTCTCCAGATGGTAGAACAACACACACAAGATGCAGAATGAACTCAGCAGGTCAGGCAGCATCCATAACTGTTCACACACACACACACACACACACACACACACAGGCTGAGACCCGTCTGCAGGACTCAGCCTGATGGAGAATGTTGGCCTGAAGTGTTGGCTCTTTATTCCTCACCATAGATGCTGCCTGACCTGCAGAGTTCCTCCAGTATTTTAGGGCACCACAATAGCAGAGTGGTTCGTGTGATGTTGTTGCTGCTCGGTCAGGGATGGGGGGCAGGGAGTGGGCAGGTAATAATTCAAAGTTCAATACCAGTGCCGTGTGAAAGGAGTTTGTATATTCTCCCCGTGACCATGTGGGTTTCCTCCTGCAGTTCGAAGAAGGCTGACTGGTCATTGTAAATTTTCCTGTGATTAGGCTGCTGTTAAATAGGTGGGGTGTTGGGCGATGTGGCTTTTTGGAGAAGAAGGGCCAGTCCCACAGTGTATCTCTGAATAGATGAAGTGCTGTGAATAAATAACTTTGTGTGTGTGTTACTCTGAATTTCCAGCTTCTGCAGAATCTCTTGTGCTTGTGAATCTGTGACTGAATCTCTTGTTCTGATCTCTGCTGCCGTTTTACTCTCTCCCCCAACCCGACCCCTTGCAGTCTCAATCGACGACATCAAAGAATTAAGACCTGGTCACCAGACGGAGGGAATGCAGCGGTACGCCACCGAGATACCCACCGACCGCTGTTTTACCATCATATTTAAGGGCACGAGGGAGAACTTGGATCTGGTGGCCTCCGACGCCAGCGAGGCCTGGCATTGGATCCACGGTCTTGCCAAACTAAAGCAGAGAGGCTGCAGAATGAACAACAGAGAGCGGCTGGGCCAGCATCCATCTAGGAGGGTTGTCACGGCAGAGCGCCACGGAGAGAGGGGCCACTTCCCTCATGGTCTCCAACAGCAGCCCCCAAGTCCACTCCTACTCCACGCCGAAGGTCAAAGGCACCTCCCCATGTTAGAAACTTTTGCTGCTTGTTTCCCCAATGTGACTTACACTTCCCTCAGGCCCTCAGACTCCGTAGATTCCATTAGTTATTAATGGTTTTTTAGTATTAGTTTAATAGATAGTCAATCCTTAGGTTTCATAGAAACATAGAAACATAGAAAATAGGTGCAGGAGTAGGCCATTCGGCCCTTCGAGCCTGCACCGCCATTTATTATGATCATGGCTGATCATCCAACTCAGAACCCCGCCCCAGCCTTCCCTCCATACCCCCTGACCCCTGTAGCCACAAGGGCCATATCTAACTCCCTCTTAAATATAGCCAATGAACTGGCCTCAACAGTTTCCTGTGGCAGAGAATTCCACAGATCCACCACTCTCTGTGTGAAGAAGTTTTTCCTAATCTCGGTCCTAAAAGGCTTCCCCTCTATCCTCAAACTGTGACCCCTCGTTCTGGACCTCCCCAACATCGGGAACAATCTTCCCGCATCTAGCCTGTCGAATCCCTTTAGGATCTTATACGTTTCAATCAGATCCCCCCTCAATCTTCTAAATTCCAACGAGTACAAGCCCAGTTCATCCAGTCTTTCTTCATATGAAAGACCTGCCATCCCAGGAATCAATCTGGTGAACCTTCTTTGTACTCCCTCTATGGCAAAGATGTCTTTCCTCAGATTAGGGGACCAAAACTGCACACAATACTCCAGGTGTGGTCTCAACAAGGCCTTGTACAACTGCCTTGTTTCAACATGTTATAGGTATTATAGGCTAAACTTAAGTCCTCTGAGAGGAGGACCCCCCACAAAAGCCACAAAGAATCTATGGAAAAGATACCCCCGGGGTGCCTGAGAGGGGGGAATGATGAGCACCCCAGTCGGATGGACACAACAACATCAGACCCAGGCAATGAACAAACGACGATGAGGAAGCAGTGTGCATGTGGCAAAATCTGCAAGAACGATCGTGGCTTGAAGATCCACCAAGCGAGGATGAAGTGTTTGGCGGGAGCGGGAGCAGGAGCAGCACAACGCGCAGGTGTCCAACCTGGTGAGACGAAGGAGGGGCCAGGCCCGGAGTCACCCCATAGTGCCCGGAACCTCCATGTGTTGCAAACTAATCCCTCGAACATGAAGTCTAACAGGAGGTGGATCAAATGGCCTGCAGCTAACATGACTTCACTGTGGAAGCAGTTTGATGACCATGTTAACCAAATTCTGGAGGCAACGGCGAAGGGGAGGGTTGATAGGAAGTTGCAAGCCATGACAACAATTATCGTTAGTATCGCAGCTGAACGGTTCGGAGAAGAGGAGAAGGAAGGCTCCAAAACACCTTACTCGAAGAACCAAAGAGCATCGAGGATCCACAACATCAGGCAGGAGGTGAAAGCGCTGAAGTCCCAATACAAGTAGGCGGGAGAAGAGGAGCGCATTGGCTTGGCCCAGCTGATGTACATACTACGAAAGAAGATCAGGGTCCTCCGCCGGGCAGAGTGGAGGCGGCGTCATGAAAGGGCCTGAAAACATGCTGCCTTTATCGCCAACCCCTTCAAGTTCACCAAGGCGTTGCTGGGGGAGAAGCGCAGTGGGAAACTGGCCTGTTCACAGGAAGACATAGACCAACATCTGAAGAAGATATATAATGATCCTGAAAGAGAGCAGGAGTTGGGAGAGTGCAACATCCTAATAGACCCACCTGAACTGGATGTGCAGTTCGACGTGTCAGAGCTGCAACTAAAGGAAGTCAGAGAGGTCGTCCGCAAAGCAAGGGCAAGTTCGGCTCCAGGACCAAGCAGCACCTCGTACAAAGTGTACAAGAATTGCCCCAAACTCCTGCTGCGTCTGTGGAAGATCCTGAGAATCTTCTGGAGAAGGGGGAAGATCCCAGAACAGTGGAGAGTGGCTGAAGGGGTGTGGATCCCGAAGGAGGAAAATGCCACCCAGATAGATCAGTTTCGCATCATCTCCCTGCTGTGTGTCGAGGCAAAGATCTTCTTCAGTGCAGTTTCCAACCGGTTGTGCACCTACCTAGCAAAGAACACCTATATTGATACATCGGTCCAGAAGGGTGGCATTTCAGGGATGCCGGGCTGTCTGGAGCACATCGGTGTGGTGACACAGCTCATCAGGGAGGCCAGAGAGAACAAGGGCAACCTGTCAGTGTTGTGGCTGGACCTGGCAAATGCATATGGCTCCATTCCGCACAAGCTGGTGCAGCTCACACTGACCAAATATCACATCCCCAGCAGAATCAGAGACCTTATCGCTGATTATTACAGCAACTTCAGGATGAGGCTCTCTTCAGGAGCAATTACATCAACCTGGCACAAGGTGGAGATCGGCATCATCACAGGGTGCACTATCTCAGTGACACTGTTCTCCCTAGCCATGAACATGCTCACTAAGTCTGCTGAACCAGAGTGCAGAGGGCCCAGAATGAATTCCGCTCAACGGCAACCACCTATCAGGGCATTGGATGACCTCACAGTCACCACAGAATCAGTCCCAGGCTGCCGGTGGATTCTGCAAGGGTTCGAAAAGCTGGTGGAGTGGGCCCGGATACGTTTCAAACCTGCCAAATCAAGATCGATGGTGCTGAGGAAAGGGAAGGTGGAGAACAAGTTCCGGTTCAGCATCGCAGGCACAGCCATGCCAACCATCACAGAAAAGCCAGTCAAGAGCTTAGGCAAAGTTTTTGACAGCTCTTTAAGGGACACAACATCCATTCAGGCAACCTGCACCGAGTTGGATGGCTGGCTGAAATCTGTGGACAAGTCTGGCCTACCTGGGAAGTTTAAAGCCTGGGTGTATCAGCATGGCATTCTTCCCAGAATCCTGTGGCCCCTCCTCGTCTACGCAGTTCCGATCTCGACAGTCGAAACCTTAGAGAGGAGGTTTAGCAACCACCTCAGGAGATGGCTGCGGCTGCCAAAGAGCCTGAGCAGCATCGCACTCTATGGACACCACAACAAACTGCAACTGCCCTTCAAGTCCTTGGAGGAAGAATTCAAGGTAATAAGAGCCAGAGAAGTGCTACAGTATAGGGACTCAAGTAATCCGAAAGTGGCTAGAGCAGGGATCCAAGTAAGTACTGGCAGGAAGTGGAGGGCAGAGGAGGCTGTTCAGGAGGCAGAGGCGAGGCTGCGTCACGGGAGGCTGGTGGGAGTGGTCACACAAGGCCGAGCTGGGCTAGGATCCTTTCCAACTCCCCAACTGGACACCAGAGGGAAGGAAAGGCGTCGTCTAGTTCAGGAGGAGGTGAGAGCAGTAGTGGAGGAGATGGGAGCCTGCAAGGCGGTGGGAATGAAGCAACAGGGAGCTTGGACAAGATGGGAGAATGCGGTTGAGAGGAAAATGACCTGGGCTGATCTTTGGAAAGCCGAACCACACCACATCCAATTTCTCATCCAGGCAGTGTACGATGTGCTTCCAAGCCCATCAAACCTGCACACATGGGGCAAGGCAGAGTCATCTGCGTGCCCACTGTGCTCCAAGCGAGGAACCCTGGAGCACATCCTCAGCGGCTGTGCAAGAGCACTTGGTGAGGGACGGTACCGATGGAGGCACGATCAGGTCCTGAAGACCATCGCTGAAGCCATCAGCGCAGGAGTTCAGTGGGCGAAGCGGTTCCGACCCTCCACAGACCATTGCCTTTGTCAGAGCTGGGGTGCAGCCAATACCTGCCAAAAGAACATCTGCAGGCATTCTGACCTCTGCAATGGACTGGCAGCTGAAGTTCCCCAACCGTATCGCAGCCACCACCCTGCGACCAGACATTATCCTTGTGTCTGAGTCTACTAAGCAAGTGGTGCTGCTGGAGCTGACAGTCCCATGGGAAGATAGCTTGGAGGAGGCCTTTGAAAGGAAGCTCTCCAAGTACGCAGGACTGGTCAGCAATTGCCAGCAGGCTGGTTGGGAGAGCAAGGTGCCTCCCAGTGGAGGTTGGTTGTAGGGGATTCATAGCCCATTCTTTAGTTAGAGCCTTCAGCATTTTGAGCATCGAGGGAGAGAGGAAGAGGAGAGCCATCCGCAGTACCACCGATGCGACAGAGAGGGCCTCAAGATGGCTGTGGCTCAAAAGAGGGGAGTCATAAGTAGCTAGCCATCTGGACACAAGCTGAGGTCTGATCAGCCCCGGCTGGGTCACCTGGAGGAGGTTGTATGATGTTGAAAGACCCGAAACACCCGATAATTCCAGGAACATCACTGAAGATGTGTCCAGAAGCATCAATGTACACAGCAATGTTACAGGTGTTTATGAAAAATAAAGTTACTTTAAAGCTCTGAGTGAGATACTTTATTGATATAATATTCTTCCAATCAGCGACGAAAATGCAATTAATATTTTGTTTTTACAACCAATGCTGATGGTGGATGAAACCCTGTTTGCAAAATACGTCAGGCACTGCATTTTAAACGAGTAATGAATCCTCTATGTCGTCCTACCATCAAAGAAGGATGCTTCGTTACACAAGCCATGATATTTTCCAGCGGAATTTTGTTTTTCAAAAATACTTCCACCTTTTGTACCTGTCTTCAACTTTCAGGATAAAAGCATTTCCTCACTGCTGTAATCTCACGTGAAAAAGTATCAATATTGAATATACATGTAAAAATAAAACTAGCTTTTTCGGCAGGTTCTCAGATAGTGTCACAGAGTCTGAGCAAAGTACAGCACCGAAACAGGCCCTTCAGCCCATCAAGTCCATGCCAAACTATTTAAGCTGCCTTCTCCCATCGATCAGAGAAGATTCATGAGGATGATTCCAGGAATGAAAGGGTTACCGTATGAGGAACGTCTGGCAGCTCTTGGGCTGTATTCCCCGGAGTTCAGGAGAATGAGGGGGGGGGTCTCACTGAAACATTCCAAACATTAAAAGGCCTGAACAGATTAGATATGGCAAAGTTATTTCCCACAGTAGGGGAGTCTAGAAAAAGAGGGCACAACTTCAAGATTGAAGGAACAGAGATGTGGAGAAATTACTTTTGTCAAAGGGTGGTATGTCTGTGGAATTTGTTGCCACCAGTGGCTGTGGAGGCCAAGCCACTGGATGCATTTAAGGCCCTTGCTAAGGACAGAACGTTCTGCCTCAGAGGGGGAAGGTCAGAGGGGATGGTGAGGACACGGCAAGGGTTGGGGCTGGGGTCAGAGGAGGGTAAAGATTGGGAGGTCTCAGGAGGCAGAGTGGGGTTGGGATGTTCAGGGAGAGCGGGGTTAGGGGAGAATGAGGGATCAGAGGAATGGAGGGGGATGAGGGGTAGAAGGAAGGTTGGGAGTCATGGGGAGGATAGAAGGTAGTGGAGGAATAAGACGAGCGGCAGGAACCAGCGGCAGTAAGAGCAGTCCCGGTCTGGAGAGGGTCAGGACCTCGGTCTGAGCTGGATCTGGAGTTGGGGGTAGTGGAGCCTGTGGCCCGCAGGGCACCTGAACTGAGTTCTGAGCCAGAAGCGAGTGAGTCCATGGCCTGCCGGGGGCTGCTGCCCATGTCCCGGAGGCCGTGGTTCCAGTTGGGGTCAGAGTAAGAGGCAGATGGGTCTTCGGCCTGCCGAAGGTCTGAGAAGTCGGGGTCTGAGGAGTCGGGGTCCGGGCAGGAGCCAGTCGTCGTCGTGGGCTCCAGACGGGCGAGCTTGTGGTCCTTCTTGGACGGGAGGAAGGAGAAACGGTGGTTGGAGGTGTGAATCCAACGGAGAATGAAGTGTAGGAGAGGTCCATGGCAGACGGTGGAGAGTGAGGCCCGGAGTGGTGGTAGAGAGAGGGACAGGGCCCGTAGTTATTTCCGCATGGCAGTGAGCGTGGCGTGGAGAATCCGGCGGGAGCAGCGGTCAATTAAACAAAGGTATCTTGGAGCGTCGCTGGGCCCGAACTGGGAGGCCTGGAACCAGAGCTGGAATCCCTGCGGTACAAGATGGCAGTGGAGACACGTTCCCAGGAAGGAGACGTGGCTGTGGTAACGGATCTGGGTCAGGATGTGGTCGAAGAGTCAGAGAGAGGCGGAGATCACAGAGTGAGAGAGAGTCTCACTGAACTCCCATTGGAGAAAACATTTAAACTTCTTCAGGTTAGGCAGACCTCGAAGAAACTTCACAGTGGAGTAGCGAATCAACACATAAAATTCTCTGCAGATGCTGGGGTCAAAGCAACACGCACAACACGCTGGAGAAACTCAGCAGGTCAGGCAGCATCCGTGGAAACAAACAGACAACGTTTCGGGCCGAGACCCTTCGTCAGGTCTGAAGAGGGAGGGGGCAGGAGCCCTATAAAGAAGGTGGGGGGAGGGTGGGAAGGAGAAGGCTGGTAGGTGCCAGGTGAAAAACCAATAAGGGGAAAGATCAAGGGGTGGGGTAGGGGAAGCAGGGAGGGGATAGGCAGGAAAGGCAGAGAAGGAAATCAAACCATTGTCTCCCATACCATCACCACCACCCTTATCAACTCCAGAGACCATCCATCGTCAGCCACAAAACTCATGATTCCCACACCCCGCACTGTTTGGTTTTACCTCCTCCCCAAGATCCACAAGCCTGACTGTCCCGGTAGACCCATAGTTTCAGCCGGATCCTGCCCCACCGAACTTGTATCTGCCTTCCTGGACTCCATTTTATCTTCCATAGTTCAGTCCCTCCCCATCTACATCCGGGATACATCCCATGCCCTCCACCTCTTCAATGACTTCCAGTTCCCTGATCCCCACCGCTTCATTTTCACTACGGATGTCCAATCCTTATACACTTCCATTTCCCATCAAGAAGGCCTCAAAGCCCTCTACTACTTTCTAGACAATAGATCTCACCAGTTCCCCACTACAACTACCCTCCTCCGGTTGGCGGAACTGGTACACACACTTAATAACTTCTCTTTACTTTCTTCAGACCAAGGGTGTAGCTTTGGGAACTCGCGTGGGCCTCAGCTATGCCTGCCTCTTCATTGGTTACGTGGAACAGACTATGCTCTAAACTTATACTGGTACCGCTCCCCAACTTTTCCTTCGCTACATTGACGACTACATTGGTGCTGCTTCCTGCACCCATACTGAACTCGGCAATTTCATCAATTTTGCTTCTAACTTTCACCCAGCCCTCAAATTCACTTGGTCCATCTCGGACACTTCTCTCCCCTTTCTCGATCTCTCGGTCTCCATCTCTGGAGACAGACTGTCCACTGACATCTTCTATAAGCCCACTGACTCTCATAACTACCTCGACTATACCTCTTCCCACCCTGCCACATGCAAAAATGCCATTCCCTATTCCCAGTTCCTCCATCTCCGCCACATCTGCTCCCAGGATGAGGGGTTCCATTCCAGGACATCTCAAATGTCCTCTTTCTTTAAGGATCATGGTTTCCCTTCTGCTGTCATCAATGATGCCCTCACCCGCATCTCCTCTATTTCCCGCACTTCGGCCCTCACCCCATCCTCCCGTCACCACAACAGGGACAGAGTTCCCCTTGTCCTCACCTACCACTTCACCAGTCTCCAGATCCAGCACATTATCCTCTGCAACTTCCGCCATCTTCAACAGGACCCCACCACTAAGCACATCTTTCCCTCTCTACTTCTCTCCACTTTCTGCAGAGATCATTCCCTCCGCGACTCCCTGGTCCACACATCCCTCCCCACGGATCTCCCACCCGGCACTTACCCCTGCAATCCTAATTGCTACACCTGACCCTACACCTCCTCTCTCATCAGCATTTAGGGCCCCAAACAGACCTTCCAGGTGAGGCAACACTTCACTTGTGAGTCTGTTGGGGTCATCTATTGCAACCAGTGCTCACGGTGCGGCCTCCTCTACATCGGTGAGACCCGACGCAGATTGGGGGACCGCTTTGTCGAGCACCGCCACTCCGTCCGCCACAACAGACAGGATCTCCCGGTTGCCACCCACTTCAACTCTGCTTCCCATTCGGATATGTCCATACATGGCCTCCTCTACTGCCATGATGAGGCCAAACTCAGGTTGGAGGAGCAACACCTCATATACCGTCTGGGTAGTCTCCAGTCCCTTGGCATGAACATTGTTTCACTCTGCCCCCTCCCCCAGCTGCCTATCACCTCCCTCATGGTTCCGCCTCCTTTTACGACCCATTGTGCTTTTCCTTGTTCCTTTTTCACCTCTCCTGCCTATCCCCTCCCCCACTCCTTGATCCCCCTTACTGGTTTTTCACCTGGAACCTACCAGCCTTCTCCTTCCCACCCTCCCCCCACCTTCTTTATAGGGCACCTGCCCCCTCCCTCTTCAGTCCTGACGAAGGGTTCCGGCCCGAAACGTTGACTGTTCGTTTCCACGGACGGTGCCCAACCTCCAGTGTGTTGTGAGTGTTGCTTTGACCCCAGCATCTGCAGAGTATTTTGTGTTTACAAGAAACTATCAACCTCTGCAATAATATATCCAATGGCTTGGATTCCACAGATACACCACCCTCTGGCTAAAGAAATTCCTCCTCATCTCTGTTCTCAAGGGATTCTGAGGCTGTGCCTTCTGGTCCCAGACTCCCCAACTATAGGAATCATCCTCTCCACATCCACTCTATCTAGGCCTTCCAATTTTCGACAGGTTTCAATGAGATCCTCCATCATTCTTCTAAACTGCAGTGACTCCAGAGCCATCAAACGCTTCCCATATGTTAACCCTTTCATTCCTGGAATCATTCCCATGAACCTCCTCTGGGCCCTCTGAAAGGCCTTTGAGCATTTTAAATGTCACTGATTATCTGAAAATTGCTTCAGCGGATTTAGATTATTAAATTATTTTAATTTTGTTTAAGCATACCTCACAACATATTTAAGTGCTTGAAATTAAATAAAACAAAGAAAGATAAACAATCTACTGCCCGCATGTTTTCAGTTAAGATCAGTGACCACATTCGAATGAATGGGATCACAATACATACACCAGCTGTTGCTGGGGTAAGCTTGAGGGACCGGACACAAAGTGCATCCAGACCTTCAATATATCCAATGTGGAAGGTATGAGCTCAAGTTCATTCCCATCTGCTGTGTTGTCACACAGTTAGTCAATAATTCCCTTGGGAACTGTTGTCTGAAAGCTGGGTTGATTTCCAAGTCAGGATATTGGTGCTGGTATTTGTATTGGATTAATATTGTCACATGTACTGAGGTACAGTGAAAAGCTTGTCTTGCATACTGGTCATACGCATCAATTCATTACACAGTGCCTTGGGGTAGAATAAGGCAAAACAATAATGTTAGGATGTTGGGCTGTAGTATGATGGACTTCACTGTGCAGTTTGAGAAGAAGAAGCTAAAGTCAGATGTTTCAGTATGATAGTAGAGTAAGAGGAATCACAGAGGCATGAAAGGGGAGCTGGTCAAAGTTGACTGGAAGGGACACTGGCAGGAACAACACCAGAACAGCAACAGCTGCAGTTTCTGAGAGCAATTCGAAAGGATAGATGGATCCCAAAGATGAAGAAGTATTTTAAAGGGAGGATGAGACAACTGTCACTGACAAGGGAAGTCAAACACAGCATAAAGACAAAAGAGAGAGTGCACACTATTTAGCAAAATTAGAGGGAAGTTAGAGGATTGGGAAGCTTAAAAGCCAACAGATGCCAACTGAAAAAGCAATAAAGAGAGAAAAGATGAAATATCAATGTAAGCTAAACAATAATGTAAAAAAAGGATACAAAAAGTTTTTTCAGATATGTGAAGAGTAAAAGAGGCAGGAGTGGATATTGGACCACTGGAAAATTATGCTAGAGAAGTAATAATGGAGGACAAAGAAATGGCAGATGAACTGAATAATTATTTTACATCAGTTTTCACTGTGGAAGACACAAGCAGTTTGTCTCAGCTTGCTCCTGCCCCACCGAACTCATTTCTGCATACCTCGACACTGTTTTATCCCTCCTTGTTCAATCCCTTCCTACCTATCTTCGTGACACTTTTCATGCTCTGAAACTTTTCGATGATTTTAAGTTACCTGGACCCCACCGCTTTATTTTCACCATGAATGTCCAGTCCCTATATACTTCCATCCCCCATCAGGAAGGTCTCAAAGCTCTCCACTTCTTTTTGGATTATAGACCTAACCAGTTCCCCTCTACCACCACTTTGTTCCGTCTAGTGGAATTAGTCCTTACTCTTAATAATTTCTCCTTTGGCTCCTCCCATTTCCTCCAGACTAAAGGTGTAGCTATGGGCACCCGTATGGGTCCCAGCTATGCCTGCCTTTTTGTTGGCTTTGTGGAACAATCTATGTTCCATGCCTATTCTGGTATCTGTCCCCCACTTTTCCTTCGCTACATCGACGACTGCATTGGCGCTGCTTCCTGCACGCATGCAGAGCTCGTTGACTTTATAAACCTTGCCTCCAACTTTCACCCTGCCCTCAAGTTTACCTGGTCCATTTCCAACACCTCCCTCCCCTCTCTAGATCTTTCTGTCTCTATCTCCGGAGACAGCTTATCTACTGATGTCTACTATAAGCCTACTGACTCTCACAGCTATCTGGACTATTCCTCTTCTTACCCTGTCTCTTGCAAAAATGCCATCCCCTTCTCGCAATTCCTCCGTCTCTGCCACATCTGCTCTCAGGATGAGGCTTTTCATTCCAGGACAAAGGAGATGTCCTCCTTTTGTAAAGAAAGGGGCTTCCCTTCCTCCACTATCAACTCTGCTCTCAAACACACCTCTCCCATTTCACGCACATCTACTCTCACTCCATCCTCCCGCTGCCCCGCTAGGAATAGGGTTCTCCTTGTCCTCACCTACCACCCCACCAGTCTCCGGGACCAACATATAATTCTCCGTAACTTCTGCCACCTCCAACGGGATCCCACCAATAAGCACATCTTTCCCTCGCCCCCCCCCCACTTTCCGCAGGGATCCCCTTCTCCCTTCTCCATTCGTGCCCCCCATCCCTCCCCACCGATCTCCCTCCCGGCACTTATCCTTGTAAGCCGAACAAGTGCTACACATGCCCTTACACTTCCTCCCTCACTGCCATTCAGGGCCCCAGACAGTCCTTCCAGGTGAGGCGACACTTCGCCTGTGAGTCGGCTGGGGCGATATACTGCGTCCGGTGCTCTCAATGCGGCCTTCTATATATTGGCGAGACCCGACGCAGACTGGGAGACCGTTTTGCTGAACACCTATGCTCTGTCCGCCAGAGAAAGCAGGATCTCCCAGTGGCCACACATTTTAATTCCACATCCCATTCCCGTTCTGAAATGTCTATCCACGGCCTCCTCTACTGTGAAGATGAAGCCACACTCAGGTTGGAGGAACAACACCTTATATTCCGTCTGGGTAGCCTCCAACCTGCTGGCATGAACACTGACTTCTCTAATTTCCGTTAATGCCCCACCTCTCCCTCGTACCCCATCCGTTATTTATTTATTATATCTATGTATCTATATATATATATATTCTCTCTCTCTCCTTTTTCTCCCTCTGTCCCTCTCACTATACTCCTTGCCCATCCTTTGGGCTTCCCCCCTCCCCCTTTCTTTCTCCCTGGGCTTCCTGTCCCATGATCCTCTCATATCCCTTTTGCCAATCACCTGTCCAGCTCCTGGCTCCATCCCTCCCCCTCCTGTTTTCTCCCATCATTTTCGATCTCCCCCTTTCCCTCCCACTTTCAAATCTCTTACTTGCTCTTCTTTCAGTTAGTCCTGACGAAGGCTCTCGGCCCGGCGGATGAGTTGAGGGCATGGATTGACATGTGGAATTATGATGTTGTAGCAATTAGTGAAACTTGGCTACAGGAGGGGCAGGACTGGCAGCTTAATATTTCAGGGTTCCGATGTTTCAGATGTGATCGAGGCAGAGGAATGAAAGGTGGGGGAGTAGCATTGCTTGTTAGGGAAAATATTACAGCAGTGCTCAGGCAGGACAGATTAGAGGGCTTGTCTACTGAGTCCTTATGGGTGGAGCTGAGAAACAGGAAAGGTATGGCCACATTAGTGGGATTGTATTACAGACCACCCAATAGTCAACGAGACTTGGAAGAGCAAATCTGCAGAGAGATAGCAGGCAACTGCAGGAAACATAAAGTTGTGGTGGTAGGGGATTTTAATTTTCCATACATTGATTGGGACTCTCATACTGTTAAGGGTCTAGATGGTTTAGAGTTTGTAAAATGTGTTCAGGAAAGTTTTCTAAATCAATATATAGAGGGACCAACTAGAGGGGATGCAATATTGGATCTCCTGTTAGGAAACAAATTAGGGCAAGTGACAGAAGTCTGTGTAGGGGAGCACTTTGGTTCCAGTGATCATAACACCATTAGTTTCAATTTGATCATGGACAAGGATAGATCTGGTCCTAGGGTTGAGGTTCTGAACTGGAAGAAGGCCAAATTTGAAGAAATGAGAAAGGATCTAAAAAGCGTGGATTGGGACAGGTTGTTCTCTGGCAAAGATGTGATTGGTAGGTGGGAAGCCTTCAAAGGGGAAATTTTGAGAATGCAGAGTTTGTATGTTCCTGTCAGGATTAAAGGCAAATTGAATAGGAATAAGGAACCTTGGTTCTCAAGGGATATTGCAACTCTGATAAAGAAGAAGAGGGAGTTGTATGAAATGTATAGGAAACAGGGGGTAAATCAGGTGCTTGAGGAGTATAAGAAGTGCAAGAAAATACTTAAGAAAGAAATCAGGAGGGCTAAAAGAAGACATGAGGTTGCCTTGGCAGTCAGCTGAAGGATAATCCAAAGAGCTTTTACAAGTATATTAAGAGTAAAAGGATTGTAAGGGATAAAATTGGTCCTCTTGAAGATCAGAGTGGTCGGTTTTGTGCAGAACCAAAGGAAATGGGGGAGATCTTAAATAGGTTTTTTGCGTCTGTATTTACTAAGGAAGCTGGCATGAAATCTATGGAATAGTGGGAATCAAGTAGTGAGACCATGGAAACTGTACAGATTGAAAAGGAGGAGGTGCTTGCTGTCTTGAGGAAAATTAAAGTGGATAAATCCCCGGGACCTGACAGAGTGTTCCCTCGGACCCAGAAGGAGACTAGTGTTGAAATTGCGGGGGCCCTGGCAGAAATATTTAAAATGTCGCTGTCTACGGGTGAAGTGCCGGAGGATTGGAGAGTGGCTCATGTTGTTCCGTTGTTTAAAAAAGGATCGAAAAGTAATCTGGGAAATTATAGGCCGGTGAGTTTAACGTCAGTAGTAGGTAAGTTATTGGAGGGAGTACTAAGAGACAGAATCTACAAGCATTTGGATAGACAGGGGCTTATTAGGGAGAGTCAACATCGCTTTGTGCGTGGTAGGTCATGTTTGACCAATCTGTTGGAGTTTTTCGAGGAGGTTACCAGAAAAGTGGATGAAGGGAAGGCAGTGGATATTGTCTACATAGACTTCAGTAAGGCCTTTGACAAGGTCCCGCATGGGAGGTTAGTTAGGAAAATTCAGTCGCTAGGTATACATGGAGAGGTGGTAAATTGGATTAGACATTGGCTCGATGGAAGAAGCCAGAGAGTGGTAGTAGAGCATTGCTTCTCTGAGTGGAGGCCTGTGACTAGTGGTGTGCCACAGGGATCAGTGCTGGGTCCATTGTTATTTGTCATCTATATCAATGATCTGGATGATAATGTGGTAAATTGGATCAGCAAGTTTGCTGATGATACAAAGATTGGAGGTGTAGTAGACAGTGAGGAAGGTTTTCAGAGCCTGCAGAGGGACTTGGACCAGCTGGAAAAATGGGCTGAAAAATGGCAGATGCAGTTTAATACTGACAAGTATGAGGTATTGCACGTTGGAAGGACGAACCAACGTAGAACAAACAGGGTTAATGGTAAGGCACTGAGGAGTGCAGTGGAACAGAGGGATCTGGGAATACAGATACAAAACTCCCTAAAAGTGGCGTCACAGGTAGATAGGGTGGTAAAGAGAGCTTTTGGTACATTGGCCTTTATTAATCGAAGTATTGAGTATAAGAGCTGGAACGTTATGATGAGGTTGTATAAGGCATTGGTGAGGCCGAATCTGGAGTATTGTGTTCAGTTTTGGTCACCAAATTACAGGAAGGATATAAATAAGGTTGAAAGAGTGCAGAGAAGGTTTACAAGGATGTTGCCGGGACTTGAGAAACTCAGTTACAGAGAAGGGTTGAATAGGTTAGGACTTTATTCCCTGGAGTGTAGAAGAATGAGGGGAGATTTGATACAGGTATATAAAATTATGATGGGTATAGACAGAGTGAATGCAAGCAGGCTTTTTCCACTGAGGCAAGGGGAGAAAAAAAAACAGAGGACATGGGTCAAGGGTGAGGGGGGAAAAGTTTAAAGGGAACATTAGGGGGGGCTTCTTCACACAGAGAGTGGTGGGAGTATGGAATGAGCTGCCAGAAGAGGTGGTAAATGCAGGTTCTTTTTAACATTGAAGAATAAATTGGACAGATACATGGATGGGAGGTGTATGGAGGGATATGGTCCGTGTGCAGGTCAGTGGGACTAGGCAGAAAATGGTTCGGCACAGCCAAGATGGGCCAAAGGGCCTGTTTCTGTGCTGTAGTTTCTATGGTTCTATAAAACGTCGACTGTACCTCTTCCTGGAGATGCTGCCTGGCCTGCTGCATTCACCAGCAACTTTGATGTGTGCTGTCTGACAAATCTGTTCGAATTCATTGAGGAAATAACAGATAGGATAGACAAAGGAGAGCCCATGGATGTAGCTTGCTTTGATTTTTCAGAAGGCCTTGACAAGATGTCGCACATGACGCTGTTGAACAAGTTAAGAGCCTATGGTATTACAGGAAAGATAGTGGCTGACATACAGGGGGTAAAGAGTTGGAATAAAGAGAGCCTTTTCTGATTGGCTGGCATTGATTAGTGGTGCTCCACAGGGGTCAATGTTCTGCCCGCTTTTCACATTATATATAATGATTTGGATGAGGGAACTGATGGCTTTGTGGTCAAGTTTGCAGATGATACAAAAGTAGATGGGTACTGTTAAGGAAGAAGGGAATCTGCAGAAGTACTTAGACAGATTAGGAGAATGGGCAAAGAAGTAGCAGATGGAATTGTGACGTACCCCGTAACTGGGTTGCCAAACCAGCAGAAATGGATCACTCAGTTGGAGTCTGGAGTACTAAAACTAAGAAAGTTTTATTAAAGAAACAAGCAACACAGTAATCGAAAGGATAATAAATGCAACAGTTCAGCGATGATAAACACACATGTGCACAGAATTAAGATAACAGCATCAATCAAGCTCTATCGTTGTCTAGGGGTAAATGACCAAATTTCAAAGTGACTCAAAGTTCAGTCCAGTTTAGTAGTTCAGTTCGCAGTAATCGTTGCCATGGCGATGGACAACGTGGGGGGAGAGAGAGAGGGAACAGGAACAACTGATCATTCAGACATGGCTTCACTCACAGACCGACGATATGGCTCACAACAGCTTTTTGGGCAGGTCCTTGGTGATGTCACCTGAGGGCACCGACTGTGACCCCTCCTCCAGATGCGGTCGATCCTCTGCAGTGAACCCGGCACCCAGGCAAGGGCGGACACACACCGGGTTCCCGCTGATCGTACCTTTCCACCCTGGCCGTTGTCTGGTACTTCCCACCGACTCGTGAGAAGCGTACCGCTTCCAGGGTCTCGTTACCTCGGGTGGCGTGTGTGTTGCCTTAGCAAACCGGTCCCTTTTTATCCCCCTGCTGGGGTATCGCCTGTCCATCACTTCAAACAGTTCAAGGTTCAAAGGGGGGAGCCGCTCCAGACAGCTCTCTCTCCCCCGTCCCTTCATTACACATCTCCAGACGCTGCTCCATTGTTCCTTATCTCTCCTTCCCCTGAGGGCAGGTGGCAGGCCACTTGCTGATGTCACTGATGCTAACCCAGGCCAGCAAACATCTTAATTTTATGTGTATTCTCGTCACAGAATATTATGTTGGGAAATGTATGATCATGCACTTTAGTGAAAGGAATAAAGGGATAAACTATTTTCTACGTGGAGAAAAAATTCAGAAATCAGAGGTGCAAAGGGACTTAGGAGACCTCATGCAAGATTCTGTAAATGTTAACTTGCAGGTTGAGTTGTTTGTTATGTCTCCCCTCTCGCAGTTTAGAAGAATGAGGAGGGATCCCATTGAAACCTATCAAACATTGGAAGGCCAAGATAGAGTAGATGTAGAGAGGTTATTTCTTATAGTAGGGGGAGTCTAGGACAAGTAGGCGCAGCCTCAGAGTAGAGAATGTCCATTTAAAACAGAGATGAGGAGGAATTTCTTGAGCCAGAGAGTGGTGAATCTGTGGAATTTATTGACCCATTAACCCAGTTCTTAACATACCACAGGCTCTCTCTCCCCCTAATAAGGGAAAAAGAGGTGTCTCTGTTTGACAACAAAGAGGGGAGACTTAACAAACAACTCACTGATTTACGATGTTAAAAGTCTGTTGCGTCGCTTTTTCCAAACTCTGTGCCCAAAGATCTCAGGTCTCAGGGCACACAGCCAGAGATCTTCCGTCTCCCACAACACTCCGATTTCCTGCAGAGGCACCGACCTCCAGTCTGCCCGCCTCCAGAGCCACAAAATCCCAAAATTCCGAAGGCACGCTAATCTCGGCCGCGTCCTTGACATACCAAATAGCAGCCAGTCGTGAGTCCCCGAGAGAGGATCCCATTCCCACAAAGAACCGATGTCAGCGTGTAACTCCAGGTCAGGGTCTTCAAAAGAACCCTGAAAGGGAAAAATAGGGATATTAAAGGTAGGATTAGAGCTGTTTGTGAAGATGCAAGCAAAGGAGTTGCCGTTAGGCACCATTGGCTTCTGGTCTTGTGATCTTTGATGGCAGTGAGAGGGACAAGGGGAGGGGCTTAAGGACCACTATCTGCGGCACGGTCACCCGCCATGCACTGCTCAACCTTTGCAGCATGGGTCGACTGCCAGAGTCCAAAAAATAAACACATCAGGGAATAATGAGAGGTGCAAGTTCTGGCTGTGTGTGGACCAAACACTGCTGCTCTTTCATTACTGTTGAGTCTACATCTATCACCAGCACCTTGTCAATGGCCACAAACAACACACGAGAAATGCTGGTTCAATGTGGCAATTAAATTTTCAATCTCTCACTGCTACAGTCGGAAGTTCCCACCTGCTTCTAAAAGACAACAGTTATACCAGTGCCCAAGAAGAGAAGTGTGAGCTGCCTTATTGACTATCACCCAGTGGCACTCACATCTACGGTGATGAAATGCTTTGAGAGGTTGGTCATGGCTGGAATGAACTCCTGCCTCAGCAAGGACCTGGACCCACTGCAATTTGCAAATCAGCACAATAGGTCTATAGCAGACACAATCTCAATGGCTCTGCACACTGCCTTAGATCTCCTGGACAATACAAACACCTATGTCAGGATGCTGTTCATTGACTATAGCTCAGCATTTAACACCAGCATTCCCACAGTCCTGAGCAGTAAGCTACAAAACCTGGGCCTCTGTACCTCCTTCTGTAATTGGATCCTCAACTTCCTAATCAAGACCACTGTCTGTGTTAATTGGTGCTAACATCTCCTCCTCGCTGACGATCAACACTGGTGCACTTTGGGTGTGTGCTTAGCCCACTACTCTACTCTCTCTGTACCAATGACTAAGGCAAGGCATAGCTCAAATACCATCCTTCAGTTTGCTGATGATACAACCATTGTTGGTAGAATCTCAGATGGAGATGCGTGGGCTCACAGGAGCGAGATATACCAGCTAGTTGAGCAGTGTGGCAGCAACAACCTTGCACTCAATGTCAGGAAGATGAAAAAGCTGATTGTAGACTTTAGAAACAGGAAGATGAGGAAACAAACCAACCCTCATAGAGGGATCAGAAGTGAAGAGAGTGAGCAATTTCAAATTACTGGGTGTCAAGATCTCTAAGGATCTAACCTGGTCCCAACATATTGATGCAGCTGGAAAGAAGACAAGATGCGGCTATATTTCATTAGGGGTTTGAGGAGGTTCAGTTCGTCACCTAAAACACTCAAAAACTTCTACAGATGTACTACGGATAGCATTTTGACAAGCTGAATCACTGTCTGATATGGGGGCGGGGGAGGGTGCTACTGCACAAGAACAAAAGAAGCTACAGAAAGTTGGAAAACTATTCAGCTCCATCGTGGGGACTAGTCTCTGTAGTACCTAAGATAGCTTCAAGGAGCAGTGCCTCAGAAAGGCAACGTCCATTAGTAAGGACCCCCATCACCCAGGACGTGCCCACTTCTCATAGTTACTGTCAGGAAGGAGGTACAGGAGCCTGAAGGCACACACTCAGTGAATCAGGACATCTTCTTCCCCTCTGCTATATGATTCCTAAATGGACATTGAACCCATAAACACTAACTTACTTTTTTTAATATATATTACTTCAGTTTTTGCACAACTTTAAGTCCATTCAATATTCATAGATATACTTACTGTAATTGATTTATTTTTTCTATCTCTGTTATCATGTATTGCATTGTACTGCTGTTGCTAAGTTAACAAATTTCATGACACATGCCAGTGATAATAAACCTGATTCAAATAATTTTTAAAAAATATATAAAACTAAACAATCATTGGGAGTAAGCAATATCACAGGACAAAAGAACTGGTACTACATCTTTCGTTGGAAATTATACAAGTTCGTAAGTCTCCTTTATAAGTGATCTGACGTTCTCAACCAAGGTGCAAAGACAATAACAAAGGAGATTGGTACAATATTAGTTGGAATGTGTTAGATTGTCTTCTCCAATCAAAGAATGAATAATCCCTTTGTCATTGATGTGCACATTTAACATACACTTTCTATAATTACACCAGAGAGGTGAATGCGTGGTACACAGTGAACTTTACATTTCTTGCAGCCCTCCAGATATCAAACAGTTAATATTGTGCCTCCCATTCTCTCTAAGCATGAGAGAATGCTTAACATACTAAGCAAAAACTCACTGTAAAATAACACCATTTTTGTAACCTGAGGAGCACTAACTTTCAAACCAAGCAACCTTGCAGAAATTGACTGTGAACCACTCATAGACTGACTCCTTTCTCTAACCCTCAGAATATCAATCAATACAATACAATGTGGTAAATTGAATCAGCAAATTTGCTGATGATACAAAGATTGGAGGTGTAGTAGACAGTGAGGAAGGTTTTCAAAGCTTGCAGAGGGACTTGGACCAGCTGGAAAAATGGGCTGAAAAATGGCAGATGGAGTTTAATACAGAGAAGTGTGAGGTATTGCATGTTGGAAGGACAAACCAAGGTAGAATATACAGGGTAAATAGTAAGGCAATGAGGAGTGCAGTAGAACAGAGGGATCTGGGAATACAGATACAAAATTCCCTAAAAGTGGCGTCACAGGTAGATAGGGTCGTAAAGAGAGCTTTTGGTACATTGGCCTTTATTAATCAAAGTATTGAATATAAGAGCTGGAATATTATGATGAGGTTGTATAAGGCATTGGTGAGGCCGAATCTGGAGTATTGCATTCAGTTTTGGTCACCAAATTACAGGAAGGATATTAATAAGGTTGAAAGAGTGCAGAGAAGGTTTACAAGGATGTTGCCGGGACTTGAGAAACTCAGTTACAGGGAAAGGTTGAATAGGTTAGGACTTCATTCCCTGGAGCTATGATGGGTATAGATAGAGTGAATGAAAGCAGGCTTTTTCCACTGAGGCAAGGGGAGAAAAAAACCAGAAGACATAGGTTAAGGGTGAAGGGGGAAAAGTTTAAAGGGAACATTAGGGGGGGCTTCTTCACACAGAGGGTGGTGGGAGTGTAGAATGAGCTGCCAGACGGGGTGGTAACTGTGGGTTCTTTTTAAACATTTAAGGATAAATTGGACAGATACATGGATAGGAGGTGAATGGAGGGATATGGTCCGTGTGCAGGTCAGTGGGACTAGGCAGAAAATGGTTCCGCACAGCCAAGAAGGGCCAAAAGGCCTGTTTCTGTGCTGTAGTTTTTCTATGGTTTCTATATCTGAGAGATGATATTTCTGTCTATAATATAATCAGTCATTGATGGCTGTAGCTAATCAAGACTTCACCAATTATCCTGGATCTTCAAAGAGTTGTCAATCGAAGACAATACTTTCAACAGAGCTTACTGACCTGTGGGTCACCCACTCACTGTACATTGGGAATAACACATCTCATCTAATTTATTAAACCAAGTAGATCATTGGTTTTTTTTGATAGAGTGAAGCGTTGTTAATGCCCCAAAATGCCTACAATTAAGTGCATTAGTCCTGGTGTTTTAAATCTTCAGTTTGCAGAGTTGGACTGAGCCAAAGCATTAGATAAGAGGTCTGATCTTCAATCCATTTTGGCTTGGCATTCAGCCAGACTGAGACTTGGATTCAATTTTAAGATTGCGAAAAAAGCATCACTTTGTCTGCAGCCAATTGATATAGTTCCTCGGAAAATACCCTGATTAAACGCATTTAAGTGCTGACCGCATTAGTAAGAAATTTGGGTTTAAGATTTCATTCATGAACAAGAATTCATATTGGCACAAGGCTTAGAACATAAAACATAGAAATTTACAGCACAATATCAGCCCTTTGAGGACAGATCATTATCCGAATGGTGTCAAGGGGAAGTACAACGAGATCTAGGTGTCCTTGTTCATCAGTCACTGAAAGTAAGCATGCAGGTACAGCAGGTAGTGAAGAAAGATAATGGCATGCTGGCCATCATAACAAGGGGAATTGAGTATAGGAGCAAAGAGGTCTTATTGAGGGAGTTCAGCGTAGGTTCACGAGGTTAATTCCCGGGATGGAGGGACTGTCATAAGTTGAAAGATTGGAGCGAGTTGTATACACTAGAATTTAGAAGGATGAGAGGGGATCTGATTGAAACATATAAGATTATTAAGGGATTGGACACACTAGAGGCAGGAAACATGTTCCCGATGTTGGGGGAGTCCAGAACCAGAGGCCACAGTTTAAGAATAAGGGGTAGACAATTTAGAACAGAGTTGAGGAAAAACTTTTTCACACAGAGGGTTGTGGTTCTGTGGAATGCTCTGTCTCAGAAGGCAGTGGAGGCCAATTCTCTGGATTCTTTCAAAAAAAGAGTTCAGTAGAGCTCTTAAAGATAGCGGAGTGAAGGGATATGGGGAGAAGTCAGGAAAAGGGTACTGATTGTGGATGATCAGCCATGATCACAGTGAAAGGTGGTGCTGGCTCGAAGGGCTGAATGGCCTACTCCTGCACCTATTGTCTATTGTCTTTGGCCCATAATGTTATGCCGACCTATTAACCAAGTGACATTAAATTATTTTTTCTCCTTTTTACATTTTTTTCTCTGAAAGTCTTTGATCCCGGCTATAGGAACTTGTTAATGGCTTTCTCTCACTTGACAGTGAAAGAAAATACCACAGAGGGGGAGCGAACTCAGCAGTCCTAGTGAAAGACTTGTCATTTAAATTCATTCAAAATGCAGCTCAGTTGGGAGGGATGCGACGCACAGCACAATTTAGTCACAGATGTTTATGATCATATACTCATAGACATTATGATGAATATACTGAAATTTAGTGCTGGCAGCAGATCTTCATTTGTCCTTCATCCAGCTTCAACTTAAATGGAGGACTGCAGGACCTGCCTAATGAGATGGCACTGCTCCCAACATCAACGTCTCTGCCCCTATGATCTTGCTTTATGTTACAGAGAAAATAGCCTGTCTCTACGTCTCTGTCTAATTGTTTTGTCATTTTAACTACCCAAATTAGATCACCACTGGGCCTTGTAAACTCAAGGGATTATGTGAATTTAACATGATATAATACTTACGACCTGAGTATCATCCTGTAAACCTTTTCAATGACCCTTTCAAGGTCAGGATTTTGGTGTCCAGATTGAATGCAACTGGGGTCTGAACAAAACCGTACAAATATTGGGATCACAGAGACATGGCTCCAGGGTGACCAGGGATGGGAGCTCAACGTTCAGGGATATTCAATATTCAGGAGGGATAGACATGAAGGAAGGGGAGGTGGGGTGGCGTTGCTGGTTAAAAAAGAGATTAACGCAATAGAAAGGAAGGACATAAGCCGGGAAGATGTGGAATCGATATGGGTAGAGCTGCGTAACACTAAGGGGCAGAAGACGCTGGTGGGAGTTGTGTACAGGCCACCTAACAGTAGTAGTGAGGTCGGAGATGGTATTAAACAGGAAATTAGAAATGTGTGCAATAAAGGAACAGCAGTTATAATGGGTGACTTCAATCTACATGTAGACTGGTTGAACCAAATTGGTAAAGGTGCTGAGGAAGAGGATTTCTTGGAATGTATGCGGGATGGTTTTTTGAACCAACATGTCGAGGAACCAACTAGAGAGCAGGCTATTCTGGACTGGGTTTTGAGCAATGAGGAAGGGTTAATTAGCGATCTTGTCGTGAGAGGCCCCTTGGGTAAGAGTGACCATAATATGGTGGAATTCTTCATTAATATGGAGAGTGAGATAGTTAATTCAGAAACAAAGGTTCTGAACTTAAAGAGGGGTAACTTTGAAGGTATGAGACGTGAATTAGCTAAGATAGACTGGCAAATGACACTTAAAGGATTGACGGTGGATATGCAATGGCAAGCATTTAAAGGTTGCATGGATGAACTACAACAATTGTTCATCCCAGTTTGGCAAAAGAATAAATCAAGGAAGGTAGTGCACCCGTGGCTGACAAGAGAAATTAGGGATAGTATCAATTCCAAAGAAGTAGCATACAAATTAGCCAGAGAAAGTGGCTCACCTGAGGACTGGGAGAAATTCAGAGTTCAGCAGAGGAGGACAAAGGGTTTAATTAGGAAGGGAAAAAAGATTATGAGAGAAAACTGGCGGGGAACATAAAAACTGACTGTAAAAGCTTTTATAGATATGTAAAAAGGAAAAGACTGGTAAAGACAAATGTAGGTCCCCTGCAGACAGAAACAGGTGAATTGATTATGGGGAGCAAGGACATGGCAGACCAATTGAATAATTACTTTGGTTCTGTCTTCACTAAGGAGGACATAAATAATCTTCCAGAAATAGTAAGGGACAGAGGGTCCAGTGAGATGGAGGAACTGAGTGAAATACATGTTAGTAGGGAAGTAGTGTTAGGTAAATTGAAGGGATTGAAGGCAGATAAATCCCCAGGGCCAGATGGTCTGCATCCTAGAGTGCTTAAGGAAGTAGCCCAAGAAATAGTGGATGCATTAGTGATAATTTTTCAAAACTCGTTAGATTCTGGACTAGTTCCTGAGGATTGGAGGGTGGCTAATGTAACCCCACTTTTTAAAAAAGGAGGGAGAGAGAAACTGGGGAATTATAGACCGGTTAGCCTAATGTCGGTGGTGGGGAAACTGCTGGAGTCAGTTATCAAGGATGTGATAACAGCACATTTGGAAAGCGGTGAAATGATCGGACAAAGTCAGCATGGATTTGTGAAAGGAAAATCATGTCTGACGAATCTCATAGAATTTTTTGAGGATGTAACTAGTAGAGTGGATAGGGGAGAACCAGTGGATGTGGTATATTTGGATTTTCAAAAGGCTTTTGACAAGGTCCCACACAGGAGATTAGTGTGCAAACTTAAAGCACACGGTATTGGGGGTAAGGTATTGGTGTGGGTGGAGAATTGGTTAGCAGACAGGAAGCAAAGAGTGGGAATAAACGGGACCTTTTCAGAATGGCAGGCAGTGACTAGTGGGGTACCGCAAGGCTCAGTGCTGGGACCCCAGTTGTTTACAATATATATTAATGACTTGGATGAGGGAATTAAATGCAGCATCTCCAAGTTTGCGGATGACACGAAGCTGGGTGGCAGTGTTAGCTGTGAGGAGGATGCTAAGAGGATGCAGGGTGACTTGGATAGGTTGGGTGAGTGGGCAAACTCATGGCAGATGCAATTTAATGTGGATAAATGTGAAGTTATCCACTTTGGTGGCAAAAATAGGAAAACAGATTATTATCTGAATGGTGGCCGATTAGGAAAAGGGGAGGTGCAACGAGACCTGGGTGTCATTATACACCAGTCATTGAAAGTGGGCATGCAGGTACAGCAGGCGGTGAAAAAGGCAAATGGTATGCTGGCATTTATAGCGAGAGGATTCGAGTACAGGAGCAGGGAGGTACTACTGCAGTTGTACAAGGCCTTGGTGAGACCACACCTGGAGTATTGTGTGCAGTTTTGGTCCCCTAATCTGAGGAAAGACATCTTTGCCATAGAGGGAGTACAAAGAAGGTTCACCAGATTGATTCCTGGGAAGGCAGGACTTTCATATGAAGAAAGACTGGATGAACTGGGCTTGTACTCGTTGGAATTTAGAAGATTGAGGGGGGATCTGATTGAAACGTATAAGATCCTAAAGGGATTGGACAGGCTAGATGCAGGAAGATTGTTCCCAATATTGGGGAAGTCCAGAACGAGGGGTCACAGTTTGAGGATAGAGGGGAAGCCTTTTAGGACCGAGATTAGGAAAAACTTCTTCACACAGAGAGTGGTGAATCTGTGGAATTCTCTGCCGCAGGAAACTGTTGAGGCCAGTTCATTGGCTATGTTTAAGAGGGAGTTAGATATGGCCCTTGTGGCTACAGGGGTCAGGGGGTATGGAGGGAAGGCTGGGGCGGAGTTCTGAGTTGGATGATCAGCCATGATCATAATAAATGGCAGTGCAGGCTCGAAGGGCCAAATGGCCTACTCCTGCACCTATTTTCTATGTTTCTATGTTTCTAAATAAAGCACAGTGTTCTCCTCTTTGTATTCTGGTCTACTTGAGGTTGATATACTACGGAATTTTTAAATAGCTGACTCCAAAATTATTAAATGATAGGGTACTCAAAGCATCCACTTAAGCTCAAACTCAACTTTATTGTCATCTTACTGTATGTATATGTAACCAAGAGGTTGCAAGAAAAACAGTAAAAATAGCAGATGAAGCATCCTTCAACCTCTGGACCATGGTGCACCCACAAAACATATATCACACAGAGCACATAAAGCAAAGTATCACCACAAATATGTTAATAAAATATAATTCAAAGTGCATGTAGTGTGCAGCACAGGTAAACATTAAAGAGCTCACGGTCCGAGTGATGAGACCTCAGTGTTGGCAGGGTATTCATTAGCCTCACAGCCCGAGAGAAGAAGCTGTAACCAAATCTGGCGATGCTAGTCCTGATGCTCCTGTGCCTTCTTCTTGACAGTAGCGGGTCAAAGAGATTGTGGGGTGGGTGGTAGGGATCGTCAAGAATGCTTCGGGCCCTTTGTATACATTACTGCTAGTAAATGTCATTAACCGGGGGAAGGAGACACTGGTGATCTCTTGGTGGCTTTTACTATCCTCTGTAGGGTCTTGTGGTCCAATGCCTTACATCTGCTGTAGCACACAATGTTACAGCCAGACAGGCCTCTCTAGATGATGCTGCTGTAGAAAGTTGCTAGAATGGGGGCTGGGGAGTTTTGCACATTTCAGTCTCCTCAGAAAGTGTAGATGCTGTTGTGCCTTCTTGACTAATGAGGAGGTGTTGTGGGTCTAGGTTAGATTGTCCATTATGTGCACACCAAGGATCTTTGCATTCTTCACTCTCTCTGCAGCAGAGCCATTGATGTGCAATGACGAGTGATTGATCTGCATCTTCCTTTAGTCCATAATATCTCTTTTGTCTTTTCCATGTTGAGACTCAGGTTGTTGCTCTCATACCATTTGGTCTCTACCTCCTCTCTGTATGCCCGCTCATCAGTGTTGCTGATGAGGCCAACCACTGTTGTATCATCAGCGAACTTGATGACTCGGTTTGAGCGGGATCTGGCTGTGTAGTCATGAGTCAGCAGTGCGAACAGCAGCAGGCTGAGCTCACAGCCCTGGGGGGCAACAGTGCTCAGTGTGATGGAGTTTGAGATGTTGCTGACTGGGGTCTTTCAATCAAGAAGTCTAAAATCCAGTTACAGAGGGTGGTGTTGGCTCCCAGGGAGGAGAGTTTACCCACCGACCTCTGAGGGATAATCGTGTTAAACGGCAAGCTGAAGTTCACAAACAGTATCCAGGGGTATGATCTATTATTTTCTATGTAGGACAGGATGGAGTGGAGGGCCAAGGCTATGTCATCATCAGTAGACCAGATTGAGTGATAGGTAAACTGGAAAGAGTCCGCCGTAGCTGGAAGGTGGGATTTTAAATGATTCACTATCAGATGCTCAAAGTACTTAATGACTGTTAAAGTCACTGCCACTGGGCAGTATGCATTATGGCCGGTTACCGTCACTCTTGAACACCAGAATGATGGTGACTGCTTTGAGGCCTGCAGTGGACTGTTTCAAAGAGCTGTTAAAGATGTCCGTTATGACCTGTGTTAGCTGGGCCGCACAATCCCTCAGCACCCAGCCAGGCATGTTATCAAGCCCCACAACTTTGCGTGGGGTTCCACTAGCTAGGATCCTCCTCACCTCAGTTGTGACCAGACAGTGTCTGTCCCTCGGGGTGTCTGAGGGCTTTTTCTCAATGTCACATCATTCATTCCGTTAAATTGTGTGTAGAAGGTATTCAGCCTGTTTGGAAAGGAAGACATCTCTGTCATTGATGCACAGGGTGGACTTGGAGTCTGTTAGGGTTTGTATACCTTGCCACATGCACCGCATGTCCCTGGTGTCACAAAGGTGTCCGTGAATTTTCTCTGAGTGCTCTCACTTTGCCTTCCTAATGACACTCAAGAGCGTGGCTCTTAAGAGTCATCCTATCCCCGATTTGAAGGTCGTGTCCTGATCTCTGAACGGTGCACAGACCCCTGCAGTCAGCCATGGTTGCTGGTTTGCCCTGGCAGTGTGGTATTTAATCACAGTAACGTTTTTAATGCATTTTCCTAGGTAGCCAGTCACCAATCCTGTGTATTCATAAATGTTGACGTGATGATGGAATATGCTGCATTCTGTGCTCTCAAAACAGTCCTACAGTGCTGAGCTGTCACCTCCTGGACAGGTCATGAACTCTCTGTAAACTCACTGAGTCACTGGTTTACTCATTTGACCCATTTAACCAGTGGTCTGTATGCAGGATTAACAAAATGGGTATGTGGTCTGAGTGTCTGAGATGAGGGTTGGAGGGGGGCAGCGGTGTTGCCTCCATGAGTATTGGTATAGATCAGGTCACTACGTTCATCCTTCTGGTTGCAAAGTTGACATACTGGTCGAAATTCTGCAGAGCTGTTTTCTAAGTTGCCATGATTGAAGTCACCACCAACAATGCAGAAACCATTGGGACTAATATCCCCTTGTTCGCTTCACATCAAACTTTGTCATTGTTTCTCCAAGAATATATCATTCGTACACTAATCCAAGCCAAAATTGTGTCACAGTGCCAGGATATAAAAATGATGGCTCTGTGACCACTCCCACATCAGAGAATTATTTAACAGGATCTAAAACTAAAAGTAGAAAAAATAAAAACCTTGAATCTGGTGATGCCTAATCCATGGAGACAACATGAGGGTTGGCAATGGCATCAAAGCACTGTGGGTGCTGGAAGCCCAATACTAGAACAAGGAATGTGCTTCACCTGTGAGTCTGTCAGGGTCATTTATTGTCTCCGGGGCTCACAGTGTGGCCTCCTCTGCCTTGGTGAGACCCAATGCAAATTGAGGGCTGCTTTGTTGAACTCCTTCACTCTGTCCGTCGCAACAGCCAAGATGTCCTGGTGGCCATCTATTTCAATTCCACTTCCCATTCCCACATCAACATGTCTCTCCATGGTCTCCTTTATTGCCACAGTTAGACCAGACACAGGTTGGAGGAGCATCACCTCATATTCCATCTGGGTAGTCTCCAATCTGATGACATGAATATCTATTTCTCTAACTTCTGGTACACACAACCCTCTGTTCACCTCCCCGCCCCAACCTTTGATTTCATTCATTCTAGTGATGCTCGCACCACTTCTCTTCCTCTTCCCTGTTCTCATCACCTCCCTCTGGCTCTCCACCTTCCCTTTCTTCCATGGTCTACTGCCACCTCCTATCAGATTCCTTATTCTTCAGTTCCTTCCCAATTCCGCATACCTGCTCCTAGCTTCTTATATCATCTTCTAACAAACCTCTCCAAATTTCCCCACCCACCTATCTTTCTCCTCACCTGGTCTCACCTATCACTTGCCAGCTTTCACTCCTTCCCCTCCTCCACCTTTTAATTCTGGCTTCTACCCCCTTCCTTTCCACCCTGTTGAAGGGTGACGGCCCAAATCATCAACTCTTTATTCTCCTCCAGTATTTTATGTGTGTTGCTCAAGATTTCTGACATCTGCAGAATTCTTATTACAACTTACTTCCACTTTCTGCTTCTCATCATCAGTGGTGTGGAATATCATGCCCTCAAGCCCAGTATCTCACTCACCCATACTACCCATAAAATCCAAGGTCCAAGTTCTGATGCACTATCATAGCCTGCCAACCCCAGAAGAAGGGGTGCTTAGCAGCTAGCACAACACTATTACAGCTCGGGGCATCAGAGTTCAGAGTTCACTCTTAGTGTCTTCTGTAAGGAGTTTGTACATCCTCCCTGTGGAATCCGTGGGTTTTCTCCAGGTGCTCTGGATCCCCTCACACAGTCCAAAAACGGACAGATTAGTAGGATCCTTCATCAACTGTGGGATTGAGTTTAAGAGCAATGAGGTAATGTTAAGACTATATAAGACCTCAGTTAGACTCCACTTGGAGTACTGTGTTTAGTTCTGGTCACCTCAGTACAGGAAGGATGTGGATACTATAGAGGGAGTGCAGAGGAGATTTTCAAGGATGTTGCCTGGATTGGAGAGTGTGCCTTATGAGAATAGGTTGAATGTGCTCGGCCTTTTCTCCTTGGAACAACGGAGGATGAGAGGTGACCTGATAGAGGTGTATAAGGTAATGAGAGGCATTGATCTAGGGCTATGGGATAGGGAAATTCTTGGTAGTTTCTGGAGTAGGTTACCTGGTCGGCACCACTTTGTGGGCCAAAGGGCCTGTAATGTGCTGTCGATTTCTATGTTCTATGTTCTATGCTAATTGGTCATTGTAAATGGTCCCATGATTAGACTAGGTTTAAATCGGGGGTTGCTGGGATTGTGGCCAGAGGAAGGTGTGCAGACAAGGGGTCAGGGTTGTGATCAGAGATGGTGTCGGGAACATTTGCGTTATTTCCTGTTGTCTTTAAACTGACCTGGTTCACTGGAAATTTTATTGTGCTACTCCGTAAAAGTGCACTGGGTAGTAATAAGAGTAACACCCAATAGTCAAGAAAATCGGCACGTCTAGTTGTACCAAAGTCTTGTGTTGCCAGATTATCAGAGTGTAATTGTACCTTTGAGGTGCTTTATGGTCTTGCCACACCCAGTAGTATTTTCCTTGTTCACAAATCCATTGCCATTGACTGCTGTGTCTCTAAGATCCTTATCCATTGATAGTTGGCCAAGAGATGATGGCCTAGAAGTCAAACTGAACTGAAACTGTGTAAGGTCAATATATTCTAGTGTGATAGCCTACCCTTGTGTGAATAATTCTTATAGTGATTTTTGGGAAGGTAGTGCAGAAAATATGTGATAGCATTGCAGTGGTGGTAGCTTTCTGTGAGGGGGACTGGGAGTTGCACCTCCATGCTATAAGAACCATGATCCCATGGTGCTTTGCCTATGATAAGATGAATTATGCCAGGTACCTGTCCCCTTACTTTGCTCAGATGATGAACCTCCCAGAGTAGAATCCTTCTGTGTATGAGGCCTTCAAGACAGGCCAATTCTCAGTGCAGCTGTCAAGTAACAACCCCTTTGGGCAGATCCCTGTGGACCAGGCTATTGAAGCCACAGTGAACAAAGACACACAGACTCCTGGAGACACATCACAGTTCAGCCTGAATGCTGGAGCTATCAAGCATTACTACATAACAGCTGAGCACCGCAGTGCATTCCTGGGACAGTTAAGGGAGATGGTGCAAGACAACAAATCAGAGCTTTGCCATGCAGAGCTACAGAGGCCAAGAATCCAGAAAGATGAGGAAGCAGTTTCACCAGTGGTTAGCCTCGTACATGAATGGGTCAACCGATTTGCAGAGAAGCAGGACCTTACTAACATCTCTACAATAAAGGCAGCCCCCAAGGACATTGCCTCCGACCTGATGAAGGCATATGAGATTGGTGAGTAATACTATGCAATCTTCAAGGATGAGAGACTAGAGGAAGACCCACCAGCAAAAAAAAAATTCCATGACCCAATGAAAACCAACAAGCTGAAAACATTCAGTGATATGTGTAAGAAGAGAGAAGTGAAATCAAATGGGAGGGCGATCATCTTGAAAGCCGACAGGTCTTTGTTTGGACGCATCCTAGTGATGGCACAAGGGCACAGTCTACGTCTGGAGGATATCCTTCCTCATCCCCTTGGACCATTGCCCTGGGCCCTGTCCACACCAGAAGGATCGCTGAGAAAAACAAATAAAGCTACTTTAGCCACAACCTTGCAGAAAAATGTAGCAGTAGAAGAGCAACTCCCAGGAAACTCTGCTACAGTGGTTGATGAAATGAACTTGGTCCAAAGAGTGAAAGGTGATCAAGTTACTTTCAGAGATGTTGCCACAACAATTCTGGGTATGGCTCTGAGGGAAGGCAGTCAAAGTAGCAGAATAGATGTTGTAGTCAACACATACAAGGAGAACTCTATCAAGAATAGTGAAAGATCTCTACCGGGTGAAGAGACTGGTCATGAGTTGCAAGGTATCACAGGCACACAGACGGTGAGGCAGTGGAGGAGCTTCCTGACCAAAGTCAGTAACAAAAATAGTCTCATTAGCTTCAATAGTCCATGGATGGAGGAAGGCGGAGTACAGAGCAAAGCTACAGAAGATTCTGTATGCAACTGTGAATGACAAATGTTACATAATCACATCTCAAGACAGTGAGGAGGTATCAGCTCTTCAGTGTCAACAAGAAGCAGATGGCCACCTACTTCTCCATGCTTCCCATGCCACATGAGAGGAATACCAATCTGTAGTGATCTGCTCAGAAGACACAGATGTCTTTATCACGTCTCTAGCATATTTGTGGGACAAGATTGAGGCCCCATTGTTCCAGAAGTGTGGCACTAGAACCCGTACAAGTCTTGTAGACATCAGAAAGGTTGCTGCCACTGTTGGTATAGAGGTTTGTAGGGCTCTCGTCAGGTTGCACAGATATACAGGATGTAAGACTGTAAGTGCTTTTGGAGGCAAAGGGAAGACAAGTGCCCTAAAACTTCTGACCAGCAACAGGGAAACTCAGGACACATTCTTAGAGTTGGGTCAGGAATGGGACCTCTCCCCAGAACTGATGGACAAACTGGAGGCATTTACTGTACGTGTCTCCTGTATGCCCCAAAAGCATCGACCACCGAGGTCAATGAGCTCAGGTATCACATTTTCTGTGCCAAAAAAAGGTGAAATCGAAAGTCATCAACTCCCACCGTGCAAGTACTGTTTAACAAAACATGCACAGCGAGCCAACTACCAGGCTGGTATATGGAGAAGATATTTGGAGAAGGACCCACAACTGCCAAGCCCTGTTGGCAGAGGATGGAAGATGGAGAGAGAAGAGGAAGCTGAACAGTTGGTGGTGCACTGGATGGAAGGCCAGCCAGCACCCGATGCCATCCTGGATCTACTGGCCTGTAACTGTCCAAAAAAATGTTCACTCCCAAGATGTATGTGTGTTGCAAATGGCCTCAGGTGCACTGACATGTGTAGACTGGCAGACTGTGAGAACCAGGCATCCACCTCAGAGCGTGTGGAAAGTTCAGATGAAGATGTGGAAGACGTAGAAGACTTTATTATGATTATTAATAGGTTATGAAAGTAAAACAAAGTATGGAAAGCAGCTTTTGATTAAATATATTCATTTTACAACCAAATGGGGTCTAGGTTATGGCCATGTGGAACCCCACATTTGAATTATTGTACTGTTCACCAATGAGAGGGAACTTGATGATAGTGAGGACAATATGAGTGAGGTTGATGTTCTGCAGCATGTTGATATTAAGGGAGAGGAGGTGTTGAAGTTGTTAAAATACATTAGGATGGATAAGTCCCTGGGGTCTGACGGAATATTCCCCAGGCTGTTCCACGAGGTGAGGGAGGAGATTGCTGAGCCTCTGACTAGGATCTTTATGTTCTCGTTGTCCACGGGAATGGTACCGGAGGATTGGAGGGAGGCGAATGTTGTCCGCTTGTTTAAAGAAGGTAGTAGGGATAGTCCGGGTAATTATAGACCAATGAGCCTTATGTCTGTGGTGGGAAAGGTGTTGGAAAAGATTCTTTGAGCTAGGATCTCTGGAGGATTGGAGGATTGTGACTAGTGGTGTCCCACAAGGATCTGTTCTGGGACCTCTACTTTTCGTGATTTTTATTAACGACCTGGATGTGGGGGTAGAAGGGTGGGTTGGCAAGTTTGCAGACGACACAAAGGTTGGTGGTGTTGTAGATAGTGTAGAGGATTGTCGAAGATTGCAGAGAGACATTGATAGGATGCAGAAGTAGGCTGAGAAGTGGCAGATGAAGTTCAACCCGGAGAAATGTGAGGTGGTACACTTTGGAAGGACAAACTCCAATGCAGAGTACAAAGTAAATGGCAGGATACTTGGTAGTGTGGAGGAGCAGAGGGAACTCGGGGTAGATATCCACAGATCCCTGAAAGTTGCCTCACAGGTGGATAGGGTAGTTAAGAAAGCTTATGGGGTGTTAGCTTTCATAAGTCGAGGGATAGAGTTTAAGAGTCGCAATGTAATGATGCAACTCTATAAAACTCTGGTTAGGCCACACTTGGAGTACTGTGTCCAGTTCTGGTTGCCTCACTATAGGAAGGATGTGGAAGCATTGGAAAGGGTACAGAGGAGATTTACCAGGATGCTGCCTGGTTTACAGAATATGCATTATAATCAGAGATTAAGGGAGCTAGGGCTTTACGCTTTGCAGCGAAGGAGGATGAGAGGAGACATGATAGAGGTGTATAAGATATTTAGAGGAATAGATAAGAGTGGATAGCCAGGGCCTCTTCCCCAGGGCACCACTGCTCAATACAAGAGGACATGGCTTTAAGGTAAGGGGTGGGAAGTTCAAGGGGGATATTAGAGGAAGGTTTTTTACTCAGAGTGTGGTTGGTGCATGGAATGCACTGCCTGCGTCAGTGGTGGAGGTAGATACACTAGTGAAGTTTAAGAGACTACTAGACAGGTATATGGAGGAATTTAAGGTGGGGGCTTATATGGCAGGCAGGGTTTGAGGGTCGGCACAACATTGTAGGCCGAAAGGCCTGTACTGTGCTGTACTATTCTATGTAATTCTATATGCTATGACAAAAGCTTAAGATTGTTTTGATTTGATACAACAATATGGAAAATATCATGACATTGATAAAACTCCAGAAATGTCTCCAAATGAGGTTTTTTACCTTTTGGGGGGGTGGGGTAACATTTTCTGCTGTACTGATGTTAATATGGAATATATACAAAATGTGATTACTTATTTGAAGTAATAAAGCTACCACTGGTGCAATGCTATCACATGTTTTCTAACTCTAGAGATGTATACCTTGCCGAAAATCACTATGAGCATTATTCCCCTCAGATGGTACTGACCGACCCTACTGACTCACGGACTGAAGGATCATTGCAGAAAATCTTTCCTACCAATTGCAATAATCATATTCAACAGTTCATCTCTGTGCAACAGGAGAACACACATGATAGTACAATAGTCTCTGCTTTATTATTTTGTACATTATTACAATAGACAATAGGTGCAGGAGTAGGCCATTTGGCCCTTCAAGCCAGCACCGCCATTCCCTGTGATCATGGCTGACCATCCACAATCAGTACCCAGTTCCTGCCTTCTCCCCATATCCCTTGACTCCACTATCATTAACAGCTCTATCTAACTCTTTCTTGAAAGCATCCAGAGAATTGGCCTCCACTGCCTTCTGAGGCAGAGCATTCCATAAATCCATAACTCTCTGGGTGAAAAACTTTTTCCTCAACTCCGTTCTAAATGGCCTACCCCTTATTCTCAAATTGTGGCCTCTGGTTCTGGACTCCCCCAACATCAGGAACATGTTTCCTGCCTCTAGCGTGTCCAATCCCTTAATAATCTTCAATCAGATTCAATGATTCAATCAGATCCCCTCTCATCCTCCTAAATTCCAGTGTATACAAACCCAGTCACTCCAATCTTTCAACATATGACAGTCCCGCCATCCCGGGAATTAACCTCGTGAACCTCCGCTGCACTATTACAGTATTATTGTATATATTGTGGCGACCCACTTTCTGGCACCCACGAACCGGCTCACGAAACAGCGCACGCAGGCAGAGGGCCGTCAGCAAAAAGGGCGCCAGGCCATCTTCACCAGCAGGGGGAAAATCCCGCGCGCAGAAAGGGTCTGGGAATATGCATTCCCCACAGTAGTCCCGCCCCAGGGAGGGCGGGAACGGGAAGGCTTTAAAGCGGGCCGCGATGTTTGAATAAATCTCTTTCATCGCAACTCTAACTTATCGACTCCGTGTGGTTATTCTAGCGCTGTGTGTAGCACACCGCTACAATTGGTGACCCCGACGGCCCAAACGATATTTGGACCAGAGATGACCGACGCTGCATCTGTTCACGCAGTTTCGTTAAAACTGCCAAGCTTCTGGACGCTGCGACCCCATTTCTGGTTCGAACAAGCAGAAGCACAATTCCACATTCGGCAGATAACCTCGGAGTCCACTCGCTACTACTACGTGCTGAGCTCCCTCGACCAGGAGACTGCTGCACAAGTTGAGGAGTTTATACAGTCGCCCCCGGAGGACGGCAAATACACAGCATTCAAAGCCCTGCTCATAAGGACTTTCGGACTCTCACGGCGCGAACGAGCACGCCGCTCAATGCACCTGGATGGTTTGGGAGACAGGCCGCCGTCAGCATTAATGAACGAGATGCTGGCCCTGGCTGAAGGACACAAACCCTGCCTCATGTTTGAGCAGGCGTTCCTAGAGCAACTGCCCGAGGACATATGCCTGCTGCTGTCCGACGCAGATTTCAGCAACCCCCGGGAGGTGGCGGCCCGAGCAGATTTGCTGTGGAATGCCAGGAAAGAGAGAGGGGCATCCATCGCACAGATCACCAAGCCGCGTGCCCAACGACAGACCAGACCAGGCCCGGCAGCAGAGCCTACAAAACCCGGCGGCGGGAGTGAGGAGTCCAACGAACAATGGTGTTTCTACCACCAGCGGTGGGGCACGGAGGCCCGCCGCTGCAGACCGCCCTGCAAATTCCCGGGAAACGCCAGGGCCAGCCGCCGCTGATGGCTACGGCGGCTGGCCATCAGGACAGCCTCCTGTACGTCTGGGACAAGCAGTCGGGACGCCGCTTTTTGGTCGACACCGGAGCGGAGATCAGCGTCTTACCTCCAACGAGTTACGACACCCGCAACAGAGAACCGGGACCCACCCTGAGGGCCGCTAATGGCAGCACAATACGAACCTACGGCACCCGCACGGTGCGGCTACAGTTCAGCTCCAGCCGGTTCACGTGGGACTTCACACTGGCCGCCGTGGCCCAACCACTGCTGGGGGCAGATTTTCTACGAGCCCACAGCCTGCTGGTCAACTTGCAGGGAAGCGATTAGTCCACGCCAAGACTTTTCAAACGTTCTCCCTGGGTGAAGCACAGTTGCCAGCCCCACACCTGGACTCCATCACGCTGTCCGACGATGAATTCACCAGGGTCCTGGCGGATTTCCCATCAGTACTGACACCGCAGTTCACGGCAGCCATGCCCAGTCACGGAGTACAGCACCACATCCCGACCCAGGGACCACCCCTCCAGGCCCGTGCTCGAAGGCTTCCCCCGGACAAGCTCCGACTGGCGAAGGAGGAGTTCAAGAAGATGGAGGAATTAGGGATCATACGACGGTCCGACAGCCCATGGGCCTCCCCCCTTCACATGGTGCCCAAGGCAACGGGGGGCTGGAGACCATGCGGTGACTACCGCAGACTGAACGAGGCTACAACACCAGACCGCTACCCTGTGCCGCACATTCAATACTTCGCAGCAAACCTACACGGCGCAAGGATCTTTTCCAAGGTAGACCTCGTCCGGGGATACCATCAAATCCCTGTACATCCGGACGACATCCCCAAAACAGCACTTATCACCCCGTTCGGACTTTTCGAATTCCTCCGAATGCCGTTTGGTCTAAAGAATGCCGCACAGACTTTCCAGCGGCTAATGGACGCTGTGGGACGCGACCTGGACTTTGCATTCATCTATTTGGACGACATCCTCATAGCCAGCAGTAGTCGGCAGGAGCATCTGTCCCACCTCCACCAGCTCTACTCCCGCCTGAGCGAATTCGGCCTTACAATCAACCCAGCCAAATGCCAGTTCGGACTCGATACCATCAACTTCCTGGGCCACAGGATTACCAAAGACGGGGCAACCCCGCTGCCCGCCAAGGTAGACGCGGTCCGCCACTTCCCCCGACCCAACACAATCAAAGGCTTGCAGGAATTCGTGGGTATGGTGAATTTCTACCACCGTTTCCTCCCCTCAGCAGCCCGAACCATGCGCCCCTTGTTCACTCTAATGTCGGGTAAGGGCAAGGACATTACCTGGAACGAAGAGGCCGCAACCGCTTTCGTTAAAACCAAAGAAGCCTTGACAAATGCCGCGATGCTGGTGCACCCCAGAGCAGACGTTCCTACTGCCCTCACGGTGGACGCATCCAACACAGCAGTCGGTGGAGTGCTGGAACAACTCATCGAGGGTCGCTGGCAACCCCTGGCGTTCTTCAGCAAACACCTACGACCACCCGAACTCAAATACAGTGCTTTCGACCGGGAGCTATTGGCACTATACCTGGCAATCCTGCATTTCAGGTACTTCTTAGAAGGTAGGCCCTTCACCGCGTTCACAGACCACAAACCGCTTACCTTTGCGTTCACTAAGGTGTCCGACCCCTGGTCGTCCCGCCAGCAGCGACATCTGTCCTACATCTCCGAGTACACGACGGACATCCGGCATGTCTCTGGAAAGAACAATGTCGTGGCAGACGCACTTTCCAGACCCACCATACAGGCCCTGTCCCAGGGGGTGGACTATGCAGCGCTGGCAGAGGCACAGCAGGCAGACGCTGAGATCCCCAGTTACAGGACTGCAGTCTCCAGTTTGCAGCTCCAAGACCTCCCCGTAGGCCCAGGTGAGGGGACCCTACTATGTGACGTAGCTACTGGCCAACCCCGCCCCATCGTCCCAGCAGCCTGGCGCCGGCGGGTGTTCAAATCCATTCACAACTTAGCGCACCCCTCCATCAGGACAACTGTCCGGCTGGTCTCCAACAGGTTCGTGTGGCATGGACTTCGTAAACAGGTCAGTGAATGGGCCAAAACGTGTATGCAGTGCCAAACGGCCAAGGTGCAGCGGCACACCAAGGCTCCACCGCAGCGGTTCGAACCCACCCGCCGGAGGTTCGACCACATCCATGTGGATATCGTGGGGCCCCTGCCAGTGTCACGAGGAGCGCGGTACCTCCTAACTATGATAGACCGGTTCACCAGATGGCCAGAGGCAGTCCCGCTCAGCGACACCACCTCCGAATCCTGCGCCCGAGCACTGATCGCAACCTGGGTAGCACGCTTTAGGGTACCGGCCCACATTACCTCCGACAGGGGCGCCCAGTTCACCTCCAGCCCATGGTCAGCTGTGGCCAGCCTATAGGGAACACAGCTACGCCACACAACTGCCTACCACCCACAGTCGAACGGACTAGTGGAGCGCTTCCACCGTCACCTGAAATCGGCTCTCATGGCCCGCCTGGAGGGGCCTAACTGGGTGGACGAACTTCCCTGGGTCCTGCTCGGAATCCGCACGGCGCCCAAAGAGGATCTACACACCTCGTCGGCCGAGTTGGTGTACGGCGCGCCCCTGGTCGTCCCAGGAGAGTTCATACCAGCCCCAAGGGGGCAAGAGGAAGAACCCACAGCAGTCCTGGACAGACTACGGAAGAGGCTCGGTAACCTGGCCCCCATACCCACTTCACAGCACGGACAGAGCCCGACCTGCGTACCCAAGGACCTGCAGAACTGTAAGTTTCTTTTTGTACGACGGGGCGGAGACCGGGCACCGCTACAGCGGCCCTACAAGGGGCCGTTTAAGGTGATCAGGAACAACGGGTCCACGTTCATGCTGGACATTGGGGGGAGAGAGGAGGTTTTCACGGTGGACCGACTCAAACCGGCCCATGTGGACTTGGCGCAACCGGTCCAGGCTCAGGCACCGCGGCGCAGGGGCAGACCTCCCAAACAGAGGCCGATCCAGACTGTGGACATTGGGGGAGGTATCGCCGGTTCTGGGGGGGGGGGGTTATGTGGCGACCCACTTTCTGGCACCCACGAACCGGCTCACGAAACAGCGCGCGCAGGCAGAGGGCCGGCAGCAAAAAGGGCGCCAGGCCATCTTCACCAGCAGGGGGAAAATCCCGCGTGCAGAAAGGGTCTGGGAATATGCATTCCCCACAGTAGAACGGGAAGGCTTTAAAGCGGGCCGCGAAGTTTGAATAAATCTCTTTCATCGCAACTCTAACTCACCGACTCCGTGTGGTTATTCTAGCGCTGTGTGTAGCACATCGCTACAATATTATTATTCTGTACTTTATTATTAGTTAAGTCTGTACACTACTAAGTGTGTTTTTAAATGTTGCTACTGTAATGAAAGAATTTCCCAATCAGGATCAATAAAGTACTTCTTATTATTATTATTTTCATCAGTCTTCTTAGTGACCTCTTCAAAAATCTTAATCAAATTAGTGGCGCAGGATGTCCCACAGAAAGAGCCCTGCTGACTATCCCTGATCAGCCCCTACATTTCCAAATGTACATGAATCCAATCCCTTAGAATGTTCCTCAATAATTTCCATAGCACTGATGTGAAATTCACAGACTGCTGGAAGTCCAGTGCTGGAAGAAAGCATTGACTCGATAGGCCAAAATTCTTTTCAAATATTAAAATATTTTTGATTGATCACAGGTGAGTACAAAAACACTTTCTAACACAGAAGCACCTTGTATAACTGCGTTCACTCTGATCACACAGGGAATTAATTCTGGAGAATTCATGGCACCTGGATGTAACAAACACTGACAAAAGAGGGTGCTAAAGTACTTTTAAAATCGTGAATCTGTTTGGAAATGGAGAACCTCTTGAATTACTCATTTGTGTTGTTCAGGCTGCATAGTGTTGCAGTTCCGGAGACTGGTTCAGGCTGTTTGAAGATTGCCCATTCTACATGTGATCGTCTTTTGTTTCCTCCCACATTTCAATGAAGAACAGAGAGGCTAATGGGTTATAGTACATTCCCCCTTCATGCAGACATGTGGCAACAAGAGCCAGAAGACTGTTGACAGGAGATGAGACTGAGAATAACTATGGGGTAAAGGGAATTAAGGAGGCCGGGACTGGGACCGCTGGAGGACAGCACAGACTCCATGTGTCAAAATTCTTCTCATGAAAATTAATTTGTGATGGTTATGTAGATGTCAGAGGCACTCAAGAGCAGTATAGAGATCTCTATACTGAAATGAGGCACAACATCATAAAACAGGGCTGAGAAGCAGAAGAAGTACCCAAGGACTGGAGAACAGGACATCTAGTTCAAATCCCTAAGAAAGGAGATCTCCAGGAATGCAAAAACTACAGAGGGATAATGTTGCTTTTAGTGCCAGGGAAAGTTCTGAGCAGAATCATTTTAGAGAGATTGAAAAATGTAGTGGATGAGAAGCTTAGAGATGAACAAGCAGGATTTCGACAAAACAAGTCTTGAACTGATCAAATTACAACTCTAAGGACTATCATTGAACAGAATGGAACACATCACTCTACATTGATTTTGTAGATTATGAAAAAGCACTTGACAGCCTGGACAGGGAGACATTGTGGAAACCAGTGAGGCATCTTGGGATTCCAGAGAAGTTAACTAACTTGGGAAAGAAGATCTATGCAGAATAATCCATATAGGTCAGTTGTCAGATACTTTCAAGGTGAACACTGGGGTACGACAGGGATGCTTACTGTCCCTTTTCTCTTTCTGCTGGTGGTGGACTGGATTATGAAGCAAACAACAGATGGCAAGAAGAATGGAATATAGTGGACATTGTTCAGACAGCTGGATGATCTTGACTTTGCTGATGATTTGGCACTACTGTCACACAGCCATGCCCAGATGCAAGAGAAAATAGATCTTCTAGACTCCACATCGCAGAAAATAGGGCTCCACATCCATGTGGGGAAAACAAAATTACTAAAAGTAAATGCAGGAAACAACACAGTTATCCTGAGAAATGTTCCTCTAGAAGAAGCGGAGTCATTTGTCTATCTGGGAAGCATTGTCAACAAGGAAAGAGGTACAGACCAGGATCCAAAAGCCAGAGGAGCCTTCATAATACTACGTCCAGTTTGGACGGCAAAAGAACTAAGGTTAAGAACCAAACTGAGAATCTTCAACTCAAATGTCAAATCTGTCCCCTTATATGGCTCTGAAACTTGGAGACTGACATCAAAAGCTATCAGAAAAATCCAGACCTTCATCAACAAATGCTTGCGTCAGATTTTGGGGCTAACATGGACAGATTATGTGAACAATACAGAATTATGGCAAAGGACCAACCAGACACCATTTGAGGCAGAGATCAAGAGAAGGAAGTGGTGCTGGGTAGGAAGCCCCCGAATAGTATCACCAGACAAGCTCTCACATGGAATCCTCAGGGCAAGCGAAATCGAGGTAAGCCCAAGTCCACATGGAGGAAGGAAGTGTTAACCGACGCCAGGAGAGTGGGAATGACATGGTCACAGCTGGAGAGATATGCACAAGACAGGTTGATCTAGAAAGAGGTTGTTGATGGCCTATGCTCACTAGTGAGTTGAAAGGCAGAAGAAGAAGATGTAGATGTACCACCCAGTCCGGTCCTGAGTGAAAAAGTAATAGTATTGTACTTAGATGAGACTCAAGGAAATTAACCTCTGTCAACACCCTGGTAGTACTGTAATCCCAGGGTAGTGAGGGATAGATGAAAATCAGCCAGGAATCCTGACCCTGGTGGAATTTACTACTTGTATCTTCATTGACCATGAGACCATAAGACAAAGGAGCAGAAGTCGGCCATTTGGCCCATCGAGTCTGCTCCACCATTTTATCATGAGCTGATCCATTCTCCCATTTAGTCCCACTCCCCCGCCTTTTCACCATAACCTTTGATGCCCTGGCTACTCAGATACCTATCAATCTCTGCCTTAAATACACCCAATGACTTGACCTCCACTGCCGCCCACGGCAACAAATTCCATAGATTCACCACCCTCTGGCTAAAAAAATTTCTTTGCATTTCTGTTCTGAATGGCCGCCCTTCAATCCAGAAAAAAGCCGAAATAAACATGCTAATTAATTAGGTGCCGCCGACACGTAATTGTCGGCCCAGATCAGAGGCGATGCAATCGGAAAAATCGGCACTGATCTGGGCCGATAATTACGTGTCGGCGGAACCTAATTAATTAGCATGTTTATTTTGGCTTTTTTCTTAAAGATGTGCTGTGTGCCTCCCGGCTACCGCTGTGTTCTTCGCGAATCGGTACAGTATCTGTCCGGGGCCCGGGTGTTGGGGTGGTGGGACACGGGGGTGTCATCTCATCATCGATCAGGGCAGGCAGCTCATCTTCTCCTATGACTGCCTGCCTCGATGTCGAAAGTCGAGGTTCATCGTCTGCTGTGGCTGATGTGGAAGGCTTGCTTGACTGCTGAGCCTCGCACATTTTTCTATCATACAGTTCTTTGTAAGTAATCAAACCATCCTGCAAATATCCCCTAAACCTACGTACTCTTCAAGATTAAAGTCAGACTTTATCATTGCAGCGAAAATCTCACGCGGTTGCTTCACTTTCTGCGTTCGGTTTCGATTGTTATCCTTTCCTCTTCCAATTGCATCAGCTCTTCATCCATCAGTTCTTGGTGATGGGATGCCAAAACCTCTTCAACATCATCTTCATCAGCTTCCACAAGCCAAACTCACTTTGTGTTTGCTTCGTTCACCACGATCAAAATGCTTAATTATGTCCAGTTTTACGCTAAGTGTAACACCCTTACTCTTTCAGGCTTTTCCGACACCTTAGAACTCATCTTGCTAATGGCTGCTCAATGCAACGTGTTTCAGCAACGCCGTTCCAAATCCGGGGCAGAGCGGCTGCTCGGGGCGCGCTGCCTTTTATCGCGTGCTGATTTTTTATCGCACGCTGCCTTTCTTCGTAACAGTGAAAACACCTTCTGAAAGCAAAAAGAGGGTACTAATGTAGGTCTTTCGTAACAGTGAGGTTTCGTAAAGCAAATGTTTGAAAAGCGGGGGACACCTGTAACTCCAGCTGCGGCTCTTATCAATCAATTTGAGAATTTCCATTATTGTGTTATGTAGAAGTAATATTTCAGCGCTGCTTGTCCTGGTAAAGCAGGTTCCTACAGGGAAGACCGATTGTTTACTCTGTCAGTGGTCAATCCGTTCTGGTTCTCCCATAATGTTCCCAGTTCAGTGTAGTGGTTCGATTTTTACCAATTTTGTTTTCTTGTTAACAAGAACGACGATATTTGAACAATTCGCATGAAATATTCACTTTTCTTTACAACACTTCACAATGACTTTCCTTCACTCGCAAGGTCAGAAGGAAATGTGTTGGCTGATGTTCAGCATCTTTCGCAGCCGCTAGATAACGAAGCAGTACACACCCAAAATCCAGACAATTCTGAGGTCTGGGCCAGTAGGTGGCAAGTAACACTCGACAAATGTCAGACAATGGCAGTATTCGGCAAGAGCAAATCCAACACGCCTCTCCTATTTGTAATGGCATTGTCAATAGACAATAGACAATAGGTGCAGGAGTAGGCCAATCAGTCCTTTGAGCCAGCACTGCCATTCACTGTGATCATGACTGATCATCCACTATCAGTACCCTTTTCCTGCCTTCTCCCCATATCCCTTGACTCTGCTATCTTTAAGAGCTCTATCTAACTCTTTCTTGAAAGAATCCAGAGAATTGGCCTCCACTGCCTTCTGAGGCAGAGCATTCCACAGAAGCACAACCATCTGTGTGAAAAAGCTTTTCCTCAACTCCGTTCTGAATGGTCTACCCCTTATTCTTAAACTGTGGCCTCTGGTTCTGGATTCCCCCAACATCGGGAACATGTTTCCTGCCTCTAGCGTGTCCAATCCCGTAATAATCTTATATGTTTCAATCAGATCCCCTCTCATCCATTAAATTCCAGTGTATACAAGCCCAGTCGCTCCAATCTCTCAACATATGACAGTCCCGTCATCCCGGGAATTAACCTCGTGAACCTACGCTGCACTCCCTCAATAGCTAGAATGTCCTTCCTCAAATTTGGAGACCAAAACTGCACACAATACTCCAGGTGTGGTCGCACCAGAGCCCTGTACCACTGCAGAAGGACCTCTTTGCTCCTATACTCAACTCCCCTGGTTATGAAGGCCAACATGCCATTAACTTTCTTCACTGCCTGCTGTACCTGCATGCTTACTTTCAGTGACTGATGAACAAGGACACCTAGATCTCGCACTTCCCCTTTTCCTGAATTGACACCATTCAGATAGTAATCTGCCTTCCTGTTATTGCCACCAAAATAGATAACCTCACATTTATCCACATTAAACTGCATCTACCATGCATCTGCGCACTCACCCAACCTGTCCAAGTCACCCTGCATTCTCATAACATCCTCCTCACATTTTACACTGCCACCCAGCTTTGTGTCATCTACAAATTTACTAATTTTACTTTGAATTCCTTCATCTAAATCATTAATGTATATTGTAAATAGCTGTGGTCCCAGCACCGAGCCTTGCGGTACCCCACTAGTCACTGCCCACCATTCTGAAAAGGACCCATTAATCCCTACTCTTTGTTTCCTGTCCGCCAACCAATTTTCTATCCATGTCAGTACGCTACCCCCAATACCACTTGCTCTAATTTTTCCCACTAACCTCCTATGTGGGACCTTATCAAAGGCTTTCTGAAAGTCCAGGTACACTACACCCACTGGCTTTCCCATGTCCATTTTCATAGTTACATTCTCAAAAAATTCCAGAAGATTAGTCAAGCATGATTTCCCCTTCGTAAATCCTGCTGACTCGGACCTATCCTGCTACTGCTATCCAAATACGCCACTATTTCATCTTTTATAATTGATTCCAGCATCTTCCCCACCACTGATGTCAGACTAACTGGTCTATAATTGCCTGTTTTCTCTCTCCCTCCTTTCTTAAAAAGTGGGATAACATCAGCTACCCTCCAATCCGCAGGAACTGATCCTGAATCTATAGAACATTGGAAAATGATTACCAATGTGTCCACGATTTCCAGAGCCACCTCCTTAAGTACCCTGGGGTGCAGTCCATCAGGCCCTGGGGTTTTATCAACCTTCAGTCCCATCAGTTTACCCAACACCATTTTGTGCCTGATGCAATTTTCCTTCAGTTCATCTGTTACCCTAGGTCCTCTGGCCACTATTACATCTGGGAGATTGTCTGTGTCTTTCCTAGTGAAGACAGACCCAAAGTACCTGTTCAGCTTGTCTGCCATTTCCTTGTTACCCATAATAACTTCACCCATTTCTGTCTTCAAGGGCCCAACTTTGGTCTTAACTAATATTTTCCTCTTCACATACCTAAAGAAGCTTTTACTATCCTCCTTTATATTCTTGGCTAGCTTACCTTCGTACCTCATCTTTTCCCCGCCGTATTGCCTTTTCAGTTATCTTCTGTTGCTCCTTAAAAGTCTCCCAATCCTCTGGCTTCCCGCTCATCCTTGCTATTTTATACTTCCCCTCTTTTATTTTTATACTGTCCTTGACTTCCCTTGTCATCCACGGTCGCCCCTTACTCCCCTTAGGATCTTTCTTCCTCTTTGGAATGAACTGATCCTGCACCTTCTGTATTATTCCCAGAAATACCTGCCATTGTTGTTCCACTGTCATCCCTGCTAGGGTATCTTTCCAGCCAACTTTGGCCAGCTCCTCCCTCATGGGTCCATTGTCCCCTTTGTTCAACTGTAATACTGACACTTCCGATCTTCCCTTCTCCCTCTCAAATTGTAGATTAAAACTTATCATATTATGGTCACTACCTCCTAATGGCTCCTTTACCTCGAGTTCCCTTATCAAATCTGGCTCATTACACAACACTAAATCCAGAATTTCCTTCTCCCTGGTAGGCTCTAATACAAGCTGCTCTAAGAATCCATCTCTAAGGCATTCCACAAACTCCCTTTCTTGGGGTCCAGTACCAACCTGATTTTCCCAGTCTACCTGCATGTTAAAATCCCCCATAACAACCGTAGAATTACCTTTGCGACATGCCAGTTTTAACTCTTGATTTAACTTGCACCCTATATCCAGGCTACTGTTTGGGGGCCTGTAGATAACTCCCATTAGGGTCTTTTTGCCCTTACAGTTTCTCAGTTCTATCCATACTGACTCTACATCTCCTGATTCTATGTCCCCCCCTCGCAAGTGACTGAATTTCATTCCTCACCAACAGAGCCACGCCACCCCCTCTGCCGACCTGTCTGTCCTTTCGATAGGATGTATACCCCTGAATATTCATTTCCCAGCCCTGGTCCTCTTGCAGCCATGTCTCTGTTATTCCCACAACATCATAATTGCCAATTTCCAGCTGAGCCTCAAGCTCATCCACTTTATTTCTTATACTCCGTGCATTCATATATAATACTTTAAATCCTTTAAAGTAATACTTTTACTCCCCTCACCTTTCACATCGATTCCTATTGCACTTTGCCATACTTTGCAACCCATCCCTTCTATACAATTCATCCTTACCCCAAAACAGATCCCAGTGGTCCAAGAATCTGAATCCCTGCTCCCCACACCAGCTCCTCAGCCACACATTCAAATCCCCTATTTCCCTGTTCCTGCCCTCACCAGCACAAGGAACTGGAAGCAAACCAGAGAATTTGAATCCCTCACCACTTAATATCCTTGGGTTTACACTTGATAAGAGGCGGAACCGAAGGAACTATATACGCCAAGTGGCCACAGACGCAAGTTGGAAGTTGGGGATCTTCTGCTTAGTAACTCAGCTCCACATTCCCCAAAGCCTGTCCACTACCTACAAGGTTTGTGTCAGGAGACTCTTCACTTGCCTGGATGATCTTCAACATCATTCACACCATGCAGAATAAAGCAGCCCATTTTGAAAGTACCCGTCCACAACTATTCACCCAGTCCACATCCAATGCACAGCAGCGACTGCAGTCTGTACCGTCTGCAGGATGCACTGCAGTAATTCTCCAAGACTCCTGAGCCTTTTGCAAACCCACGACCGCTACCAGCAAGAAGATCAAGGACAGCAAAAGCATGAAGTTGTCCTCCAGCCCACACTGCATCCTGACTTTTAAATATATCATTATTCCTTCACAGTCACTGGGTCAATATCCTGATACTCCCTCAGTAGATTGTGAGACTGTGTGCATAACCACGACCTGGTTACTTCAGTGCCAATTTCTCAAACACAGTTAGGAATGGACAATTAAATGTTTGCTCTGCCTGCGAAGCTCACATCAATTAAAACAAAAGAGAGCACATGAAGTTTCTTGCCGTATTTCGTTTCACATGTCCCACGGGTAGGGTCAGTCCTCATTTACGAGCGAGGGTAGAGAAGGAAGAGGGTGGTTAGGAATCTCTCTCCTTTCTTGCAACATTTCAGCCGCCAGAAATTTGTTCGTCTAAATTCTACAATTAAAATTATTATGATATTGCGCTAAAGTCAATTTCATATTCAAAATACTGTTAATGTAAACTTGAATCAAATATTGCTGGATTGTTTTGTGCTTTAAATAATCCCAACTGGTCAGAACCCGATGTACAGTATGTTTTAAAATTTATTTGCCAGATTTAACCCGCATTTCTTTTTCCCCTTGTTTGTGGCCCTTGACAAGGTGGTGGAGAGTAGCCTTCGTGAACTTTTGCAGAACCTCTGGTGATGGACATAGACACAGCAGTGGTGGAAGAATGGCAGTGAACCAGATAGTACTTGGTCCAGACACAGCCTGAACTTGCACCTCTTGTTATTCAGACAGATATATTTATTTTTTGGACTCTGGCAGTCCAGCCATTCTGCAAAGCTTGAGCAGTGCATGGTGGGTGACCATGCCACAGATACTGATCCTTAAAACCCTCCCCTTGGATAACACAAAGGCCATAGGACTTAGGAGCAGAATTAAGCCATTTGCCCCATCAAGTCTGCTCCACCATTCCATTATGGCTATTCTGTCTCTCAACACCATTCTCCTGCCTTGTCCCATAACTGTTGACACCCTTACTAATCAAGACACTATCAACACTCACAACACGCTGGAGGAACTCAACAGGTCTGGCAGCATCTGTGGAAATGAACAGTTAACGTTTCGGGCCGAGACCCTTCATCAGGTCTGAAGAGGAAGGGGGCAAGGGCCCTATAAAGAAGGTGGGAGGAGGGTGGGAAGGAAAAGGCTGGTAGGTGCCAGGTGAAAAACCAGTGAGGGGAAAGATAAAGGGGTGGGGGAGGGGATGGGCAGGAAAGGTGAAGAAGGAATAGGAGAAAGCACAATGGGTAGTAACATAGAAACATAGAAAATAGGTGCAGGAGTAGGCCATTCGGCCCTTCAAACCTGCACCACCATTCAGTATGATCATGGCTGATCATCCAACTCAGAACCCTGTACCTGCCTTCCCTCCATACCCGCTGATCCCTTTAGCCACAATGGCCATATCTAACTCCCTCTTAAATATAGCCAATGAACTGGCCTCAACTGTTTCCTGTGGCAGAGAATTCCACAGATTCACCACTCTCTGTGTGAAGAAGTTTTTCCCCATCTCGGTCCTAAAAGGCTTCCCCTTTATCCTCAAACTGTGACCCCTCGTTCTGGACTTACCCAACATCGGGAACAATCTTCCTGCATCTATCCTGTCCAATCCCTTTAGGATTTTATATGTTTCAATAAGATCCCCGCTTAATCTTCTAAATTCCAACGAGTATAAGCCTAGTTCATCCAGTCTTTCATCATATGAAAGTCCTGCCATCCCAGGAATCAATCTGGTGAACCTTCTTTGTACTCCCTCTATGGCAAGAATGTCTTTCCTCAGATTAGGGGACCAAAACTGCACACAATACTCCAGGTGTGGTCTCACCAAGGCCTTGTACAACTGCAGTAGTACCTCCCTGCTCCTGTACTTAAATCCTCTTGCTATAAATGCCAGCATACCATTCGCCTTTTTCACTGCCTGCTGTACTTGCATGCCCACTTTCAATGACTGGTATATAATGACACCCAGGTCTCGTTGCACCTCCCCTTGTCCTAATCGGCCACCATTCAGATAATAATCTGTTTTCCTGTTTTTGCCACCAAAGTGGATAACCTCACATTTATCCACATTAAATTGCATCTGCCATGAATTTGCCCACTCACCTAACCTATCCAAGTCATCCTGCATCCTCCTGGCATCCTCCTCACAGCTAACACTGCCACCCAGCTTCGTATCATCCGCAAACTTGGAGATGCTGCATTTAATTCCCTCATCTAAGTCATTAATATATATTGTAAACAACTGGGTTCTCAGCACTGAGCCTTGCGGTACCCCACTAGTCACTGCCTGCCATTCTGAAAAGGTCCCGTTTATTCCCACTCTTTGCTTCCTGTCTGCCAACCAATCCTCTATCCACAGCAATACCATACCCCCAATACCGTGATCTTTAAGTTTGCATACTAATCTCCTGTGTGGGACCTTGTCAAAAGCCTTTCGAAAATCCAAATATAACACATCCACTGGTTCTCCCCTATCCACTCTACTAGTTACATCCTCAAAAAATTCTATGAGATTCGTCAGACATGATTTTCCTTTCACAAATCCATGCTGACTCTGTCCGATGATTTCACCGCTTTCCAAATGTGCTGTTATCACATCTTTGATAATTGACTCTAGCATTTTCCCCTCCACCGATATTAGGCTAACCAGTCTATAATTCCCCGGTTTCTCTCCCCCTCCTTTTTTAAAAAGCGGGGTTACATTAGCCACCCTCCAATCCTCAGGAACTAGTCCAGATTCTAAAGAGTTTTGAAAAATTATCACTAATGCATCCACTATCTCTTGGGCTACTTCCTTAAGCACTCTGGGATGCAGACCATCTGGCCCTGGGGATTTATCTGCCTTTAATCCCTTCAATTTACCTAACATCACTTCCCTACTGACATGTATTTCCCTCAGTTCCTCCATCTCACTACACCCTCTGTCCCCTACCTTTCTGAAAGATTATTTATGTCCTCCTTAGTGAAGACAGAACCAAAATAGTTATTCAATTGGTCTGCCATGTCCTTGTTCCCCATGATCAATTCACCTGTTTCTGTCTGTAGGGGACCTACATTTGTCTTAACCAATCTTTCTCTTTTCACATATCTATAAAAGCTTTTACAGTCAGTTTTTATGTTCCCTGCCAGTTTTCTCTCATAATCTTTTTTCCCTTTCCTAATTAAGCCCTTTGCCCTCCTCTGCTGGACTCTAAATTTCTCCCAGTCCTCAGGTGAGCCACTTTTTCTGGCTAATTTGTATGTTTCTTCTTTGGAATTGATACTATCCCTAATTTCCCTTGTCAGCCACGGGTGCACTACCTTCCCTGATTTATTCTTTTGCCAAACTGGGATGAACAATTGTTGTAGTTCATCCATGCGATCTTGAAATGCTTGCCATTGCATATCCACCGTCAACCCTTTAAGTATCATTTGCCAGTCTATCTTAGCTAATTCAGGTCTCATACCTTCAAAGTTACCCTTCTTTAAGTTCAGAACCGTTGTTTCTGAATTAAATATGTCACTCTCCATCTTAATGAAGAATTCCACCATATTATGGTCACCCTTACCCAAGGGGCCTCTCACGACAAGATTGCTAATTAACCCTTCCTCATTGCTCAATACCCAGTCTAGAATGGCCTGCTCTCTAGTTGGTTCCTCGACATGTTGTTCAAAAAACCATCCCGCATACATTCCAAGAAATCCTCTTCCTCAGCACCCTTACCAAGAAGGAGGTGGAACCATGAGGGGGGTGATAGGCAGCTGGGGGAGGGGGCAGAGTGAAAATGGGGTGGGGGAAGGGTGGGGGAGGGAATTACCAGAAGTTGGAGAATTCAATTTTCATAGCAAGGGGCTGAGACTACCCAGACGGTATATGAAGTGTTGCTCCTCCAACCTGAGTTTGGCCTCATCATGGCAGTAGAGGAGGCCATGTATGGACATATCCGAATGGGAATGTGATGCAGAGTTGAAGTGGGTGGCAACCAGGAGATCCTGCCTGTTGTGGGGGATGGAGCAGAGGTGCTCGTTGAAGAGGTTCACCAATCTACGTCGGGTCTCACCGATGTAGAGGAGGCTGCACCGAGAGCACCAGATGCAATAGATGACCCCAACAGACTCACAAAGTGAAGTGTTGCCTCACCTGGAAGGTCTGCTTGGGGCCCTGAATGCTGGTGAGAGAGGAGGTGTAGGGTCAGGTGTAGCACTTACACTTACAGGGATAAGTGACGGGTGGGAGATCCGAGGGGAGGGATTTGTAGACCAGGGAGTCACGGAGGAAACGATCCCTGCAGAAAGCAGAGAGGGGTAGAGAGGGAAAGATGTGCTTAGTGGTGGAGTCCTGTTGAAGGTGGCGGAAGTTGCGGAGGATGATGTGCTGGATCCGGGGGCTGGTGGGGTGGTAGGTGAGGACAAGGGGAACTCTGTCCCTGTTGTGGTGACGGGAGGATGGGATGAGGGCCGAAGTGTGGGAAATAGAGGAGATGCGGGTGAGGACATCATTAATGACGGCAGAAGGGAAACTACGACCCCTAAAGAAAGAGGACATTTGAGATGTCCTGGAACGGAACCCCTCATCCTGGGAGCAGATGTGGTGGAGATGGAGGAACTGGGAATAGGAAATAGCATTTTTGCATGTGGCAGGGTGGGAAGAGGTATAGTCGAAGTAGTTATGAGAGTCAGTGGGCTTATAGAAGATGTCAGTGGACAGTCTGTCTCCAGTGATGGAGACCGAGAGGTCGAGGAAGAGAAGCAAAGTGTCCGAGATGGACCAAGTGAATTTGAGGGCTGGGTGGAAGTTTGAAGTAAAGTCAATGAAATTGACGAGCTCAGGATGGGTGCAGGAAGCAGTATCAATGTAGTCGTCAATGTAGCAAAGGAAAAGTTGGGGAGCAGTACCACTAAAGGTTTGGAGCATAGACTGTTCCAAATAACCAACAAAGAGGCAGGCATTGCCGGGGCCCATGTGAGTACCCATAGCTACACCTTTGGTCTGAAGAAAGTGGGAACAGCCAAAACAGAAGTTATTAAGTGTGAGTATCAGTTCTTCCAACCGGAGGAGGGTAGTGCTGGTGGGGAACTGGTGAGGTCTATTGTCCAGAAAGTAGTGGAGGGCTTTGAGGCCTTCTTGATGGGGAATGGAGGTGTATAAGGATTGGACATCCATAGTGAAAATGAAGCGGTCGGGATCAGGGAACTGGAAGTCATTGAAGAGGTGGAGGGCATGGGATGTATCCCGGATGTAGGTGGGGAGGGACTGAACTATGGGTGACAAAATGGAGTCCAGGTAGGCAGATACAAGTTCAGTGGGGCACCAGCAGGCAGAAACTATGGGTCTACCGGGACAGTCAGGCTTGTGGATCTTGGGGAGGAGGTAAAACCGAGCAGTGAAGGGTGTAGGAATCATGAGATTAGCGGATGAGGATGGAATGTCCCCGGAGTTGATAAGGGTGGTGATGGTACGGGAGGGAATGGTTTGAATTTTTTTGGTGGGGTCCTGTTCCAGGGGTAAGTAAGAGGAGGTATCAGAGAGCTGCCTTTTGGCCTCAGTGAGGTAGAGGTCCATCCGCCAGACTACTATGGCACCACCTTTGACTGAGGGTTTGATGGTGAGGTTGGGATTAGTGCAGAGAGAGTGGAGGACAGTGCGTTCAGAGGGAGTGAGGCTGGAACAGGAGAGAGGAGTGGTGAAGTTGAGACGGTTGATGTCTCGGCGACAGTTGGAGATAAAAAGATCGAGTGCAGGTAGAAGGCCTGGGCGGGGTGTCCAGGAGGAAGAGGAGGGTTGAAGATGGGAGAACGGGTCATCAGAAGGGGGAGGGGAATCCTTGCCATACAAGTAGGCTCAGAGACATAGGCGATGGAAGAAGAGTTCAGCGTCATGGTGGGCACAGAATTCACTGAGGTGTGGACGGAGGGGGACAAAAATGAGGCCCTTGCTAAGGACAGAACATTCTGCTTCAGAGAGGGGAAGGTCAGAGAGGATGGTGAACACATGGCAAGGGTTGGGGCTGGGGTCAGAGGAGGGTAAAGAGTGGGAGGTCTCAGGAGGGAGACGAGGTTGGGATATTCAGGGAGAGCGGGGTTAGGGGATGATGAGGGATCAGAGGAATGGGGGGCGATGGGGGTAGGGGGAAGGATGGGAGTCACGGGGAGGATAGAGGGTAGTGTAGGAATAAGACGAGCGGTAGGAACCAGCAGCAGTAAGAGCAGTCCCGGTCTGGAGAGGGTCAGGACCTCGGTCTGAGCTGGATCTGGAGCTGGGGGTGGCAGAGCCTGTGGCCTACAGGGCCCCAGAACTGAGGTCGGAGTCAGAGGCGAGTGAGTCCTTGGCCCGCCGGGGGCTGGTCCCCATGTCCGGGAGGCCGTGGTCAGAGTCAGAGGTGGATGGGTCTTCGGCCTGCCGAAGGTCTGAGAAGTCAGGGTCTGAGGAGTCGGGGTCCGGGCTGGAACCGGTCGTCGTCGTAGGCTGCAGGCGGGCGAGCTTGTAGTCCTTCTTGGACGGGAGGAAGGAAAAGAAACGGCGGTTGGAGGCGTGAATCCGGCGGAGAATGAAGTGTAGGAGAGGTCCATGGCAGACGGTGGAGAGTGAGGCCCGGAGTGGTGGTAGAGAGAGGGACAGGGCCCGTAGGTATCTCCGCATGGCAGTGAGCGTGGCGCGGAGAATCCGGCGGGAGCAGCGGTCAATGAAACGGAGGTATCTGGGATCCTCGCTGGGCCCGAACTGGGAGGCCTGGAACCGGAGCTGGAATCCCTGCGGTAACATACGGTGGTGGAGACACGTTCCCAGGAAGGAGACGTGGCTGTGGGAGCGGGTCTGGGTCAGGATCTGGTCGAAGAGTCGGAGAGAGGCGGAGATCACAGAGGGGGAGCAGTGAGAGAGGGTCTCACTGAACTCCCGTCGAAGGGAAGATTTAAACTTCTTCAGGGTAGGCATACCTCGAAGAGACTTCACAGTGGAGTAGCGAATCAAAACATAAAATTCTCTGCAGATGCTGGGGTCAAAACAACACGCACAACACGCTGCAGGAACTCAGCAGGTCAGGCAGCATCCATGGAACGAACAGACAATGTTTCGGCCCGAGACCCTTTATCAGGTCTGTAAAGGGAGGGGGCAGGGGCCCTATAAAGAAGTGGGGGGAGGCTGGGAAGGAGAAGGCTGGTAGGTTCCAGGTGAAAAACTAGCAAGGAGAAAGATCAAGGGGTGGGGGAGGGGAAGCAAGGAGAGGATAGGGAGGAAAGGTGAAGAAGGAAATCAAACCCCACCTGCATCCGGGATATATCCCATGCCCTCCAGCTCTTCAATGACTTGCAGTTCCCCGGTCCCGACCACTTCATTTTCCCCATGGATGTCCAATCCTTATACACTTCCATTCCCCATCAAGAAGGCCTCAAAGACCTCCGCTACTTTCTGGACAATAGATCTCACCAGTTCCCCACCACCACTACACTCCTTCGGTTGGCGGAACTGGTACTCACACTTAATAACTTCTCTTTTGGCTCTTCCCACTTTCTTCAGACCAAGGGTGTAGCTATGGGGACTCGCATATGCCTCTTCGTTGATTATGTGGAACAGACTATGCTCCAAACTTATATTGGTACTGCTCCCCAACTTTTCCTTCGCTACACTGACGACTACATTGGTGCTGCTTCCTGCACCCATGCTGAGCTCGTCAATTTCTTCGACTTTGCTTCTAACTTTCACCCTGACCTCAAATTCACTTGGTCCATCTCGGACACTTCTCTCCCCTTTCTCGATCTCGGTCTCCTTCTCTGGAGACAGACTGTCCACAGACATGCTCTATAAGCCCACTAACTCTCATAACTACCCCGACTATACCTCTTCCCCTCCTGCCGCATATAAAAATGCTATTCCCTATTCCCAGTTCCTCCATCTCCACCACATCTGCTCCCAGGATGAGGGGTTCCGTTCCAGAACATCTCAAATGTCCCCTTTCTTTAAGGATCATGGTTTCCCTTCTGCCGTTGTCAATGATGCCCTCACCCGCATCTCCTCCATTTCCCGCACTTCGGCCCTCATCCCATCCTCCCGTCACCACAACAGGGACAGAGTTCCCCTTGTCCTCACCCATCACCCCACCAGCCTCCGGATCCAGCACATTATCCTCCGCAACTTCCACCACCTTCAACAGGACCCCACCACTAAGCACATCTTTCCCTCTCTACCCCTCTCCGCTTTCTGCAGGGATCGTTCCCGCCGCAACTCCCTGGTCCACACGTCCCTCCCCACGGATCTCCCACCCAGCACTTATCCCTGTAAGCGTAAGTGCTACACCTGACCCTACACCTCCTCTCTTGCCACCATTCAGAGCCCCAAACAGACCTTCCAGGTGAGGCAACACTTCACTTGTGAGTCTGTTGGGGTCATCTATTGCATCCGGTGCTCCCGGTGCGGCCTCCTCTACATCGGTGAGACCCGATGCAGATTGGGGGACCGCTTTGTCGAGCACCTCCACTCAATCCACCAGAACAGACAGGATCTCCCGGTTGCCACCCACTTCATTTTCATTTTTAAATCTTTTTTATTAATTATTATTGAAGATGAACAAAAAAATATAGTAATCAAGTCAACATGTCAATATGTACATTGAGGAATTAAATTGCCAAATACCTGATTAACAATGTTAAACAATATATCAATAATAATTGCCACCCACTTTAACTTGCTTCACCATCCCATTCAGATATGTCCATACATGGCCTCCTCTGCTGCCATGATGAGGACAAACTCAGGTTGGAGGAGCAACACCTCATATACCGTCTGGGTATGAACATAGAATTCTCCAACTTCCAGTAATTCCCTCCCTCTCCCTTCCCCTATCCCAGTTTCACTCTGTCCCCTCCTCCAGCTGCCTATCACCTCCCTCATGGTTCCTCCTCCTTTTATGACCCATTGTGCTTTTCCCTGTTCCTTTTTCACCTTTCCTACCTATCCCCTCCTCTACCCCTTGATCTTTCCCCTTTCTGGTTTTTCACCTGGAACCTACCAGCCTTCTCCTTCCCACCCTCCCCCTACCTTCTTTATAGCGCCCCGCCCCCTCCCTCTTCAGTCCTGATGAAGGGTCTTGGCCCAAAACGTTGACTGTTCATTTCTACGGATGCTGCCCGACCTGCTGAGTTCCTCCAGCGTGTTTTGCGTGTTGCTTTGACCCCAGCATCTGCAGAGAATTTTGTGTTTCCAATGAAGTTACGTTGCCTTTTCATGATCTCATACATTATTTCTCCTTTTGTTCTTGCTCTGTTCATGACATCCTCGTTAGATATTCGTTTTGTCCATGATATTCTTGGCATCCTCCTCAAAAACCACATCTCTGCTGCTTCAATTCGTTTCCTCATGTTACTAGATATTGTCCAACATTCTCAGCCATATTACATAACTGGATAAACGTAACATTTCAGTACTCTGAGGTGGGTTGTCATGCCTAGTTTAGTGTTGGTCAGTATACTCTTCATTCTCGTAAAGGTGTCGTTTGCCATCCCTATTCTTCTTTGATGTCCATGTCGCACCTGCCATCTGATTTCACCCAGATTCCTAAGTAGCAAAAGCTCTGTACTTGTTTTATGTCTTCCCCATTTATTTTCAGCCTGCAGATAGGATTCTCCTTCTTTTTGGATATCACCATACATTCTGTCTTTTTGCAATTGATAGATAGACAACAGTGTGTTTTCTCCCCTGATTTGTTTAATGTGTACAGTGAAACAATAGTACAAAAAATAAGAGACATCTTGGTGGTGAAATCATCAATAATTTCAGATATGCAGATGACACTGTGTTAATTGCAAGTACGGAGGAAGAACTGCAAAACTTAATTGATATAGTTATTGAAGAAAGTGCAAAAATGGGTCATCTATTAATTGCAAAAAGACAGTATGTACGGTGATATCCAGTAGAACAAGGAATTCCATTATCAGCATTGCCTCAGAGTCATGGTCAAGGGAGAGTGAGGGGCACTCACAGGAAGCATGGCCACAAAATTACCATGTTGAAATGAAAATGGACACCTCCTCTCCCCCTCCCAACAAGCACCAGTCACTAGAGGCTTCATTCTTTACTTTCACTATTTGGTGTTGGTTTATTATTGTCTCATGTACTGAGATACAGTGAAAAGCCTGACTTGCAAACTGTTGATACCGATCAAAACATCACACAGTGTAGAGGTAGAACAAGGTAAAACAATAACAGAACGCAGAATACAGTGTAACTGCTCCATTGAGCTGCAGTGCTGGTAAACAATAAGGTACAAGATTATAACAATTGACATTGTCAGGTCAACAGTCCATCTTATCACAGTAGAGGAACATTCAACAGAACACAGAACATTACAGCACAATACAGGCCATTCAGCCCACAATGTTCTGATAGTTTATCCTGATCCAAGATCTATGTAACCCTTCCCTCCTATGTGGCCCTCAGTCTCTCCCTCATCCATGTACCTATCAAGAGTTTAATTGTTCCTACTGTGTCTGTCCTAAATTCAATGACGGACGGGGTAGAAGCTATCCTCGAGCCTGTTGGAAAGTATTTTTGTGCTTTCCTATCTCCTGCCCGACGGGAGGGGGGGATAAGACAGAATATGGGAGGGGTCTTTGATTGTGCCGGCTCTTTTACTGAGGCAGTGAGAAATGTAGAAGAGTCCAAGGAGGAGAGGAAGATTTCTGTGATGTGCTCAGTTGTGTCCGTAACAGCCTGCATTTTCCAGAAGTCACATGCTTGATCATGATGAGGTAGATTGTGATGTCATTATGATCCAGTAACTGACCACAAGAAACTGCAGGCTGAGTGCAGACGGAGAGGCTAGTCTCCTTGAGGTGCTGAGCTGCTTCGTCAAGATTTTCTTAGAATTACGCACAAAATCTATGGAATTCTGCAAACTAAACAGGCGGGTGGTCCTTGGCCTGTCGATAGGCAGTGCTACCATCATCATTGGCTGGTGGGCCTACCAGAATTTCGCCAAGAAGCGCCACCAAGCTGTGAAGGCCAAGCACGTAATTGGCACAGCTCAGCCAGTGGATTGCAAAGCGCAGTCCAAGGTTAGAAGCCAGAATATGGAGGAGGGGAGTATAGAATCAGGAGATGGAGGAAACGAGCAGGGGATCTCATCACAGGGACTGGCAGATCGAAGGCTAAGTCCCGATCCGGCTCCGGAAGATCGAGGGCTTAGTCCCGCACTGGCTCCGGAAGATCGAGAGCTCGGTCCCGGACCAGCTCCGGAAGATCGAGGGCTCGGCCCCGGACCGGCTCCGGAAGATCGAGGGCCAAGTCCCGACCCGGCACCGGAAGATCGAGGGCCAAACCCCGGACCGGCTCCGGAAGATCGAGGGCCAAGCCCCGGACCGGCTCCGGAAGATCGAGGTCCTGGTCCCGCACCGGCTCCGGAAGATCGAGGGCTCGGCCCCGGACCGGCTCCGGAAGATCGAGGGCTCGGTCCTGACCCGGCTCCGGAAGATCGAGGGCCAAGCCCCAGACCGGCTCCGGAAGATCGAGGTCCAAGTCCCGACCCAGCTCCGGAAGATCGAGGGCCAAGCCCCGGACCGGCTCCGGAAGATCGAGGTCCTGGTCCCGCACCGGCTCCGGAAGATCGAGGGCTCGGCCCCGGACCGGCTCCGGAAGATCGAGGGCTCGGTCCCGACCCGGCTCCTGAAGATCGAGGGCTCGGTCCTGACCCGGCTCCGGAAGATCGAGGGCCAAGCCCCAGACCGGCTCCGGAAGATCGAGGTCCAAGTCCCGACCCAGCTCCGGAAGATCGAGGGCCAAGCCCCAGACCGGCTCCGGAAAATCGAGAGCCAAGACCTGACTCGGGTCCAGAAGATCGAGGGCCAAGTCCCGACCCGGCTCCGGAAGATCGAGGGCCAAGTCCCGAACCAGCTCTTGGGCATACCCAAATAGAGGTGACTGAACTGGAGCTGAGCCCAGTGGACAAACACTGGAATCGAGAGGATGAGAGGGAGGAAAATGGACGGGAGGGCAAAGCAACCATCAGAGATCAGCAGGAGCAGAAGGTTGAAGAGAGGCTAGGGGGTGGGTCGGGTGACTTCACCAATGTGCAAGTGGGCATGAGGAGGGGAATAAAATTGGGCAAGAGAAAGAGATCCCTGGAGGAGTCGGCTGGAGAGAGGAAGCGCATGAGAAAGTGGCAGACAAAACTCCAAAGGAGACAGCCAAGAGTAGGGCAGAGGATTGGAAGGGGACAACGCAGAGCCTGGAGAAGAGTTCTCAGGTTTAGGGAACTGGTGCCTGAAGATGGGTCAAAGAAAGTAGGGAAATGGAAAGAGGAATCGTCTGGTCCTGGAGGAAACACAGAAGGCTGGAATCCACAATCTTCTGAAGTTGATGAAGGTAAAAATAAATGTATAGACACAATTGCTGTATCTTTTTTTATATAAAGGGGGCTGTGTTCCAAAGACTTTGGGGCACTGGAATATCCAAGTTGTAGAAGGCTACTGATCAAATGCTGATTTCTGGGGCTAGTATAGATGACATCATCGAAATGGTGGGTCGAAGGGCCTGTTTCTGCGCAGATCTCTCAATGACACGTCATGACCTCACAGATCCTTTGTTTACCTGCAGTCTCCCACCCACATTAATTATCTCACTCCCCTTGCCACTGGTACGGCACAGTGGAGAAGCAGTTAGTGCGACGCTCCATAGGGCCAGTGATCTCCGATCGGGGTGCAGTTCCACTGCTCTCTGTAAGGAGTTTGTACATTCTCCCCAAGACACCATGGAGTTCCTCCAAGTTCAGTTGAAAGCTTCCAATCCTCCCCCCCGCCAACTTTCATATCGATTGTGCAGAGGAGATTCACCAGGATGCTGCCTGGGCTAGTTTAATCCATCCTCATGTAGTCTTATGAGGACAGGGTGAGCACACAAGGGCTTTTCTCTTTGGAGTGAAGGAGGGTGAGAGGGGACTTGAGAGAAGTGTACAAGGTCATAACAAACATAGATCGAGTGGATAGCCAGAGATATTTTCCCAGGGAGGGAATGGAAAATAGCAGGGAGTGTACACAGAGAGTGGTGTGTGTGGAGAACCACCCCAGGGGTTGTGGTAGAGGCAGATACATTAGGTACATTTAAGAAATACCTGGACAGAGCACATGAATGATAGAAAAAGGGAGTGCTCTATCTGGGGAAAGGGTTATATTGATCTTAGAACAGGTTAAAAGTTTGACACAATACTGTGGGCTGAAGGGCCTGTGGTGTGCTCTGGTGTTCTATCCCACTCATTGCAATACCTTCCCCTCTCCTACCCATTAACACCCTTCCTCTGTCCTCCACTGCTCTCCCCTACCTTCCTAACTCCTGACTACTTACCCCTGCCTCACCAGATCCTCACTCTCCACTTGTCTGTTCCATCACTCCTTCCCTCCCTTCCACTTCCCCTTCACTACCCACTCTCCGCACCCTCCACTTCCATTCTGCCATCTCTCCATCAGATGCGTCCTCTCCGTGTTCCTCCCAAGGCCTCAAGAATGACAACGATATTCAAGTCATGCTCAAGGGTACTCACATGCTGAAGATCAAATCCAGCTCATGGATGAAGTCACGCTACTACAAACTGAATGAAGACTGCTGGACGGTGAGGTATAATTCCAAAAAAATCCTGAAGTCAGCCAGGAGCCAAATGTGTGAGTGTTGCTCAAGTCTTGGGAGGGTTGGTGTGACAGCAAACGTAGTTTTAAAAAGTTTTTAAAAATTGTCTTGGGCATCAACAAGTGCAGGGATTAGTCCTTGATTCCTGGTATGGCACCACACTGAGGCCAGTAGAGTTACTGCTTCATGGCACTAGTTACCTGGATTCTATCTTTTATTGATTCTATTTTATTTGGAGATAAGAGTGCAGACAGATCCTTCTGGCCCAAAAGGCCACACCACCCAGCGGTCCACCTGTTTAATGTCAGACAAATCACAGGACAATTCACCTACCCTGCTGTGTTCCTCCAGCATTGTGTCTGTGTGTGTGTGTGAGTGTGAGTGTGTGTGTGTGTGTGTGTGTGTCTCTGTGTGTGTGTCTGTGTGTGTGTTTTGCTCAGGAAAACAACTATCCAATTCATTCAGCATTCCACAGGGGGAAGAACTTTCAGACAATATGACCCATATGTTGCAATAAGCTCCTTTCTCTCTCACCTCCTGGACCATTTCCATTTCTCTGTTCATCCAGGTTTCCCATAAACATGACATGAGTCATATCCATTAAGCAGGAGCTACAGAAACCTGAAGCCCCACACCTCACAACCCTAATTTCTACAGTTTATCAACACAATGATGCCTTTGCACAAGAGATTCTGCAGATGGTAGAACAACACACACAAAATGCAGAATGAACTCAGCAGGTCAGGCAGCATCCATAACTGTTCACACACACACACACACAGGCTGAGACCCGTCTGCAGGACTCAGCCTGATGGAGAATGTTGGCCTTAAGTGTTGGCTCTTTATTCCTCACCATAGATGCTGCCTGACCTGCAGAGTTCCTCCAGCATTTTAGGGCACCACAATAGCAGAGTGGTTCGTGTGATGTTGTTGCTGCTCGGTCAGGGATGGGGGGCAGGGAGTGGGCAGGTAATAATTCAAAGTTCAACACCAATGCCGTGTGTAAGGAGTTTGTATATTCTCCCCGTGACCATGTGGGTTTCCTCCTGCAGTTCGAAGAAGGCTGACTGGTCATTGTAAATTTTCCTGTGATTAGGCTGCTGTTAAATAGGTGGGGTGTTGGGCGATGTGGCTTTTTGGAGAAGAAGGGCCAGTCCCACAGTGTATCTCTGAATAGATGAAGTGCTGTGAATAAATAACTTTCTGTGTGTGTTACTCTGCATTTCCAGCTTCTGCAGAATCTCTTGTGCTTGTGAATCTGTGACTGAATCTCTTGTTCTGATCTCTGCTGCCATTTTACTCTCTCCCCCAACCCGACCCCTTGCAGTCTCAATCGACGACATCAAAGAATTAAGACCTGGTCACCAGACGGAGGGAATGCAGCGGTACGCCACCGAGATACCCACCGACCGCTGTTTTACCATCATATTTAAGGGCACGAGGGAGAACTTGGATCTGGTGGCCTCCGACACCAGCGAGGCCTGGCATTGGATCCACGGTCTTGCCAAACTAAAGCAGAGAGGCTGCAGAATGAACAACAGAGAGCGGCTGGGCCAGCATCCATCTAGGAGGGTTGTCGCGGCAGACCGCCACGGAGAGAGGGGCCACTTCCCTCATGGTCTCCAACAGCAGCCCCCAAGTCCACCCCTACCCCATGCCGAAGGTCAAAGGCACCTCCCCATGTTAGAAACTTTTGCTGCTTGTTTCCCCAATGTGACTTACACTTCCCTCAGGCCCTCAGACTCCGTAGATTCCATTAGTTACTAATGGCTTTTTAGTATTAGTTTAATAGATAGTCAATCCTTAGGTTTCATAGAAACATAGAAAATAGGTACAGAAGTAGGCTACTCGGCCCTTCGAGCCTGCACCGCCATTTATTATGATCATGGCTGATCATCCAACTCAGAACCCAGCCTTCCCTCCATACCCCCTGACCCCTGTAGCCACAAGGGCTATATCTAACTCCCTCTTAAACATAGCCAATGAACTGGCCTCAACTGTTTGCTGTGGCAGAGAATTCCACAGATTCACCACTCTCTGTGTGAAGAGGTTTTTCCTAATCTCGGTCCTAAAAGGCTTCCCCTCTATCCTCAAACTGTGACCCCTCGTTCTGGACCTCCCCAACATCGGAAACAATCTTCCCGCATCTAGCCTGTCCAATCCCTTTAGGATCTTATACGTTTCAATCAGATCCCCCCTCAATCTTCTAAATTCCAACGAGTACAAGCCCAGTTCATCCAGTCTTTCTTCATATGAAAGACCTGCCATCCCAGGAATCAATGGTGAACCTTCTTTGTACTCCCTCTATGGCAAAGATGTCTTTCCTCAGATTAGGGGACCAAAACTGTACACAATACTCCAGGTGTGGTCTCACCAAGGCCTTGTACAACTGCCTTGTTTCAACATGTTATAGGTATTATAGGCTAAACTTAAGTCCTCTGAGAGGAGGACCCCCCACAAAAGCCACAAAGAATCTATGGAAAAGATACCCCCGGGGTGCCTGAGAGGGGGGGAGGATGAGCACCCCAGTCGGATGGACACAACAACATCAGACCCAGGCAATGAACAAACGACCATGAGGAAGCAGTGTGCATGTGGCAAAATCTGCAAGAACGATCGTGGCTTGAAGATCCACCAAGCGAGGATGAAGTGTTTGGCGGGAGCGGGAGCAGGAGCAGCACAACGCGCAGGTGTCCAACCTGGGGAGACGAAGGAGGGGCCAGGCCCGGAGTCACCCCATAGTGCCCGGAACCTCCATGTGTTGCAAACTAATCCCTCGAACATGAAGTCTAACAGGAGGTGGATCAAATGGCCTGCAGCTAACATGACTTCACTATGGAAGCAGTTTGATGACCATGTTAACCAAATTCTGGAGGCAACGGCGAAGGGGAGGGTTGATAGGAAGTTGCAAGCCATGACAACAATTATCGTTAGTATCGCAGCTGAACGGTTCGGAGAAGCGGAGTAGGAAGGCTCCAAAACACCTTACTCGAAGAACCAAAGAGCATCGAGGATCCACAACATCAGGCAGGAGGTGAAAGCGCTGAAGTCCCAATACAAGTAGGCGGGAGAAGAGGAGCGCATTGGCCTGGCCCAGCTGATGTGCATACTACGAAAGAAGATCAGGGTCCTCCGCCGGGCAGAATGGCATTGGAGGCGGCGTCATGAAAGGGCCCGAAAACATGCTGCCTTTATCGCCAACCCCTTCAAGTTCACCAAGGAGTTGCTGGGGGAGAAGCGCAGTGGGAAACTGGCCTGTTCGCAGGAAGACATAGACCAACATCTGAAAAAGATATATAATGATCCTGAAAGAGAGCAGGAGTTGAGAGAGTGCGACATCCTAATAGACCCACCAGAACCGGATGTGCAGTTCGACGTGTCAGAGCTGCAACTAAAGGAAGTCAGAGAGGTCGTCCGCAAAGCAAGGGCAAGCTCGGCTCCAGGACCAAGCAGCACCTCGTACAAAGTGTACAAGAACTGCCCCAAACTCCTGCTGCGTCTGTGGAAGATCCTGAGAATCTTCTGGAGAAGGGGGAAGATCCCAGAACAGTGGAGAGTGGCTGAAGGGGTGTGGATCCCGAAGGAGGAAAATGCCACCCAGATAGATCAGTTTCGCATCATCTCCCTGCTGTGTGTCGAGGCAAAGATCTTCTTCAGTGCAGTTTCCAACTGGTTGTGCACCTACCTAGCAAAGAACACCTATATTGATACATCGGTCCAGAAGGGTGGCATTTCAGGGATGCCGGGCTGTCTGGAGCACATCGGTGTGGTGACACAGCTCATCAGGGAGGCCAGAGAGAACAAGAGCAACCTGTCAGTGTTGTGGCTGGACCTGGCAAATGCATATGGCTCCATTCCGCACAAGCTGGTGCAGCTCACACTGACCAAATATCACATCCCCAGCAGAATCAGAGACCTTATCGCTGATTATTACAGCAACTTCAGGATGAGGGTCTCTTCAGGAGCAATTACATCAACCTGGCACAAGGTGGAGGTCGGCATCATCACAGGGTGCACTATCTCAGTGACACTGTTCTCCCTAGCCATGAACATGCTCACTAAGTCTGCTGAACCAGAGTGCAGAGGGCCCAGAATGAATTCCGCTCAACGGCAACCACCTATCAGGGCATTCATGGATGACCTCACAGTCACCACAGAATCAGTCCCAGGCTGCCAGTGAATTCTTCAAGGGTTCGAAAAGCTGGTGGAGTGGGCCCGGATACGTTTCAAACCTGCCAAATCAAGATCGATGGTGCTGAGGAAAGGGAAGGTGGAGAACAAGTTCCGGTTCAACATCGCAGGCACAGCCATGCCAACCATCACAGAAAAGCCAGTCAAGAGCTTAGGCAAAGTTTTTGACAGCTCTTTAAGGGACACAACATCCATTCAGGCAACCTGCACCGAGTTGGATGGCTGGCTGAAATCTGTGGACAAGTCTGGCCTACCTGGGAAGTTTAAAGCCTGGGTGTCTCAGCATGGCATTCTTCCCAGAATCCTGTGGCCCCTCCTTGTCTACGCAGTTCCGATCTCGACATTCGAAACCTAAAGAGAGGAGGGTTAGCAACCACCTCAGGAGATGGCTGGGGCTGCAAAAGAGCCTGAGCAGCATCGCACTCTATGGACACCACAACAAACTGCAACTGCCCTTCAAATCCTTGGAGGAAGAATTCAAGGTAACTAGAGCCAGAGAAGTGCTACGGTATAGGGACTCAAGTGATCCGAAAGTGGCTAGAGCAGGGATCCAAGTAAGTACTGGCAGGAAGTGGAGGGCAGAGGAAGCTGTTCAGGAGGCAGAGGCGAGGCTGCGTCACAGGAGGCTGGTGGGAGTGGTCACACAAGGCCGAGCTGGGCTAGGAACCTTTCCAACTCCCCAACTGGACACCAGAGGGAATGAAAGGCGTCGTCTAGTTCAGGAGGAGGTGAGAGCAGTAGTGGAGGAGATGAGAGCTTGCAAGGCGATGGGAATGAAGCAACAGGGAGCTTGGACAAGATGGGAGAATGCGGTTGAGAGGCAAGTGACCTGGGCTGATCTTTGGAAAGCCGAACCACACCACATCCAATTTCTCATCCAGGCAGTGTACGATGTGCTTCCAAGCCCATCAAACCTGCACACATGGGGCAAGGCAGAGTCATCTGCGTGCCCACTGTGCTCCAAGCGAGGAACCCTGGAGCACATCCTCAGCGGCTGTGCAAGAGCACTTGGTGAGGGACGGTACCGATGGAGGCATGATCAGGTCCTGAAGACCATCGCTGAAGCCGTCAGCGCAGGAGTTCAGTGGGCGAAGCGGTCCCGACCCTCCAAGCAGACCATTGCCTTTGTCAGAGCTGGGGAGCAGCCAATACCTGCCAAAAGAACATCTGCAGGCATTCTGACCTCTGCAACGGACTGGCAGCTGAAGTTCCCCAACCGTATCGCAGCCACCACCCTGCGACCAGACATTATCCTTGTGTCTGAGTCTACTAAGCAAGTGGTGCTGCTGGAGCTGACAGTCCCATGGGAAGATAGCTTGGAGGAGGCCTTTGAAAGGAAGCTCTCCAAGTACGCAGGACTGGTCAGCAATTGCCAGCAGGCTGGTTGGAGGGCAAGGTGTCTCCCAGTGGAGGTTGGTTGTAGGGGATTCATAGCCCATTCTTTAGTTAGAGCCTTCAGCATTTTGAGCATCGAGGGAGAGAGGAAGAGGAGAGCCATCCGCAGTACCACCGATGCGACAGAGAGGGCCTCAAGATGGCTGTGGCTCAAAAGAGGGGAGCCATGGAGTCATAAGTAGCTAGCCATCTGGACACAAGCTGAGGTCTGATCAGCCCCGGCTGGGTCCCTGGAGGAGGTTGTATGATGTTGAAAGACCCGAAACACCCGATAATTCCAGGAACATCACTGAAGATGTGTCCAGAAGCATCAATAGATGTATGTACACAGCAATGTTACAGGTGTTTATGAAAAATAAAGTTACTTTAAAGCTCTGAGTGAGATACTTTATTGATATAATATTCTTCCAATCAGCGACGAAAATACAATTAATATTTTGTTTTTACAACCAATGCTGATGGTGGATGAAACCCTGTTTGCAAAATACGTCAGGCACTGCATTTTAAACGAGTAATGAATCCTCTATGTCGTCCTACCATCAAAGAAGGATGCTTCGTTACACAAGTCATGATATTTTCCAGCGGAATTTTGCTTTTCAAAAACGCTTCCACCTTTTGTACCTGTCTTCAACTTTCAGGATAAAAGCATTTCCTCACTGCTGTAATCTCACGTGAAAAAGTATCAATATTGAATATACATGTAAAAATAAAACTAGCTTTTTCGGCAGGTTCTCAGATAGTGTCACAGAGTCTGAGCAAAGTACAGCACCGAAACAGGCCCTTCAGCCCATCAAGTCCATGCCAAACTATTTAAGCTGCCTTCTCCCATCGATCAGAGAAGATTCATGAGGATGATTCCAGGAATGAAAGGGTTACCGTATGAGGAACGTCTGGCAGCTCTTGGGCTGTATTCCCCGGAGTTCAGGAGAATGATGGGGGGATCTCACTGAAACATTCCAAATGTTAAAAGGCCAGAACAGATTAGATATGGCAAAGTTATTTCCCATGGTAGGGGAGTCTAGAAAAACAGGGCACGACTTCAAGATTGAAGGAACAGAGATGTGGAGAAATTACTTTTGTCAAAGGGTGGTATGTCTGTGGAATTTGTTGCCACGAGTGGCTGTGGAGGCCAAGCCACTGGATGCATTTAAGGCCCTTGCTAAGGACAGAACGTTCTGCCTCAGAGGGGGAAGGTCAGAGGGGATGGTGAGGACACGGCAAGGGTTGGGGCTGGGGTCAGAGGAGGGTAAAGATTGGGAGGTCTCAGGAGGCAGAGTGGGGTTGGGATGTTCAGGGAGAGCAGGGTTAGGGGAGAATGAGAGATCAGAGGAATGGAGGGGGATGAGGGGTAGAAGGAAGGTTGGGAGTCATGGGGAGGATAGAAGGTAGTGGAGGAATAAGACCAGCGGCAGGAACCAGCGGCAGTAAGAGCAGTCCCGGTCTGGAGAGGGTCAGGACCTCGGTCTGAGCTGGATCTGGAGTTGGGGGTAGTGGAGCCTGTGGCCCGCAGGGCACCTGAACTGAGGTCTGAGCCAGAAGCGAGTGAGTCCATGGCCTGCCGGGGGCTGCTGCCCATGTCCCAGAGGCCGTGGTTCCAGTTGGGGTCAGAGTAAGAGGCAGATGGGTCTTCGGCCTGCCGAAGGTCTGAGAAGTCGGGGTCTGAGGAGTCGGGGTCCGGGCTGGAGCCGGTCGTCGTCGTGGGCTCCAGACGGGCGAGCTTGTGGTCCTTCTTGGACGGGAGGAAGGAGAAACGGTGGTTGGAGGTGTGAATCCAACGGAGAATGAAGTGTAGGAGAGGTCCATGGCAGACGGTGGAGAGTGAGGCCCGGAGTGGTGGTAGAGAGAGGGACAGGGCCTGTAGTTATTTCCGCATGGCAGTGAGCGTGGCGCGGAGAATCCGGCGGGAGCAGCGGTCAATTAAACAAAGGTATCTTGGATCGTCGCTGGGCCCGAACTGGGAGACCTGGAACCAGAGCTGGAATCCCTGCGGTACAAGATGGCAGTGGAGACATGTTCCCAGGAAGGAGACGTGGCTGTGGTAACGGGTCTGGGTCAGGATGTGGTCAAAGAGTCGGAGAGAGGCGGAGATCACAGAGTGAGAGAGAGTCTCACTGAACTCCCATTGGAGAAAACATTTAAACTTCTTCAGGTTAGGCATACCTCGAAGAAACTTCACAGTGGAGTAGCAAATCAACACATAAAATTCTCTGCAGATACTGGGGTCAAAGCAACACGCACAACACGCTGGAGAAACTCAGCAGGTCAGGCAGCATCCGTGGAAACGAACAGACAACGTTTCGGGCCGAGACCCTTCGTCAGGTCTGAAGAGGGAGGGGGCAGGAGCCCTATAAAGAAGGTGGGGGGAGGGTGGGAAGGAGAAGGCTGGTAGGTGCCAGGTGAAAAACCAATAAGGGGAAAGATCAAGGGGTGGGGTAGGGGAAGCAGGGAGGGGATAGGCAGGAAAGGCAGAGAAGGAAATCAAAACATTGTCTCCCATACCATCACCACCACCCTTATCAACTCCAGAGACCATCCATCGTCAGCCACAAAACTCATGATTCCCACACCCCGCACTTTTTGGTTTTACCTCCTCCCCAAGATCCACAAGCCTGACTGTCCCGGTAGACCCATAGTTTCAGCCGGATCCTGCCCCACCCAACCTGTATCTGCCTTCCTGGCTCCATTTTATCTTCCATAGTTCAGTCCCTCCCCATCTACATCCGGGATACATCCCATGCCCTCCACCTCTTCAATGATTTCCAGTTCCCTGATCCCCACCGCTTCATTTTCACTACGGATGTCCAATCCTTATACACTTCCATTCCCCATCAAGAAGGCCTCAAAGACCTCCGCTACTTTCTGGACAATAGATCTCACCAGTTCCCCACCACCACTACCCTCCTTCGGTTGGCGGAACTGGTACTCATACTTAATAACTTCTCTTTTGGCTCTTCCCACTTTCTTCAGGGTGTAGCTATGGGCACTCGCATATGCCTCTTCGTTGGTTATGTGGAACAGACTATGCTCCAAACTTATATTGGTACTGCTCCCCAACTTTTCCTTCGCTACATTGACGACTACATTGGTGCTGCTTCCTGCACCCATGCTGAGCTCGTCAATTTCTTCGACTTTGCTTCTAACTTTCACCCTGACCTCAAATTCACTTGGTCCATCTCGGACACTTCTCTCCCCTTTCTCGATCTCGGTCTCCTTCTCTGGAGACAGACTGTCCACAGACATCCTCTATAAGCCCACTGACTCTCATAACTACCTCGACTATACCTCTTCCCCTCTTGCCGCATATAAAAATGCTATTCCCTATTCCCAGTTCCTCCATCTCCACCACATCTGCTCCCAGGATGAGGGGTTCCATTCCAGAACATCTCAAATGTCCTCTTTCCTTAAGGATCATGGTTTCCCTTTTGCCGTTGTCAATGATGCCCTCACCCGCATCCCCTCCATTTCCCACACTTCGGCCCTCATCCCATCCTCCCGTCACCACAACAGGGACAGAGTTCCCCTTGTCCTCACCCACCACCCCACCAGCCTCCGGATCCAGCACATTATCCTCTGCAACATCCGCCACCTTCAACAGGACCCCACCACTAAGCACATCTTTCCCTCTCTACCCCTCTCCGCTTTCTGCAGGGATCGTTCCCGCCGCAACTGCCTGGTCGACACATCCCTCCCCACGGATCTCTCACCCAGCACTTATCCCTGTAAGCCTAAGTGCTACACCTGATCCTACACCTCCTCTCTTGCCACCATTCAGGGCCCCAAACAGACCTTCCAGGTAAGGCAACACTTCACTTGTGAGTCTGTTGGGGTCATGTATTGCATCCGGTGCTCCCGGTGCGGCCTCCTCTACATCGGTGAGACCCGATGCAGATTGGGGGACCGCTTTGTTGAGCACCTCCACTCAATCCACCAGAACAGACAGGATCTCCCGGTTGCCACCCACTTCATTTTCATTTTTAAATCTTTTTTATTAATTACTATTGAAGATCAACAAAAAAATACAGTCATCAAGTCAACATGTCAATATGTACAATGAGGAATTAAATTGCCAAATAACTGATTAACAATGCTAAACAATATATCAATAATAATTGCCACCCACTTTAACTTGCTTCACCATCCCATTCAGATATGTCCATACATGGCCTCCTCTGCTGCCATGATGAGGACAAACTCAGGTTGGAGGAGCAACACCTCATATACCGTCTGGGTAGTCTCCAGCCCCTTGGTATGAACATAGAATTCTCCAACTTCCAGTAATTCCCTCCCCCTCCCTTCCCCTATCCCAGTTTCACTCTGTCCCCTCCCCCAGCTGCCTATCACCTCCCTCATGGTTCCTCCTCCTTTTATGACCCATTGTGCTTTTCCCTGTTCCTTTTTCACCTTTCCTACCTATCCCCTCCTCTACCCCTTGATCTTTCCCCTTTCTGGTTTTTCACCTGGAACCTACCAGCCTTCTCCTTCCCACCCTTCCCCTACCTTCTTTATAGCGCCCCTGCCCCCTCCCTCTTCAGTCCTGATGAAGGGTCTTGGCCCAAAGCGTTGACTGTTCATTTCTACGGATGCTGCCCGACCTGCTGAGCTCCTCCAGCGTGTTTTGCGTGTTGCTTTGACCCCAGCATCTGCAGAGAATTTTGTGTTTCCAATGAAGTTACGTTGCCTTTTCATGATCTCATACATTATTTCTCTTTTTGTTCTTGCTCTGTTCATGACATCCTCGTTAGATATTCGTTTTGTCCATGATATTCTTGGCATCCTCCTCAAAAACCACATCTCTGCTGCTTCAATTCATTTCCTCATGTTACTAGATATTGTCCAACATTCTCAGCCATATTACAGAACTGGATAAGCGTAATATTTCAGTACTCTGAGGTGAGTTGTCATGCCTAGTTTAGTGTTGGTCAGTATACTCTTCATTCTCGTAAAGGTGTCGTTTGCCATCCCTATTCTTCTTTGATGTCCGTGTCGCACCTGCCATCTGATTTCACCCAGATTCCTAAGTAGCAAAAGCTCTGTACTTGTTTTATGTCTTCCCCATTTATTCTCAGCCTGCAGATAGGATTCTCCTTCTTTTTGGATATCACCATACATTCTGTCTTTTTGCAATTGATAGATAGACAACAGTGTGTTTTCTCCCCTGATTTGTTTAATGTGTACAGTGAAACAATAGTACAAAAAATAAGAGACATCTTGGTGGTGAAATCATCAATAATTTCAGATATGCAGATGACACTGTGTTAAATGCAAATACGGAGGAAGAACTGCAAAATTAATTGATATACTTGTTGAAGAAAGTGCAAAAATGGGTCTATCTATCAATTGCAAAAAGACAGTATGTACGGTGATATCCAGTAGAACAAGGAATTCCATTATCAGCATTGCCTCAGAGTCATGGTCAAGGGAGAGTGAGGGGCACTCACAGGAAGCATGGCCACAAAATTACCATGTTGAAATGAAAATGGACACCTCCTCTCCCCCTCCCAACAAGCACCAGTCACTAGAGGCTTCATTCTTTACTTTCACTATTTGGTGTTGGTTTATTATTGTCTCATGTACTGAGATAGAGTGAAAAGCCTGACTTGCAAACTGTTGATACCGATCAAAACATCACACAGTGTAGAGGTAGAACAAGGTACAACAATGACAGAACGCAGAATAAAGTGTAACTGCTCCATTGAGGTGCAGTGCTGGAAAACAATAAGGTGCAAGATTATAACAATTGACATTGTGAGGTCAACAGTCCATCTTATCACAGTAGAGGAACATTCAACAGAACACAGAACATTACAGCACAATACAGGCCATTCAGCCCACAATGTTCTGACAGTTTATCCTGATCCAAGATCTATGTAACCCTTCCCTCCTATGTGGCCCTCAGTCTCTCCCTCATCCATGTACCTATCAAGAGTTTAATTGTTCCTACTGTGTCTGTCCTAAATTCAATGACGGACAGGGTAGAAGCTATCCTCGAGCCTGTTGGAAAGTATTTTTGTGCTTTCCTATCTCCTGCCCGACGGGAGGGGGGGATAAGACAGAATATGGGAGGGGTCTTTGATTGTGCTGGCTGTTTTACTGAGGCAGTGAGAAATGCAGAAAAGTCCAAGGAGGAGAGGAAGATTTCTGTGATGTGCTCAGTTCTGTCCGTAACAACCTGCATTTTCCAAAAGTCACATGCTTGATCATGATGAGGTAGATTGTGATGTCATTATGATCCAGTAACTGACCACAAGAAACTGCAGGCTGAGTGCAGTTCATCTGAGTGCAGACGGAGAGGCTAGTCTCCTTGAGGTGCTGAGCTGCTTCGTCAAGATTTTCTTAGAATTACGCACAAAATCTATGGAATTCTGCAAACTAAACAGGCGGGTGGTCCTTGGCCTGTCGATAGGCAGTGCTACCATCATCATTGGCTGGTGGGCCTACCAGAATTTCGCCAAGAAGCGCCACCAAGCTGTGAAGGCCAAGCACGTAATTGGCACAGCTCAGCCAGTGGATTGCAAAGCGCAGTCCAAGGTTAGAAGCCAGAATATGGAGGAGGGGAGTATAGAATCAGGAGATGGAGGAAATGAGCAGGAGATCTCATCACAGGGACTGGCAGATCGAAGGCTAAGTCCCGATCCGGCTCCGGAAGATCGAGGGCCAAGTCTCGAACCGGCTCCGAAAGATCGAGGGCTCAGCCCCGGACCGGCTCCGGAAGATCGAGGGCCAAGCCCCAGACCGGCTCCGGAAGATCGAGGACTCGGTCCCGCACCGGCTCCGGAAGATCGAGGGCTCGGCCCCGGACCGGCTCCAGAAGATCGAGGGTTCGGCCCCGGACAGGCTCCGGAAGATCGAGGGCCAAGTCCCAACCCAGCTCCAGAAGTTCGAGGGCCAAGTCCCGGACCGGCTCCGGAAGATCGAGGGCTTTGTCCCCACCCGGCTGCTAAAGATCGAGGGCTCGGTCCTGACCCGGCTCCGGAAGATCGAGGGCCAAGCCCCAGACCGGCTCCGGAAGATCGAGGTCCAAGTCCCGACCCAGCTCCGGAAGATCGAGGGCCAAGCCCCAGACCGGCTCCGGAAAACCGAGAGCCAAGACCTGACTCGGGTCCAGAAGATCGAGGGCCAAGTCCCGACCCGGCTCCGGAAGATCGAGGGCCAAGTCCCGAACCAGCTCTTGGGCATACCCAAATAGAGGTGACTGAACTGGAGCTGAGCCCAGTGGACAAACACTGGAATCGAGAGGATGAGAGGGAGGAAAATGGACGGGAGGGCAAAGCAACCATCAGAGATCAGCAGGAGCAGAAGGTTGAAGAGAGGCTAGGGGGTGGGTCGGGTGACTTCACCAATGTGCAAGAGGGCATGAGGAGGGGAATAAAATTGGGCAAGAGAAAGAGATCCCTGGAGGAGTCGGCTGGAGAGAGGAAGCGCATGAGAAAGTGGCAGACAAAACTCCAAAGGAGACAGCCAAGAGTAGGGCAGAGGATTGGAAGGGGACAACGCAGAGCCTGGAGAAGAGTTCTCAGGTTTAGGGAACTGGTGCCTGAAGATGGGTCAAAGAAAGTAGGGAAATGGAAAGAGGAATCGTCTGGTCCTGGAGGAAACACAGAAGGCTGGAATCCACAATCTTCTGAAGTTGATGAAGGTAAAAATAAATGTATAGACACAATTGCTGTATCTTTTTTTATATAAAGGGGGCTGTATTCCAAAGACTTTGGGGCACTGGAATATCCAAGTTGTAGAAGGCTACTGATCAAATGCTGATTTCTGGGGCTAGTATAGATGACATCATTGAAATGGTGGGTCGAAGGGCCTGTTTCTGTGCAGATCTCTCGATGACACGTCATGACCTCACAGATCCTTTGTTTACCTGCAGTCTCCCACCCACATTAATTATTTCACTCCCCTTGCCACTGGTACGGCACAGTGGAGAAGCAGTTAGTGCGACGCTCCACAGGGCCAGTGATCTCCGATCGGGGTGCAGTTCCACTGCTCTCTGTAAGGAGTTTATACATTCTCCCCAAGACACCATGGAGTTCCTCCAAGTTCAGTCGATTGTGCAGAGGAGATTCACCAGGATGCTGCCTGGGCTAGTTTAATCCATCCTCATGTAGTCTTATGAGGACAGGGTGAGCACACAAGGGCTTTTCTCTTTGGAGTGAAGGAGGGTGAGAGGGGACTTGAGAGAAGTGTACAAGGTCATAACAAACATAGATTGAGTGGATAGCCAGAGATATTTTCCCAGGGAGGGAATGGCAAATAGCAGGGAGTGTACACAGAGAGTGGTGTGTGTGGAGAACCACCCCAGGGGTTGTGGTAGAGGCAGATACATTAGGTACATTTAAGAAATACCTGGACAGAGCACATGAATGATAGAAAAAGGGAGTGCTCTATCTGGGGAAAGGGTTATATTGATCTTAGAACATGTTAAAAGTTTGACACAATACTGTGGGCTGAAGGGCCTGTGGTGTGCTCTGGTGTTCTATCCCACTCATTGCAATACCTTCCCCTCTCCTACCCATTAACACCCTTCCTCTGTCCTCCACTGCTCTCCCCTACCTTCCTAACTCCTGACTATTTACCCCTGCCTCACCAGATCCTCACTCTCCACTTGTCTGTTCCATCACTCCTTCCCTCCCTTCCACTTCCCCTTCACTACCCACTCTCCGCACCCTCCACTTCCATACTGCCATCTCTCCATCAGATGCGTCCTCTCCGTGTTCCTCCCAAGGCCTCAAGAATGACAACGATATTCAAGTCATGCTCAAGGGTACTCACATGCTGAAGATCAAATCCAGCTCATGGATGAAGTCACGCTACTACAAACTGAATGAAGACTGCTGGACGGTGAGGTATAATTCCAAAAAGATCCTGAAGTCAGCCAGGAGCCAAATGTGTGAGTGTTGCTCAAGTCTTGGGAGGGTTGGTGTGACAGCAAACGTAGTTTTAAAAAGTTTTTAAAAATTGTCTTGGGCACCAACAAGTGCAGGGATTAGTCCTTGATTCCTGGTATGGCACCACACTGAGGCCAGTAGAGTTACTGCTTCATGGCACCAGTTACCTGGATTCTATCTTTTATTGATTCTAGTTTATTTGGAGATAAGAGTGCAGACAGATCCTTCTGGCCCAAAAGGCCACACCACCCAGCGGTCCACCTGTTTAATGTCAGACAAATCACAGGACAATTCACCTGCCCTGCTGTGTTCCTCCAGCATTGTGTGTGTGTGTGTGTGTGTGTGAGTGTGTGTGTGTGTGTGTGTGTGTCTGTGTGTGTGAGTGTGTGCGTGAGTCTGTGTGTGTGTGTCTGTGAGTGTCTGTGTGAGTGTCTGTGTGTGTCTGTGTGTGTGTGTGTGTGTGTGTGTGTGTGTGTGTGTGTGAGTCTGTGTGTGTGTGTGAGTGTGTGAGTGTGTGTGTGAGTGTGTGTGTCTGTGTGTGTGAGTGTGTGTGTGTGTGTGTGTCTGTGTGAGTGTCTGTGTGTGTGTGTGTGTGAGTGTGTGTGTGAGTCTGTGTGTGTGTGTCTGTGTGTCTGTGTGAGTGTCTGTGTGAGTATCTGTGTGAGTAACTGTGTGAGTGTCTGTGTGAGTGTGTGTGTGTGTGTGTGTGTGTGTGTGTGTGTATGTGTGAGTGTCTGTGTGTGTCTGTGTGTGTCTGTGTGTGTGTTTTGCTCAGGAAAACAACTATCCAATTCATTCAGCATTCCACAGAGGGAAGAACTTTCAGACAATATGACCCATATGTTGCAATAAGCTCCTTTCTCTCTCACCTCCTGGTCCATTTCCATTTCTCTGTTCATCCAGGTTTCCCATAAACATGACATGAGTCATATCCATCAAGCAGGAGCTACAGAAACCTGAAGCCCCACACCTCACAACCCTAATTTCTACAGTTTATCAACACAATGATGCCTTTGCACAAGAGATTCTGCAAATGGTAGAACAATACACACAAGATGCAGAATGAACTCAGCAGGTCAGGCAGCATCCATAACTGTTCACACACACACACACACACAGGCTGAGACCCGTCTGCAGGACTCAGCCTGATGGAGAATATTGGCCTGAAGTGTTGGCTCTTTATTCCTCACCATAGATGCTGCCTGACCTGCAGAGTTCCTCCAGCATTTTAGGGCACCACAATAGCAGAGTGGTTCGTGTGATGTTGTTGCTGCTCGGTCAGGGATGGGGGGCAGGGAGTGGGCAGGTAATAATTCAAAGTTCAATACCAGTGCCGTGTGTAAGGAGTTTGTATATTCTCCCCGTGACCATGTGGGTTTCCTCCTGCAGTTCGAAGAAGGCTGACTGGTCATTGTAAATTTTCCTGTGATTAGGCTGCTGTTAAATAGGTGGGGTGTTGGGCGATGTGGCTTTTTGGAGAAGAAGGGCCAGTCCCACAGTGTATCTCTGAATAGATGAAGTGCTGTGAATAAATAACTTTGTGTGTGTGTTACTCTGAATTTCCAGCTTCTGCAGAATCTCTTGTGCTTGTGAATCTGTGACTGAATCTCTTGTTCTGATCTCTGCTGCCGTTTTACTCTCTCCCCCAACCCGACCCCTTGCAGTCTCAATCGACGACATCAAAGAATTAAGACCTGGTCACCAGACGGAGGGAATGCAGCGGTACGCCACCGAGATACCCACCGACCGCTGTTTTACCATCATATTTAAGGGCACGAGGGAGAACTTGGATCTGGTGGCCTCCGACGCCAGCGAGGCCTGGCATTGGATCCACGGTCTTGCCAAACTAAAGCAGACAGGCTGCAGAATGAACAACAGAGAGCGGCTGGGCCAGCATCCATCTAGGAGGGTTGTCACGGCAGACCGCCACGGAGAGAGGGGCCACTTCCCTCATGGTCTCCAACAGCAGCCCCCAAGTCCACCCCTACCCCATGCCGAAGGTCAAAGGCACCTCCCCATGTTAGAAACTTTTGCTGCTTGTTTCCCCAATGTGACTTACACTTCCCTCAGGCCCTCAGACTCCGTAGATTCCATTAGTTACTAATGGCTTTTTAGTATTAGTTTAATAGATAGTCAATCCTTAGGTTTCATAGAAACATAGAAAATAGGTGCAGGAGTAGGCCATTCGGCCCTTCGAGCCTGCACCGCCATTTATTATGATCATGGCTGATCATCCAACTCAGAACCCAGCCTTCCCTCCATACCCCCTGACCCCTGTAGCCACAAGGGCCATATCTAACTCCCTCTTAAACATAGCCAATGAACTGGCCTCAACAGTTTGCTGTGGCAGAGAATTCCACAGATTCACCACTCTCTGTGTGAAGAAGTTTTTCCTAATCTCGGTCCTAAAAGGCTTCCCCTCTATCCTCAAACTGTGACCCCTCGTTCTGGACCTCCCCAACATCGGGAACAATCTTCCCGCATCTAGCCTGTCAAATCCCTTTAGGATCTTATACGTTTCAATAAGATCCCCCCTCAATCTTCTAAATTCCAACGAGTACAAGCCCAGTTCATCCAGTCTTTCTTCATATGAAAGACCTGCCATCCCAGGAATCAATCTGGTGAACCTTCTTTGTACTCCCTCTATGGCAAAGATGTCTTTCCTCAGATTAGGGGACCAAAACTGCACACAATACTCCAGGTGTGGTCTCACCAAGGCCTTGTCCAACTGCCTTGTTTCAACATGTTATAGGTATTATAGGCTAAACTTAAGTCCTCTGAGAGGAGGACCCCCCACAAAAGCCACAAAGAATCTATGGAAAAGATACCCCCGGGGTGCCTGAGAGGGGGGGAGGATGAGCACCCCAGTCGGATGGACACAACAACATCAGACCCAGGCAATGAACAAACAACGATGAGGAAGCAGTGTGCATGTGGCAAAATCTGCAAGAACGATCATGGCTTGAAGATCCACCAAGCGAGGATGAAGTGTTTGGCGGGAGCGGGAGCAGGAGCAGCACAACGCGCAGGTGTCCAACCTGGTGAGACGAAGGAGGGGCCAGGCCTGGAGTCACCCCATAGTGCCCGGAACCTCCATGTGTTGCAAACTAATCCCTCGAACATGAAGTCTAACAGGAGGTGGATCAAATGGCCTGCAGCTAACATGACTTCACTGTGGAAGCAGTTTGATGACCATGTTAACCAAATTCTGGAGGCAACAGCAAAGGGGAGGGTTGATAGGAAGCTGCAAGCCATGACAACAATTATCGTTAGTATCGCAGCTGAACGGTTCAGAGAAGAGGAGAAGGAAGGCTCCAAAACACATTACTCGAAAAACCAAAGAGCATTGAGGATCCACAACATCAGGCAGGAGGTTAAAGCGCTGAAGTCCCAATACAAGGAGGCAGGAGAAGAGGAGCGCATTGGCTTGGCCCAGCTGATGTGCATACTACGAAAGAAGATCAGGGTCCTCCGCCGGGCAGAATGGCATTGGAGGCGGCGTCATGAAAGGGCTCGAAAACGTGCTGCCTTTATCGCCAACCCCTTCATGTTCACCAAGGGGTTGCTGGGGGAGAAGCGCAGTGGGAAACTGGCCTGTTCGCAGGAAGACATAGACCAACATCTGAAAAAGATATATAATGATCCTGAAAGAGAGCAGGAGTTGGGAGAGTGCAACATCCTAATAGACCCACCAGAACCGGATGTGCAGTTCGACGTGTCAGCGCTGCAACTGAAGGAAGTCAGAGAGGTCGTCCGCAAAGCAAGGGCAAGCTCGGCTCCAGGACCAAGCAGCACCTCGTACAAAGTGTACAAGAACTGCCCCAAACTCCTGCTGCGTCTGTGGAAGATCCTGAGAATCTTCTGGAGAAGGGGGAAGATCCCAGAACAGTGGAGAGTGGCTGAAGGGGTGTGGATCCCGAAGGAGGAAAATGCCACCCAGATAGATCAGTTTCGCATCATCTCCCTGCTGTGTGTCGAGGCAAAGATCTTCTTCAGTGCAGTTTCCAACCGGTTGTGCACCTGCCTAGCAATGAACACCTATATTGATACATCGGTCCAGAAGGGTGGCATTTCAGGGATGCCGGGCTGTCTGGAGCACATCGGTGTGGTGACACAGCTCATCAGGGAGGCCAGAGAGAACAAGGGCAACCTGTCAGTGTTGTGGCTGGACCTGGCAAATGCATATGGCTCCACTCCGCACAAGCTGGTGCAGCTCACGCTGACCAAATATCACGTCCCCAGCAGAATCAGAGACCTTATCGCTGATTATTACAGCAACTTCAGGATGAGAGTCTCTTCAGGAGCAATTACAACAACCTGGCACAAGGTGGAGGTCGGCATCATCACAGGGTGCACTATCTCAGTGACACTGTTCTCCCTAGCCATGAACATGCTCACTAAGTCTGCTGAACCAGAGTGCAGAGGGCCCAGAATGAATTCCGCTCAACGGCAACCACCTATCAGGGCATTGGATGACCTCACAGTCACCACAGAATCAGTCCCAGGCTGCCGGTGGATTCTGCAAGGGTTCGAAAAGCTGGTGGAGTGGGCCCGGATACGTTTCAAACCTGCCAAATCAAGATCGATGGTGCTGAGGAAAGGGAAGGTGGAGAACAAGTTCCGGTTCAGCATCGCAGGCACAGCCATGCCAACCATCACAGAAAAGCCAGTCAAGAGCTTAGGCAAAGTTTTTGACAGCTCTTTAAGGGACACAACATCCATTCAGGCAACCTGCACCGAGTTGGATGGCTGGCTGAAATCTGTGGACAAGTCTGGCCTACCTGGGAAGTTTAAAGCCTGGGTGTATCAGCATGGCATTCTTCCCAGAATCCTGTGGCCCCTCCTCGTCTACGCAGTTCCGATCTCGACAGTCGAAACCTTAGAGAGGAGGTTTAGCAACCACCTCAGGAGATGGCTGGGGCTGCAAAAGAGCCTGAGCAGCATCGCACTCTATGGACACCACAACAAACTGCAACTGCCCTTCAAATCCTTGGAGGAAGAATTCAAGGTAACTGGAGCCAGAGAAGTGCTACAGTATAGGGACTCAAGTGATCCGAAAGTGGCTAGAGCAGGGATCCAAGTAAGTACTGGCAGGAAGTGGAGGGCAGAGGAGGCTGTTCAAGAGGCAGAGGCGAGGCTGCGTCACAGGAGGCTGGTGGGAGTGGTCACACAAGGCCGAGCTGGGCTAGGATCTTTTCCAACTCCCCAACTGGACACCAGAGGGAAGGAAAGGCGTCGTCTAGTTCAGGAGGAGGTGAGAGCAGTAGTGGAGGAGATGAGAGCCTGCAAGGCGATGGGAATGAAGCAACAGGGAGCTTGGACAAGATGGGAGAATGCGGTTGAGAGGAAAGTGACCTGGGCTGATCTTTGGAAAGGCGAACCACACCACATCCAATTTCTCATCCAGGCACTGTACGATGTGCTTCCAAGCCCATCAAACCTGCACACATGGGCAAGGCAGAGTCATCTGCGTGCCCATTGTGCTCCAAGCGAGGAACCCTGGAGCACATCCTCAGCGGCTGTGCAAGAGCACTTGGTGAGGGACGGTACCGATGGAGGCATGATCAGGTCCTGAAGACCATCACTGAAGCCGTCAGCGCAGGAGTTCAGTGGGCGAAGCGGTCCCTCCAAGCAGACCATTGCCATTGTCAGAGCTGCGGAGCAGCCAATACCTGCCAAAAGAACATCTGCAGGCATTCTGACCTCTGCAATGGACTGGCAGCTGAAGATCCCCAACCGTATCGCAGCCACCACCCTGCGACCAGACATTATCCTTGTGTCTGAGTCTACTAAGCAAGTGGTGCTACTGGAGCTGACAGTCCCATGCGAAGATAGCTTGGAGGAGGCCTTTGAAAGGAAGCTCTCCAAGTACACAGGACTGGTCAGCAATTGCCAGCAGGCTGGATGGAGGGCAAGGTGTCTCCCAGTGGAAGTTGGTTGTAGGGGATTCATAGCCCATTCTTTAGTTAGAGCCTTCAGCATTTTGAGCATCGAGGGAGAGAGGAAGAGGAGAGCCATCCGCAGTACCACCGATGCGACAGAGAGGGCCTCAAGATGGCTGTGGCTCAAAAGAGGGGAGCCATGGAGTCATAAGTAGCTAGCCATCTGGACACAAGCTGAGGTCTGATCAGCCCTGGCTGGGTCACCTGGAGGAGGTTGTATGATGTTGAAAGACCCGAAACACCCGATAATTCCAGGAACATCACTGAAGATGTGTCCAGAAGCATCAATGTACACAGCAATGTTACAGGTGTTTATGAAAAATAAAGTTACTTTAAAGCTCTGAGTGAGATACTTTATTGATATAATATTCTTCCAATCAGCGACGAAAATACAATTAATATTTTGTTTTTACAACCAATGCTGATGGTGGATGAAACCCTGTTTGCAAAATACGTCAGGCACTGCATTTTAAACGAGTAATGAATCCTCTATGTCGTCCTACCATCAAAGAAGGATGCTTCGTTACATAAGCCATGATATTTTCCAGTGGAATTTTGTTTTTCAAAAATACTTCCACCTTTTGTACCTGTCTTCAACTTTAAGGATAAAAGCATTTCCTCACTGCTGTAATCTCACGTGAAAAAGTATCAATATTGAATATACATGTAAAAATAAAACTAGCTTTTTCGGCAGGTTCTCAGATAGTGTCACAGAGTCTGAGCAAAGTACAGCACCGAAACAGGCCCTTCAGCCCATCAAGTCCATGCCAAACTATTTAAGCTGCCTTCTCCCATCGATCAGAGAAGATTCATGAGGATGATTCCAGGAATGAAAGGGTTACCGTATGAGGAACGTCTGGCAGCTCTTGGGCTGTATTCCCCGGAGTTCAGGAGAATGAGGGGGGGATCTCACTGAAACATTCCAAATGTTAAAAGGCCAGAACAGATTAGATATGGCAAAGTTATTTCCCATGGTAGGGGAGTCTAGAAAAACAGGGCACGACTTCAAGATTGAAGGAACAGAGATGTGGAGAAATTACTTTTGTCAAAGGGTGGTATGTCTGTGGAATTTGTTGCCACAAGTGGCTGTGGAGGCCAAGCCACTGGATGCATTTAAGGCCCTTGCTAAGGACAGAACGTTCTGCCTCAGAGGGGGAAGGTCAGAGGGGATGGTGAGGACACGGCAAGGGTTGGGGCTGGGGTCAGAGGAGGGTAAAGATTGGGAGGTCTCAGGAGGCAGAGTGGGGTTGGGATGTTCAGGGAGAGCAGGGTTAGGGGAGAATGAGAGATCAGAGGAATGGAGGGGGATGAGGGGTAGAAGGAAGGTTGGGAGTCATGGGGAGGATAGAAGGTAGTGGAGGAATAAGACCAGCGGCAGGAACCAGCGGCAGTAAGAGCAGTCCCGGTCTGGAGAGGGTCAGGACCTCGGTCTGAGCTGGATCTGGAGTTGTGGGTGGTGGAGCCTGTGGCCCGCAGGGCACCTGAACTGAGGTCTGAGCCAGAAGCGAGTGAGTCCATGGCCTGCCGGGGGCTGCTGCCCATGTCCCAGAGGCCGTGGTTCCAGTTGGGGTCAGAGTAAGAGGCAGATGGGTCTTCGGCCTGCCGAAGGTCTGAGAAGTCGGGGTCTGAGGAGTCGGGGTCCGGGCTGGAGCTGGTCGTCGTCGTGGGCTCCAGACGGGCGAGCTTGTGGTCCTTCTTGGACAGGAGGAAGGAGAAACGGTGGTTGGAGGTGTGAATCCGGCGGAGAATGAGGTGTAGGAGACGTCCATGGCAGACGGTGGAGAGTGAGGCCCGGAGTGGTGGTAGAGAGAGGGACAGGGCCTGTAGTTATTTCCGCATGGCAGTGAGCATGGCGTGGAGAATCCGGCGGGAGCAGCGGTCAATTAAACAAAGGTATCTTGGAGCGTCACTGGGCCCGAACTGGGAGGCCTGGAACCAGAGCTGGAATCCCTGCGGTACAAGATGGCAGTGGAGACACGTTCCCAGGAAGGAGACGTGGCTGTGGTAACGGATCTGGGTCAGGATGTGGTCGAAGAGTCGGAGAGAGGCGGAGATCACAGAGTGAGAGAGAGTCTCACTGAACTCCCATTGGAGAAAACATTTAAACTTCTTCAGGTTAGGCAGACCTCGAAGAAACTTCACAGTGGAGTAGCAAATCAACACATAAAATTCTCTGCAGATGCTGGGGTCAAAGCAACACGCACAACACGCTGGAGAAACTCAGCAGGTCAGGCAGCATCCGTGGAAACGAACAGACAACGTTTCGGGCCGAGACCCTTCGTCAGGTCTGAAGAGGGAGGGGGCAGGAGCCCTATAAAGAAGGTGGGGGGAGGGTGGGAAGGAGAAGGCTGGTAGGTGCCAGGTGAAAAACCAATAAGGGGAAAGATCAAGGGGTGGGGTAGGGGAAGCAGGGAGGGGATAGGCAGGAAAGGCAGAGAAGGAAATCAAACCATTGTCTCCCATACCATCACCACCACCCTTATCAACTCCGGAGACCATCCATCGTCAGCCACAAAACTCATGATTCCCACACCCCGCACTGTTTGGTTTTACCTCCTCCCCAAGATCCACAAGCCTGACTGTCCCGGTAGCCCATAGTTTCAGCTACTTTTTCACTACGGATGTCCAATCCTTATACACTTCCATTTCCTATCAAGAAGGCCTCAAAGCCCTCTGTTACTTTCTGGACAATAGATCTCCCAGTTCCCCACTACCACTACCCTCCTCCGGTTGGCGGAACTGGTACTCACACTTAATAACTTCTCTTTACTTTCTTCAGACCAAGGGTGTAGCTTTGGGAACTCGCGTGGGCCTCAGCTATGCCTGCCTCTTCATTGGTTACGTGGAACAGACTATGCTCTAAACTTATACTGGTACTGCTCCCCAACTTTTCCTTCACTACATTGACGACTACATTGGTGCTGCTTCCTGCACCCATGCTGAGCTCGGCAATTTCATCAATTTTGCTTCAAACTTTCACCCAGCCCTCAAATTCACTTGGTCCATCTCGGACACTTCTCTCCCCTTTCTCGATCTCTCGGTCTCCATCTCTGGAGACTGATTGTCCACTGACATCTTCTACAAGCCCACTGACTCTCATAACTACCTCGACTATACCGCTTCCCACCCTGCCACATGCAAAAATGCCATTCCCTATTCCCAGTTCCTCCATCTCCGCCACATCTGCTCCCAGGATGAGGGGTTCCATTCCAGGACATCTCAAATGTCCTCTTTCTTTAAGGATCATGGTTTCCCTTCTGCTGTCATCAATGATGCCCTCACCCGCATCTCCTCTATTTCCCGCACTTCGGCCCTCACCCCATCCTCCCGTCACCACAACAGGGACAGAGTTCCCCTTGTCCTCACCTACCACCCCACCAGCCTCCGGATCCAGCACATTATCCTCTGCAACTTCCGCCATCTTCAACAGGACCCCACCACTAAGCACATCTTTCCCTCTCTACTTCTCTCCGCTTTCTGCAGAGATCATTCCCTCCGCGACTCCCTGGTCCACACATCCCTCCCCACGGATCTCCCACCCGGCACTTACCCCTGCAATCCTAAGTGCTACACCTGATCCTACACCTCCTCTCTCATCAGCATTTAGGGCCCCAAACAGACCTTCCAGGTGAGGCAACACTTCACTTGTGAGTCTGTTGGGGTCATCTATTGCATCCGGTGCTCACGGTGCGGCCTCCTCTACATCAGTGAGACCCGACGCAGATTGGGGGACCGCTTTGTCGAGCACCGCCACTCCGTCCGCCACAACAGACAGGATCTCCCGGTTGCCACCCACTTCAACTCTGTTTCCCATTCGGATATGTCCATACATGGCCTCCTCTACTGCCATGATGAGACCAAACTCAGGTTGGAGGAGCAACACCTCATATACTGTCTGGGTAGTTTCCAGTCCCTTGGCATGAACATTGTTTCACTCTGCCCCCTCCCCCAGCTGCCTATCACCTCCCTCATGGTTCCGCCTCCTTTTACGACCCATTGTGCTTTTCCTTGTTCCTTTTTCACCTCTCCTGCCTATCCCCTCCCCCACCCCTTGATCCCCCTTACTGGTTTTTCACCTGGAACCTACCAGCCTTCTCCTTCCCACCCTCCCCCCACCTTCTTTATAGGGCCCCTGCCCCCTCCCTCTTCAGTCCTGACGAAGGGTTCCGGCCCGAAACGTTGACTGTTCGTTTCCACGGACGGTGCCCAACCTCCAGTGTGTTGTGAGTGTTGCTTTGACCCCAGCATCTGCAGAGTATTTTGTGTTTACAAGAAACTATCAACCTCTGCAATAATATATCCAATGGCTTGGATTATACAGATACACCACCCTCTGGCTAAAGAAATTCCTCCTCATCTCTGTTCTCAAGGGATTCTGAGGCTGTGCCTTCTGGTCCCAGACTCCCCAACTATAGGAATCATCCTCTCCACATCCACTCTATCTGGACCTTCCAATTTTCGACAGGTTTCAATGAGATCCTCCATCATTCTTCTAAACTGCAGTGACTCCAGAGCCATCAAACGCTTCCCATATGTTAACCCTTTCATTCCTGGAATCATTCCCATGAACCTCCTCTGGGCCCTCTGAAAGGCCTTTGAGCATTTTAAATGTCACTGATTATCTGAAAATTGCTTCAGCGGATTTAGATTATTAAATTATTTTAATTTTGTTTAAGCATACCTCACAACATATTTAAGTGCTTGAAATTAAATAAAACAAAGAAAGATAAACAATCTACTGCCCGCATGTTTTCAGTTAAGATCAGTGACCACATTCGAATGAATGGGATCACAATACATACACCAGCTGTTGCTGGGGTAAGCTTGAGGGACCAGACACAAAGTGCATCCAGACTTTCAATAGGTCCAATGTGGAAGGTCTGAGCTCAAGTTCATTCCCATCTGCTGTGTTGTCACACAGTTAGTCAATAATTCCCTTGGGAACTGTTGTCTGAAAGCTGGGTTGATTTCCAAGTCAGGATATTGGTGCTGGTATTTGTATTGGATTAATATTGTCACATGTACTGAGGTACAGTGAAAAGCTTGTCTTGCATACTGGTCATACGCATCAATTCATTACACAGTGCCTTGGGGTAGAATAAGGCAAAACAATAATGTTAGGATGTTGGGCTGTAGTATGATGGACTTCACTGTGCAGTTTGAGAAGGAGAAGCTAAAGTCAGATGTTTCAGTATGATAGTAGAGTAAGAGGAATTACAAAGGCATGAAAGGGGAGCTGGTCAAAGTTGACTGGAAGGGACACTGGCAGGAACAACACCAGAACAGCAACGGCTGCAGTTTCTGAGAGCAATTCGAAAGGATAGATGGATCCCAAAGATGAAGAAGTATTTTAAAGGGAGGATGAGACAACTGTCACTGACAAGGGAAGTCAAACACAGCATAAAGACAAAAGAGAGAGTGCACACTATTTAGCAAAATTAGAGGGAAGTTAGAGGATTGGGAAGCTTAAAAGCCAACAGATGCCAACTGAAAAAGCAATAAAGAGAGAAAAGATGAAATATCAATGTAAGCTAAACAATAATGTAAAAAAAGGATACAAAAAGTTTTTTCAGATATGTGAAGAGTAAAAGAGGCAGGAGTGGATATTGGACCACTGGAAAATTATGCTAGAGAAGTAATAATGGAGGACAAAGAAATGGCAGATGAACTGAATAATTATTTTACATCAGTTTTCACTGTGGAAGACACAAGCAGTTTGTCTCAGCTTGCTCCTGCCCCACCGAACTCATTTCTGCATACCTCGACACTGTTTTATCCCCCCTTGTTCAATCCCTTCCTACCTATCTTCGTGACACTTCTCATGCTCTGAAACTTTTCGATGATTTTAAGTTACCTGGACCCCACCGCTTTATTTTCACCATGAATGTCCAGTCCCTATATACTTCCATCCCCCATCAGGAAGGTCTCAAAGCTCTCCACTTCTTTTTGGATTATAGACCTAACCAGTTCCCCTCTACCACCACTTTGCTCCGTCTAGTGGAATTAGTCCTTACTCTTAATAATTTCTCCTTTGGCTCCTCCCATTTCCTCCAGACTAAAGGTGTAGCTATGGGCACCCGTATGGGTCCCAGCTATGCCTGCCTTTTTGTTGGCTTTGTGGAACAATCTATGTTCCATGCCTATTCTGGTATCTGTCCCCCACTTTTCCTTCGCTACATCGACGACTGCATTGGCGCTGCTTCCTGCACGCATGCAGAGCTCGTTGACTTTATAAACTTTGCCTCCAACTTTCACCCTGCCCTCAAGTTTACCTGGTCCATTTCCGACACCTCCCTCCCCTCTCTAGATCTTTCTGTCTCTATCTCCGGAGACAGCTTATCTACAGATGTCTACTATAAGCCTACTGACTCTCACAGCTATCTGGACTATTCCTCTTCTTACCCTGTCTCTTGCAAAAATGCCATCCCCTTCTCGCAATTCCTCCGTCTCCGCCACATCTGCTCTCAGGATGAGGCTTTTCATTCCAGGACAAAGGAGATGTCCTCCTTTTGTAAAGAAAGGGGCTTCCCTTCCTCCACTATCAACTCTGCTCTCAAACACACCTCTCCCATTTCACGCACATCTACTCTCACTCCATCCTCCCGCTGCCCCGCTAGGAATAGGGTTCTCCTTGTCCTCACCTACCACCCCACCAGTCTCCGGGACCAACATATAATTCTCCGTAACTTCTGCCACCTCCAGTGGGATCCCACCAATAAGCACATCTTTCCCTCGCCCACCCCCCCCCCGCTTTCCGCAGGGATCCCCTTCTCCCTTCTCCATTCGTGCCCCCCATCCCTCCCCACCGATCTCCCACCCGGCACTTATCCTTGTAAGCCGAACAAGTGCTACACATGCCCTTACACTTCCTCCCTCACTGCCATTCAGGGCCCCAGACAGTCCTTCCAGGTGAGGCGACACTTCACCTGTGAGTCGGCTGGGGCGATATACTGCGTCCGGTGCTCTCAATGCGGCCTTCTATATATTGGCGAGACCCAACGCAGACTGGGAGACCGTTTTGCTGAACACCTATGCTCTGTCCGCCAGAGAAAGCAGGATCTCCCAGTGGCCACACATTTTAATTCCACATCCCATTCCCGTTCTGAAATGTCTATCCACGGCCTCCTCTACTGTAAAGATGAAGCCACACTCAGGTTGGAGGAACAACACCTTATATTCCGTCTGAGTAGCCTCCAACCTGCTGGCATGAACACTGACTTCTCTAATTTCCGTTAATGCCCCACCTCTCCCTCGTACCCCATCCGTTATTTATTTATTATATCTATGTATCTATATATATATATTCTCTCTCTCTCCTTTTTCTCCCTCTGTCCCTCTCACTATACTCCTTGCCCATCCTTTGGGCTTCCCCCCTCCCCCTTTCTTTCTCCCTGGGCTTCCTGTCCCATGATCCTCTCATATCCCTTTTGCCAATCACCTGTCCAGCTCCTGGCTCCATCCCTCCCCCTCCTGTTTTCTCCCATCATTTTCGATCTCCCCCTTTCCCTCCCACTTTCAAATCTCTTACTAGCTCGTCTTTCAGTTAGTCCTGACGAAGGCTCTCGGCACGGCGGATGAGTTGAGGGCGTGGATTGACATGTGGAATTATGATGTTGTAGCAATTAGTGAAACTTGGCTACAAGAGAGGCAGGACTGGCAGCTTAATATTTCAGGGTTCCGATGTTTCAGATGTGATCGAGGCAGAGGAATGAAAGGTGGGGGAGTAGCATTGCTTGTTAGGGAAAATATTACAGCAGTGCTCAGGCAGGACAGATTAGAGGGCTTGTCTACTGAGTCCTTATGGGTGGAGCTGAGAAACAGGAAAGGTATGGCCACATTAGTGGGATTGTATTACAGACCACCCAATAGTCAACGAGACTTGGAAGAGCAAATCTGCAGAGAGATAGCAGGCAACTGCAGGAAACATAAAGTTGTGGTGGTAGGGGATCTTAATATTCCATACATTGATTGGGACTTTCATACTGTTAAGGGTCTAGATGGTTTAGAGTTTGTAAAATGTGTTCAGGAAAGTTTTCTAAATCAATATATAGAGGGACCAACTAGAGGGGATGCAATATTGGATCTCCTGTTAGGAAACAAATTAGGGCAAGTGACAGAAGTCTGTGTCGGGGAGCACTTTGGTTCCAGTGATCATAACACCATTAGTTTCAATTTGATCATGGACAAGGATAGATCTGGTCCTAGGGTTGAGGTTCTGAACTGGAAGAAGGCCAAATTTGAAGAAATGAGAAAGGATCTAAAAAGCGTGGATTGGGACAGGTTGTTCTCTGGCAAAGATGTGATTGGTAGGTGGGAAGCCTTCAAAGGGGAAATTTTGAGAATGCAGAGTTTGTATGTTCCTGTCAGGATTAAAGGCAAATTGAATAGGAATAAGGAACCTTGGTTCGCAAGGGATATTGCAACTCTGATAAAGAAGAAGAGGGAGTTGTATGAAATGTATAGGAAACAGGGGGTAAATCAGGTGCTTGAGGAGTATAAGAAGTGCAAGAAAATACTTAAGAAAGAAATCAGGAGGGCTAAAAGAAGACATGAGGTTGCCTTGGCAGTCAGCTGAAGGATAATCCAAAGAGCTTTTACAAGTATATTAAGAGCAAAAGGATTGTAAGGGATAAAATTGGTCCTCTTGAAGATCAGAGTGGTCGGTTTTGTGCAGAACCAAAGGAAATGGGGGAGATCTTAAATAGGTTTTTTGCGTCTGTATTTACTAAGGAAGCTGGCATGAAATCTATGGAATAGAGGGAATCAAGTAGTGAGACCATGGAAATTGAAAAGGAGGAGGTGCTTGCTGTCTTGAGGAAAATTAAAGTGGATAAATCCCCGGGACCTGACAGAGTGTTCCCTCGGACCCAGAAGGAGACTAGTGTTGAAATTGCGGGGGCCCTGGCAGAAATATTTAAAATGTCGCTGTCTACGGGTGAAGTGCCGGAGGATTGGAGAGTGGCTCATGTTGTTCCATTGTTTAAAGAAGGATCGAAAAGTAATCCGGGAAATTATAGGCCGGTGAGTTTAACGTCAGTAGTAGGTAAGTTATTGGAGGGAGTACTAAGAGACAGAATCTACAAGCATTTGGATAGACAGGGGCTTATTAGGGAGAGTCAACATCGCTTTGTGCGTGGTAGGTCATGTTTGACCAATCTGTTGGAGTTTTTCGAGGAGGTTACCAGAAAAGTGGATGAAGGGAAGGCAGTGGATATTGTCTACATAGACTTCAGTAAGGCCTTTGACAAGGTCCCGCATGGGAGGTTAGTTAGGAAAATTCAGTCGCTAGGTATACATGGAGAGGTGGTAAATTGGATTAGACATTGGCTCGATGGAAGAAGCCAGAGAGTGGTGGTAGAGAATTGCTTCTCTGAGTGGAGGCCTGTGACTAGTGGTGTGCCACAGGGATCAGTGCTGGGTCCATTGTTATTTGTCATCTATATCAATGATCTGGATGATAATGTGGTAAATTGGATCAGCAAGTTTGCTGATGATACAAAGATTGGAGGTGTAGTAGACAGTGAGGAAGGTTTTCAGAGCCTGCAGAGGGACTTGGACCAGCTGGAAAAATGGGCTGAAAAATGGCAGATGCAGTTTAATACTGACAAGTATGAGGTATTGCACGTTGGAAGGACGAACCAACGTAGAACAAACAGGGTTAATGGTAAGGCACTGAGGAGTGCAGTGGAACAGAGGGATCTGGGAATACAGATACAAAACTCCCTAAAAGTGGCGTCACAGGTAGATAGGGTCGTAAAGAGAGCTTTTGGTACATTGGCCTTTATTAATCGAAGTATTGAGTATAAGAGCTGGAACGTTATGATGAGGTTGTATAAGGCATTGGTGAGGCCGAATCTGGAGTATTGTGTTCAGTTTTGGTCACCAAATTACAGGAAGGATATAAATAAGGTTGAAAGAGTGCAGAGAAGGTTTACAAGGATGTTGCCGGGACTTGAGAAACTCAGTTACAGAGAAGGGTTGAATAGGTTAGGACTTTATTCCCTGGAGTGTAGAAGAATGAGGGGAGATTTGATAAAGGTATATAAAATTATGATGGGTATAGATAGAGTGAATGCAAGCAGGCTTTTTCCACTGAGGCAAGGGGAGAAAAAAAACAAGAGGACATGGGTCAAGGGTGAGGGGGGAAAAGTTTAAAGGGAACATTAGGGGGGGCTTCTTCACACAGAGAGTGGTGGGATTATGGAATGAGCTGCCAGAAGAGGTGGTAAATGCAGGTTGTTTTTAACATTGAAGAATAAATTGGACAGATACATGGATGGGAGGTGTATGGAGGGATATAGTCCGTGTGCAGGTCAGTGGGACTAGGCAGAAAATGGTTCGGCACAGCCAAGATGGGCCAAAGGGCCTGTTTCTGTGCTGTAGTTTCTATGGTTCTATAAAACGTCGACTGTACCTCTTCCTAGAGATGCTGCCTGGCCTGCTGCATTCACCAGCAACTTTGATGTGTGCTGTCTGACAAATCTGTTCGAATTCATTGAGAAAATAACAGATAGGATAGACAAAGGAGAGCCCATGGATGTAGCTTGCTTTGATTTTTCAGAAGGCCTTGACAAGATGTTGCACATGACGCTGTTAAACAAGTTAAGAGCCTATGGTATTACAGGAAAGATAGTGGCTGACATACAGGGGGTAAAGAGTTGGAATAAAGAGAGCCTTTTCTGATTGGCTGGCATTGATTAGTGGTGCTCCACAGGGGTCAATGTTCTGCCCGCTTTTCACATTATATATAATGATTTGGATGAGGGAACTGATGGCTTTGTGGTCAAGTTTGCAGATGATACAAAAGTAGATGGGTACTGTTAAGGAAGAAGGGAATCTGCAGAAGTACTTAGACAGATTAGGAGAATGGGCAAAGAAGTAGCAGATGGAATTGTTACGTACCCCGTAACTGGGTTGCCAAACCAGCAGAAATGGATCACTCAGTTGGAGTCTGGAGTACTAAAACTAAGAAAGTTTTATTAAAGAAACAAGCAACACAGTAATTGAAAGGATAATAAATGCAACAGTTCAGCGATGATAAACACACATGTGCACAGAATTAAGATAACAGCATCAATCAAGCTCTATCGTTGTCTAGGGATAAATGACCAAATTTCAAAGTGACTCAAAGTTCAGTCCAGTTTAGTAGTTCAGTTCGCAGTAATCGTTGCCATGGCGATGGACAACGTGGGGGGAGAGAGAGAGGGAACAGGAACAACTGATCATTCAGACATGGCTTCACTCACAGACCGACGATATGGCTCACAACAGCTTTTTGGGCAGGTCCTTGGTGATGTCACCTGAGGGCACCGACTGTGACCCCTCCTCCAGATGCGGTCGATCCTCTGCAGTGAACCCGGCACCCAGGCAAGGGCGGACACACACCGGGTTCCCGCTGATCGTACCTTTCCACCCTGGCCGTTGTCTGGTACTTCCCACCGACTCGTGAGAAGCGTACCGCTTCCAGGGTCTCGTTACCTCGGGTGGCGTGTGTGTTGCCTTAGCAAACCGGTCCCTTTTTATCCCCCTGCTGGGGTATCGCCTGTCCATCACTTCAAACAGTTCAAGGTTCAAAGGGGGGAGCCGCTCCAGACAGCTCTCTCTCCCCCGTCCCTTCATTACACATCTCCAGACGCTGCTCCATTGTTCCTTATCTCTCCTTCCCCAGAGGGCAGGTGGCAGGCCACTTGCTGATGTCACTGATGCTAACCCAGGCCAGCAAACATCTTAATTTTATGTGCATTCTCGTCACAGAATATAATGTTGGGAAATGTATGATCATGCACTTTAGTGAAAGGAATAAAGGGATAAACTATTTTCTACGTGGAGAGAAAATTCAGAAATCAGAGGTGCAAAGGGACTTAGGAGACCTCATGCAAGATTCTGTAAATGTTAACTTGCAGGTTGAGTTGTTTGTTATGTCTCCCCTCTCGCAGTTTAGAAGAATGAGGAGGGATCCCATTGAAACCTATCAAACATTGGAAGGCCAAGATAGAGTAGATGTAGAGAGGTTATTTCTTATAGTAGGGGGAGTCTAGGACAAGTAGGCGCAGCCTCAGAGTAGAGAATGTCCATTTAAAACAGAGATGAGGAGGAATTTCTTGAGCCAGAGAGTGGTGAATCTGCGGAATTTATTGACCCATTAACCCAGTTCTTAACATACCACAGGCTCTCTCTCCCCCAATAAGGGAAAAAGAGGTGTCTCTGTTTGACAACGAGAGGGGAGACTTAACAAACAACTCACTGATTTACGATGTTAAAAGTCTGTTGCGTCGCTTTTTCCAAACTCTGTGCCCAAAGATTTCAGGTCTCAGGGCACACAGCCAGAGATCTTCCGTCTCCCACAACACTCCGATTTCCTGCAGAGGCACCGACCTCCAGTCTGCCCGCCTCCAGAGCCACAAAATCCCAAAATTCCGAAGGCACGCTAATCTAGGCCACGTCCTTGACATACCAAATAGCGGCCAGTCGTGAGTCCCCGAGAGAGGGTCCCATTCCCACAAAGAACCGATGTCAGCGTGTAACTCCAGGTCAGGGTCTTCAAAAGAACCCTGAAAGGGAAAAATAGGGATATTAAAGGTAGGATTAGAGCTGTTTGTGAAGATGCAAGCAAAGGAGTTGCCGTTAGGCACCATTGGCTTCTGGTCTTGTGATCTTTGATGGCAGTGAGAGGGACAAGGGGAGGGGCTTAAGGACCACTATCTGCGGCACGGTCACCCGCCATGCACTGCTCAACCTTTGCAGCATGGGTCGACTGCCAGAGTCCAAAAAATAAACACATCAGGGAATAATGAGAGGTGCAAGTTCTGGCTGTGTGTGGACCAAACACTGCTGCTCTTTCATTACTGTTGAGTCTACATCTATCACCAGCACCTTGTCAATGGCCACAAACAACACACGAGAAATGCTGGTTCAATGTGGCAATTAAATTTTCAATCTCTCACTGCTACAGTCGGAAGTTCCCACCTGCTTCTAAAAGACAACAGTTATACCAGTGCCCAAGAAGAGAAGTGTGAGCTGCCTTATTGACTATCACCCAGTGGCACTCACATCTACGGTGATGAAATGCTTTGAGAGGTTGGTCATGGCTGGAATGAACTCCTGCCTCAGCAAGGACCTGGACCCACTGCAATTTGCAAATCAGCACAATAGGTCTATAGCAGACACAATCTCAATGGCTCTGCACACTGCCTTAGATCTCCTGGACAATACAAACACCTATGTCAGGATGCTGTTCATTGACTATAGCTCAGTATTTAACACCAGCATTCCCACAGTCCTGAGCAGTAAGCTACAAAACCTGGGCCTCTGTACCTCCTTCTGTAATTGGATCCTCAACTTCCTAATCAAGACCACTGTCTGTGTTAATTGGTGCTAACATCTCCTCCTCGCTGACGATCAACACTGGTGCACTTTGGGTGTGTGCTTAGCCCACTACTCTACTCTCTCTGTACCAATGACTAAGGCAAGGCATAGCTCAAATACCATCCTTCAGTTTGCTGATGATACAACCATTGTTGGTAGAATCTCAGATGGAGATGCGTGGGCTCACAGGAGCGAGATATACCAGCTAGTTGAGCAGTGTGGCAGCAACAACCTTGCACTCAATGTCAGGAAGATGAAAAAGCTGATTGTAGACTTTAGAAACAGGAAGATGAGGAAACAAACCAACCCTCATAGAGGGATCAGAAGTGAAGAGAGTGAGCAATTTCAAATTACTGGGTGTCAAGATCTCTAAGGATCTAACCTGGTCCCAACATATTGATGCAGCTGGAAAGAAGACAAGATGCGGCTATATTTCATTAGGGGTTTGAGGAGGTTCAGTTCGTCACCTAAAACACTCAAAAACTTCTACAGATGTACTACGGAGAGCATTTTGACAAGCTGAATCACTGTCTGATATGGGGGCGGGGGAGGGTGCTACTGCACAAGAACAAAAGAAGCTACAGAAAGTTGGAAAACTATTCAGCTCCATCATGGTGACTAGTCTCTGTAGTCCCTAAGATAGCTTCAAGGAGCAGTGCCTCAGAAAGGCAACGTCCATTAGTAAGGACCCCCATCACCCACGACGTGCCCTCTTCACATAGTTACTGTCAGGAAGGAGGTACAGGAGCCTGAAGGCACACACTCAGTGAATCAGGACAGCTTCTTCCCCTCTGCTATATGATTCCTAAATGGACATTGAACCCATAAACACTAACTTACTTTTTTTAATATATATTACTTCAGTTTTTGCACAACTTTAAATCCATTCGATATTCATAGATATACTTACTGTAATTAATTGATTTATTTTTTCTTTCTCTATTATCATGTATTGCATTGTACTGCTGTTGCTAAGTTAACAAATTTCATGACACATGCCAGTGATAATAAACCTGATTCAAATAATTTAAAAAAAATATATAAAACTAAACAATCATTGGGAGTAACCAATATCACACGACAAAAGAACTGGTACTACATCTTTCGTTGGAAATTATACAAGTTCGTAAGTCTCCCTTATAAATGATCTGACGTTCTCAACCAAGGTGCAAAGACAATAACAAAGGAGACTGGTACAATATTAGTTGGAATGTGTTAGATTGTCTTCTCCAATCAAAGAATGAATAATCCCTTTGTCGTTGATGTGCACATTTAACATACACTTTCTATAATTACACCAGAGAGGTGAATGCGTGGTACACAGTGAACTTTACATTTCTTGCAGCCCTCCAGATATCAAACAGTTAATATTCTGCCTCCCATTCTCTCTAAGCATGAAAGAATGCTTAACATACTAAGCAAAAACTCACTGTAAAATAACACCATTTTTGTAACCTGAGGAGCACTAACTTTCAAACCAAGCAACCTTGCAGAAATTGACTGTGAACCACTCATAGACTGACTCCTTTCTCTAACCCTCAGAATATCAATCAATACAATACAATGTGGTAAATTGAATCAGCAAATTTGCTGATGATACAAAGATTGGAGGTGTAGTAGACAGTGAGGAAGGTTTTCAAAGCTTGCAGAGGGACTTGGACCAGCTGGAAAAATGGGCTGAAAAATGGCAGATGGAGTTTAATACAGAGAAGTGTGAGGTATTGCATGTTGGAAGGACAAACCAAGGTAGAATATACAGGGTAAATAGTAAGGCAATGAGGAGTGCAGTAGAACAGAGGGATCTGGGAATACAGATACAAAATTCCCTAAAAGTGGCGTCACAGGTAGATAGGGTCGTAAAGAGAGCTTTTGGTACATTGGCCTTTATTAATCAAAGTATTGAATATAAGAGCTGGAATATTATGATGAGGTTGTATAAGGCATTGGTGAGGCCGAATCTGGAGTATTGCATTCAGTTTTGGTCACCAAATTACAGGAAGGATATTAATAAGGTTGAAAGAGTGCAGAGAAGGTTTACAAGGATGTTGCCGGGACTTGAGAAACTCAGTTACAGGGAAAGGTTGAATAGGTTAGGACTTCATTCCCTGGAGCGTAGAAGAATGAGGGGAGATTTGATAGAGGTATATAAAACTATGATGGGTATAGATAGAGTGAATGAAAGCAGGCTTTTTCCACTGAGGCAAGGGGAGAAAAAAACCAGAGGACATAGGTTAAGGGTGAAGGGGGAAAAGTTTAAAGGGAACATTAGGGGGGGGCTTCTTCACACAGAGGGTGGTGGGAGTGTAGAATGAGCTGCCAGACGAGGTGGTAAATGTGGGTTCTTTTTAAACATTTAAGAATAAATTGGACAGATACATGGATAGGAGGTGAATGGAGGGATATGGTCCGTGTGCAGGTCAGTGGGACTAGGCAGAAAATGGTTCCGCACAGCCAAGAAGGGCCAAAAGGCCTGTTTCTGTGCTGTAGTTTTTCTATGGTTTCTATCTCTGAGAGATGATATTTCTGTCTATAATATAGTCAGTCATTGAGGGCTGTAGCTAATCAAGACTTCACCAATTATCCTGGATCTTCAAAGAGTTGTCAATCGAAGACAATACTTTCAACAGAGCTTACTGACCTGTGGGTCACCCACTCACTGTACATTGGGAATAACACATCTCATCTAATTTATTAAACCAAGTAGATCATTGGTTTTTTTTGATAGAGTGAAGCATTGTTAATGCCCCAAAATGCCTACAATTAAGTGCATTAGTCCTGGTGTTTTAAATCTTCAGTTTGCAGAGTTGGACTGAGCCAAAGCATTAGATAAGAGGTCTGATCTTCAATCCATTTTGGCTTGGCATTCAGCCAGACTGAGACTTGGATTCAATTTTAAGATTGCGAAAAAAGCATCACTTTGTCTGCAGCCAATTGATATAGTTCCTCGGAAAATACCCTGATTAAACGCATTTAAGTGCTGACCGCATTAGTAAGAAATTTGGGTTTAAGATTTCATTCATGAACAAGAATTCATATTGGCACAAGGCTTAGAACATAAAACATAGAAATTTACAGCACAATATCAGCCCTTTGAGGACAGATCATTATCCGAATGGTGTCAAGGGGAAGTACAACGAGATCTAGGTGTCCTTGTTCATCAGTCACTGAAAGTAAACATGCAGGTACAGCAGGTAGTGAAGAAAGATAATGGCATGCTGGCCATCATAACAAGGGGAATTGAGTATAGGAGCAAAGAGGTCCTATTGAGGGAGTTCAGCGTAGGTTCACGAGGTTAATTCCCGGGATGGAGGGACTGTCATATGTTGAAAGATTGGAGCGAGTTGTATACACTAGAATTTAGAAGGATGAGAGGGGATCTGATTGAAACATATAAGATTATTAAGGGATTGGACACACTAGAGGCAGGAAACATGTTCCCGATGTTGGGGGAGTCCAGAACCAGAGGCCACAGTTTAAGAATAAGGGGTAGACAATTTAGAACAAAGTTGAGGAAAAACTTTTTCACACAGAGGGTTGTGGTTCTGTGGAATGCTCTGTCTCAGAAGGCAGTGGAGGCCAATTCTCTGGATTCTTTCAAAAAAAGAGTTCAGTAGAGCTCTTAAAGATAGCGGAGTGAAGGGATATGGGGAGAAGTCAGGAAAAGGGTATTGATTGTGGATGATCAGCCATGATCACAGTGAAAGGTGGTGCTGGCTCAAAGGGCTGAATGGCCTACTCCTGCACCTATTGTCTATTGTCTTTGGCCCATAATGTTATGCCGACCTATTAACCAAGTGACATTAAATTATTTTTTCTCCTTTTTACATTTTTTTCTCTGAAAGTCTTTGATCCCGGCTATAGGAACTTGTTAATGGCTTTCTCTCACTTGACAGTGAAAGAAAATACCACAGAGGGGGAGCGAACTCAGCAGTCCTAGTGAAAGACTTGTCATTCAAATTCATTCAAAATGCAGCTCAGTTGGGAGGGATGCGACGCACAGCACAATTTAGTCACAGATGTTTATGATCATATACTCATAGACATTATGATGAATATACTGAAATTTAGTGCTGGCAGCAGATCTTCATTTGTCCTTCATCCAGCTTCAACTTAAATGGAGGACTGCAGGACCTGCCTAATGAGATGGCACTGCTCCCAACATCAACGTCTCTGCCCCTATGATCTTGCTTTATGTTACAGAGAAATTGTCTAATTGTTTTGTCATTTTAACTACCCAAATTAGATCACCACTGGGCCTTGTAAACTCAAGGGATTATGTGAATTTAACATGATATAATACTTACGACCTGAGTATCATCCTGTAAACCTTTTCAATGACCCTTTCAAGGTCAGGATTTTGGTGTCCAGATTGAATGCAACTGGGGTCTGAACAAAACCGTACAAATATGATATCGTTGGGATCACAGAGACATGGCTCCAGGGTGACCAGGGATGGGAGCTCAACGTTCAGGGATATTCAATATTCAGGAGGGATAGACATGAAGGAAGGGGAGGTGGGGTGGCGTTGCTGGTTAAAAAAGAGATTAACGCAATAGAAAGGAAGGACATAAGCCGGGAAGATGTGGAATCGATATGGGTAGAGCTGCGTAACACTAAGGGGCAGAAGACGCTGGTGGGAGTTGTGTACAGGCCACCTAACAGTAGTAGTGAGGTCGGAGATGGTATTAAACAGGAAATTAGAAATGTGTGCAATAAAGGAACAGCAGTTATAATGGGTGACTTCAATCTACATGTAGACTGGGTGAACCAAATTGGTAAAGGTGCTGAGGAAGAGGATTTCTTGGAATGTATGCGGGATGGTTTTTTGAACCAACATGTCGAGGAACCAACTAGAGAGCAGGCTATTCTGGACTGGGTTTTGAACAATGAGGAAGGGTTAATTAGCGATCTTGTCGTGAGAGGCCCCTTGGGTAAGAGTGACCATAATATGGTGGAATTCTTCATTAATATGGAGAGTGAGATAGTTAATTCAGAAACAAAGGTTCTGAACTTAAAGAGGGGTAACTTTGAAGGTATGAGACGTGAATTAGCTAAGATAGACTGGCAAATGACACTTAAAGGATTGACGGTGGATATGCAATGGCAAGCATTTAAAGGTTGCATGGATGAACTACAACAATTGTTCATCCCAGTTTGGCAAAAGAATAAATCAAGGAAGGTAGTGCACCCATGGCTGACAAGAGAAATTAGGGATAGTATCAATTCCAAAGAAGTAGCATACAAATTAGCCAGAGAAAGTGGCTCACCTGAGGACTGGGAGAAATTCAGAGTTCAGCAGATGAGGACAAAGGGCTTAATTAGGAAGGGAAAAAAGATTATGAGAGAAAACTGGCGGGGAACATAAAAACTGACTGTAAAAGCTTTTATAGATATGTAAAAAGGAAAAGACTGGTAAAGACAAATGTAGGTCCCCTGCAGACAGAAACAGGTGAATTGATTATGGGAAGCAAGGACATGGCAGACCAATTGAATAATTACTTTGGTTCTGTCTTCACTAAGGAGGACATAAATAATCTTCCAGAAATAGTAAGGGACAGAGGGTCCAGTGAGATGGAGGAACTGAGTGAAATACATGTTAGTAGGGAAGTGGTGTTAGGTAAATTGAAGGGATTGAAGGCAGATAAATCCCCAGGGCCAGATGGTCTGCATCCTAGAGTGCTTAAGGAAGTAGCCCAAGAAATAGTGGATGCATTAGTGATAATTTTTCAAAACTCGTTAGATTCTGGACTAGTTCCTGAGGATTGGAGGGTGGCTAATGTAACCCCACTTTTTAAAAAAGGAGGGAGAGAGAAACCGGGAAATTATAGACCGGTTAGCCTAACGTCAGTGGTGGGGAAACTGCTGGAGTCAGTTATCAAGGATGTGATAACAGCACATTTGGAAAGCGGTGAAATGATCGGACAAAGTCAGCATGGATTTGTGAAAGGAAAATCATGTCTGACGAATCTCATAGAATTTTTTGAGGATGTAACTAGTAGAGTGGATAGGGGAGAACCAGTGGATGTGGTATATTTGGATTTTCAAAAGGCTTTTGACAAGGTCCCACACAGGAGATTAGTGTGCAAACTTAAAGCACACGGTATTGGCGGTAAGGTATTGGTGTGGGTGGAGAATTGGTTAGCAGACAGGAAGCAAAGAGTGGGAATAAACGGGACCTTTTCAGAATGGCAGGCAGTGACTAGTGGGGTACCGCAAGGCTCAGTGCTGCGACCCCAGTTGTTTACAATATATATTAATGACTTGGATGAGGGAATTAAATGCAGCATCTCCAAGTTTGCGGATGACACGAAGCTGGGTGGCAGTGTTAGCTGTGAGGAGGATGCTAAGAGGATGCAGGGTGACTTGGATAGGTTGGGTGAGTGGGCAAACTCATGGCAGATGCAATTTAATGTGGATAAATGTGAAGTTATCCACTTTGGTGGCAAAAATAGGAAAACAGATTATTATCTGAATGGTGGCCGATTAGGAAAAGGGGAGGTGCAACGAGACCTGGGTGTCATTATACACCAGTCATTGAAAGTGGGCATGCAGGTACAGCAGGCAGTGAAAAAGGCAAATGGTATGCTGGCATTTATAGCGAGAGGATTCGAGTACAGGAGCAGGGAGGTACTACTGCAGTTGTACAAGGCCTTGGTGAGACCACACCTGGAGTATTGTGTGCAGTTTTGGTCCCCTAATCTGAGGAAAGACATCTTTGCCATAGAGGGAGTACAAAGAAGGTTCACCAGATTGATTCCTGGGATGGCAGGACTTTCATATGAAGAAAGACTGGATGAACTGGCTTGTACTCGTTGGAATTTAGAAGATTGAGGGGGGATCTGATTGAAACGTATAAGATCCTAAAGGGATTGGACAGGCTAGATGCAGGAAGATTGTTCCCAATATTGGGGAAGTCCAGAACGAGGGGTCACAGTTTGAGGATAGAGGGGAAGCCTTTTAGGACCGAGATTAGGAAAAACTTCTTCACACAGAGAGTGGTGAATCTGTGGAATTCTCTGCCACAGGAAACTGTTGAGGCCAGTTCATTGGCTATGTTTAAGAGGGAGTTAGATATGGCCCTTGTGGCTACAGGGGTCAGGGGGTATGGAGGGAAGGCTGGGGCGGAGTTCTGAGTTGGATGATCAGCCATGATCATAATAAATGGCAGTGCAGGCTCGAAGGGCCAAATGGCCTACTCCTGCACCTATTTTCTATGTTTCTATGTTTCTAAATAAAGCACAGTGTTCTCCTCTTTGTATTCTGGTCTACTTGAGGTTGATATACTACGGAATTTTTAAATAGCTGACTCCAAAATTATTAAATGATAGGGTACTCAAAGCATCCACTTAAGCTCAAACTCAACTTTATTGTCATCTTACTGTATGTATATGTAACCAAGAGGTTGCAAGAAAAACAGTAAAAATAGCAGATGAAGCATCCTTCAACCTCTGGACCATGGTGCACCCACAAAACATATATCACACAGAGCACATAAAGCAAAGTATCACCACAAATATGTTAATAAAATATAATTCAAAGTGCATGTAGTGTGCAGCACAGGTAAACATTAAAGAGCTCACGGTCCGAGTGATGAGACCTCAGTGTTGGCAGGGTATTCATTAGCCTCACAGCCCGAGAGAAGAAGCTGTAACCAAATCTGGCGATGCTAGTCCTGATGCTCCTGTGCCTTCTTCTTGACAGTAGCGGGTCAAAGAGATTGTGGGGTGGGTGGTAGGGATCGTCAAGAATGCTTCGGGCCCTTTGTATACATTACTGCTAGTAAATGTCATTAACCGGGGGAAGGAGACACTGGTGATCTCTTGGTGGCTTTTACTATCCTCTGTAGGGTCTTGTGGTCCAATGCCTTACATCTGCTGTAGCACACAATGTTACAGCCAGACAGGCCTCTCTGGATGATGCTGCTGTAGAAAGTTGCTAGAATGGGGGCTGGGGAGTTTTGCACATTTCAGTCTCCTCAGAAAGTGTAGATGCTGTTGTGCCTTCTTGACTAATGAGGAGGTGTTGTGGGTCTAGGTTAGATTGTCCATTATGTGCACACCAAGGATCTTTGCATTCTTCACTCTCTCTGCAGCAGAGCCATTGATGTGCAATGACGAGTGATTGATCTGCATCTTCCTTTAGTCCATAATATCTCTTTTGTCTTTTCCATGTTGAGACTCAGGTTGTTGCTCTCATACCATTTGGTCTCTACCTCCTCTCTGTATGCCCGCTCATCAGTGTTGCTGATGAGGCCAACCACTGTTGTATCATCAGCGAACTTGATGACTCGGTTTGAGCGGGATCTGGCTGTGTAGTCATGAGTCAGCAGTGCGAACAGCAGCAGGCTGAGCTCACAGCCCTGGGGGGCAACAGTGCTCAGTGTGATGGAGTTTGAGATGTTGCTGACTGGGGTCTTTCAATCAAGAAGTCTAAAATCCAGTTACAGAAGGTGGTGTTGGCTCCCAGGGAGGAGAGTTTACCCACCGACCTCTGAGGGATAATCGTGTTAAACGGCAAGCTGAAGTTCACAAACAGTATCCAGGGGTATGATCTATTATTTTCTATGTAGGACAGGATGGAGTGGAGGGCCAAGGCTATGTCATCATCAGTAGACCAGATTGAGCGATAGGTAAACTGGAAAGAGTCCGCCATAGCTGGAAGGTGGGATTTTAAATGATTCACTATCAGATGCTCAAAGTACTTAATGACTGTTAAAGTCACTGCCACTGGGCAGTATGCATTATGGCCGGTTACCGTCACTCTTGAACACCAGAATGATGGTGACTGCTTTGAGGCCTGCAGTGGACTGTTTCAAAGAGCTGTTAAAGATGTCCGTTATGACCTGTGTTAGCTGGGCCGCACAATCCCTCAGCACCCAGCCAGGCATGTTATCAAGCCCCACAACTTTGCGTGGGGTTCCACTAGCTAGGATCCTCCTCACCTCAGTTGTGACCAGACAGTGTCTGTCCCTCGGGGTGTCTGAGGGCTTTTTCTCAATGTCACATCATTCATTCCGTTAAATTGTGTGTAGAAGGTATTCAGCCTGTTTGGAAAGGAAGACATCTCTGTCATTGATGCACAGGGTGGACTTGGAGTCTGTTAGGGTTTGTATACCTTGCCACATGCACCGCATGTCCCTGGTGTCACAAAGGTGTCCGTGAATTTTCTCTGAGTGCTCTCACTTTGCCTTCCTAATGACACTCAAGAGCGTGGCTCTTAAGAGTCATCCTATCCCCGATTTGAAGGTCGTGTCCTGATCTCTGAACGGTGCACAGACCCCTGCAGTCAGCCATGGTTGCTGGTTTGCCCTGGCAGTGTGGTATTTAATCACAGTAACGTTTTTAATGCATTTTCCTAGGTAGCCAGTCACCAATCCTGTGTATTCATAAATGTTGACGTGATGATGGAATATGCTGCATTCTGTGCTCTCAAAACAGTCCTACAGTGCTGAGCTGTCACCTCCTGGACAGGTCATGAACTCTCTGTAAACTCACTGAGTCACTGGTTTACTCATTTGACCCATTTAACCAGTGGTCTGTATGCAGGATTAACAAAATGGGTATGTGGTCTGAGTGTCTGAGATGAGGGTTGGAGGGGGGCAGCGGTGTTGCCTCCATGAGTATTGGTATAGATCAGGTCACTACGTTCATCCTTCTGGTTGCAAAGTTGACATACTGGTCGAAATTCTGCAGAGCTGTTTTCTAAGTTGCCATGATTGAAGTCACCACCAACAATGCAGAAACCATTGGGACTAATATCCCCTTGTTCTCTTCACATCAAACTTTGTCATTGTTTCTCCAAGAATATATCATTCGTACACTAATCCAAGCCAAAATTGTGTCACAGTGCCAGGATATAAAAATGATGGCTCTGTGACCACTCCCACATCAGAGAATTATTTAACAGGATCTAAAACTAAAAGTAGAAAAAATAAAAACCTTGAATCTGGTGATGCCTAATCCATGGAGACAACATGAGGGTTGGCAATGGCATCAAAGCACTGTGGGTGCTGGAAGCCCAATACTAGAACAAGGAATGTGCTTCACCTGTGAGTCTGTCAGGGTCATTTATTGTCTCCGGGGCTCACAGTGTGGCCTCCTCTGCCTTGGTGAGACCCAATGCAAATTGAGGGCTGCTTTGTTGAACTCCTTCACTCTGTCCGTCGCAACAGCCAAGATGTCCTGGTGGCCATCTATTTCAATTCCACTTCCCATTCCCACATCAACATGTCTCTCCATGGTCTCCTTTATTGCCACAGTTAGACCAGACACAGGTTGGAGGAGCATCACCTCATATTCCATCTGGGTAGTCTCCAATCTGATGACATGAATATCTATTTCTCTAACTTCTGGTACACACAACCCTCTGTTCACCTCCCCGCCCCAACCTTTGATTTCATTCATTCTAGTGATGCTCGCACCACTTCTCTTCCTCTTCCCTGTTCTCATCACCTCCCTCTGGCTCTCCACCTTCCCTTTCTTCCATGGTCTACTGCCACCTCCTATCAGATTCCTTATTCTTCAGTTCCTTCCCAATTCCGCATACCTGCTCCTAGCTTCTTATATCATCTTCTAACAAACCTCTCCAAATTTCCCCACCCACCTATCTTTCTCCTCACCTGGTCTCACCTATCACTTGCCAGCTTTCACTCCTTCCCCTCCTCCACCTTTTAATTCTGGCTTCTACCCCCTTCCTTTCCACCCTGTTGAAGGGTGACGGCCCAAATCATCAACTCTTTATTCTCCTCCAGTATTTTATGTGTGTTGCTCAAGATTTCTGACATCTGCAGAATTCTTATTACAACTTACTTCCACTTTCTGCTTCTCATCATCAGTGGTGTGGAATATCATGCCCTCAAGCCCAGTATCTCACTCACCCATACTACCCATAAAATCCAAGGTCCAAGTTCTGATGCACTATCATAGCCTGCCAACCCCAGAAGAAGGGGTGCTTAGCAGCTAGCACAACACTATTACAGCTCGGGGCATCAGAGTTCAGAGTTCACTCTTAGTGTCTTCTGTAAGGAGTTTGTACATCCTCCCTGTGGAATCCGTGGGTTTTCTCCAGGTGCTCTGGATCCCCTCACACAGTCCAAAAACGGACAGATTAGTAGGATCCTTCATCAACTGTGGGATTGAGTTTAAGAGCAATGAGGTAATGTTAAGACTATATAAGACCTCAGTTAGACTCCACTTGGAGTACTGTGTTTAGTTCTGGTCACCTCAGTACAGGAAGGATGTGGATACTATAGAGGGAGTGCAGAGGAGATTTTCAAGGATGTTGCCTGGATTGGAGAGTGTGCCTTATGAGAATAGGTTGAATGTGCTCGGCCTTTTCTCCTTGGAACAACGGAGGATGAGAGGTGACCTGATAGAGGTGTATAAGGTAATGAGAGGCATTGATCTAGGGCTATGGGATAGGGAAATTCTTGGTAGTTTCTGGAGTAGGTTACCTGGTCGGCACCACTTTGTGGGCCAAAGGGCCTGTAATGTGCTGTCGATTTCTATGTTCTATGTTCTATGCTAATTGGTCATTGTAAATGGTCCCATGATTAGACTAGGTTTAAATCGGGGGTTGCTGGGATTGTGGCCAGAGGAAGGTGTGCAGACAAGGGGTCAGGGTTGTGATCAGAGATGGTGTCGGGAACATTTGCGTTATTTCCTGTTGTCTTTAAACTGACCTGGTTCACTGGAAATTTTATTGTGCTACTCCGTAAAAGTGCACTGGGTAGTAATAAGAGTAACACCCAATAGTCAAGAAAATCGGCACGTCTAGTTGTACCAAAGTCTTGTGTTGCCAGATTATCAGAGTGTAATTGTACCTTTGAGGTGCTTTATGGTCTTGCCACACCCAGTAGTATTTTCCTTGTTCACAAATCCATTGCCATTGACTGCTGTGTCTCTAAGATCCTTATCCATTGATAGTTGGCCAAGAGATGATGGCCTAGAAGTCAAACTGAACTGAAACTGTGTAAGGTCAATATATTCTAGTGTGATAGCCTACCCTTGTGTGAATAATTCTTATAGTGATTTTTGGGAAGGTAGTGCAGAAAATATGTGATAGCATTGCAGTGGTGGTAGCTTTCTGTGAGGGGGACTGGGAGTTGCACCTCCATGCTATAAGAACCATGATCCCATGGTGCTTTGCCTATGATAAGATGAATTATGCCAGGTACCTGTCCCCTTACTTTGCTCAGATGATGAACCTCCCAGAGTAGAATCCTTCTGTGTATGAGGCCTTCAAGACAGGCCAATTCTCAGTGCAGCTGTCAAGTAACAACCCCTTTGGGCAGATCCCTGTGGACCAGGCTATTGAAGCCACAGTGAACAAAGACACACAGACTCCTGGAGACACATCACAGTTCAGCCTGAATGCTGGAGCTATCAAGCATTACTACATAACAGCTGAGCACCGCAGTGCATTCCTGGGACAGTTAAGGGAGATGGTGCAAGACAACAAATCAGAGCTTTGCCATGCAGAGCTACAGAGGCCAAGAATCCAGAAAGATGAGGAAGCAGTTTCACCAGTGGTTAGCCTCGTACATGAATGGGTCAACCGATTTGCAGAGAAGCAGGACCTTACTAACATCTCTACAATAAAGGCAGCCCCCAAGGACATTGCCTCCGACCTGATGAAGGCATATGAGATTGGTGAGTAATACTATGCAATCTTCAAGGATGAGAGACTAGAGGAAGACCCACCAGCAAAAAAAAAATTCCATGACCCAATGAAAACCAACAAGCTGAAAACATTCAGTGATATGTGTAAGAAGAGAGAAGTGAAATCAAATGGGAGGGCGATCATCTTGAAAGCCGACAGGTCTTTGTTTGGACGCATCCTAGTGATGGCACAAGGGCACAGTCTACGTCTGGAGGATATCCTTCCTCATCCCCTTGGACCATTGCCCTGGGCCCTGTCCACACCAGAAGGATCGCTGAGAAAAACAAATAAAGCTACTTTAGCCACAACCTTGCAGAAAAATGTAGCAGTAGAAGAGCAACTCCCAGGAAACTCTGCTACAGTGGTTGATGAAATGAACTTGGTCCAAAGAGTGAAAGGTGATCAAGTTACTTTCAGAGATGTTGCCACAACAATTCTGGGTATGGCTCTGAGGGAAGGCAGTCAAAGTAGCAGAATAGATGTTGTAGTCAACACATACAAGGAGAACTCTATCAAGAATAGTGAAAGATCTCTACCGGGTGAAGAGACTGGTCATGAGTTGCAAGGTATCACAGGCACACAGACGGTGAGGCAGTGGAGGAGCTTCCTGACCAAAGTCAGTAACAAAAATAGTCTCATTAGCTTCAATAGTCCATGGATGGAGGAAGGCGGAGTACAGAGCAAAGCTACAGAAGATTCTGTATGCAACTGTGAATGACAAATGTTACATAATCACATCTCAAGACAGTGAGGAGGTATCAGCTCTTCAGTGTCAACAAGAAGCAGATGGCCACCTACTTCTCCATGCTTCCCATGCCACATGAGAGGAATACCAATCTGTAGTGATCTGCTCAGAAGACACAGATGTCTTTATCACGTCTCTAGCATATTTGTGGGACAAGATTGAGGCCCCATTGTTCCAGAAGTGTGGCACTAGAACCCGTACAAGTCTTGTAGACATCAGGAAGGTTGCTGCCACTGTTGGTATAGAGGTTTGTAGGGCTCTCGTCAGGTTGCACAGATATACAGGATGTAAGACTGTAAGTGCTTTTGGAGGCAAAGGGAAGACAAGTGCCCTAAAACTTCTGACCAGCAACAGGGAAACTCAGGACACATTCTTAGAGTTGGGTCAGGAATGGGACCTCTCCCCAGAACTGATGGACAAACTGGAGGCATTTACTGTACGTGTCTCCTGTATGCCCCAAAAGCATCGACCACCGAGGTCAATGAGCTCAGGTATCACATTTTCTGTGCCAAAAAAAGGTGAAATCGAAAGTCATCAACTCCCACCGTGCAAGTACTGTTTAACAAAACATGCACAGCGAGCCAACTACCAGGCTGGTATATGGAGAAGATATTTGGAGAAGGACCCACAACTGCCAAGCCCTGTTGGCAGAGGATGGAAGATGGAGAGAGAAGAGGAAGCTGAACAGTTGGTGGTGCACTGGATGGAAGGCCAGCCAGCACCCGATGCCATCCTGGATCTACTGGCCTGTAACTGTCCAAAAAAATGTTCACTCCCAAGATGTATGTGTGTTGCAAATGGCCTCAGGTGCACTGACATGTGTAGACTGGCAGACTGTGAGAACCAGGCATCCACCTCAGAGCGTGTGGAAAGTTCAGATGAAGATGTGGAAGACGTAGAAGACTTTATTATGATTATTAATAGGTTATGAAAGTAAAACAAAGTATGGAAAGCAGCTTTTGATTAAATATATTCATTTTACAACCAAATGGGGTCTAGGTTATGGCCATGTGGAACCCCACATTTGAATTATTGTACTGTTCACCAATGAGAGGGAACTTGATGATAGTGAGGACAATATGAGTGAGGTTGATGTTCTGCAGCATGTTGATATTAAGGGAGAGGAGGTGTTGAAGTTGTTAAAATACATTAGGATGGATAAGTCCCTGGGGTCTGACGGAATATTCCCCAGGCTGTTCCACGAGGTGAGGGAGGAGATTGCTGAGCCTCTGACTAGGATCTTTATGTTCTCGTTGTCCACGGGAATGGTACCGGAGGATTGGAGGGAGGCGAATGTTGTCCGCTTGTTTAAAGAAGGTAGTAGGGATAGTCCGGGTAATTATAGACCAATGAGCCTTATGTCTGTGGTGGGAAAGGTGTTGGAAAAGATTCTTTGAGCTAGGATCTCTGGAGGATTGGAGGATTGTGACTAGTGGTGTCCCACAAGGATCTGTTCTGGGACCTCTACTTTTCGTGATTTTTATTAACGACCTGGATGTGGGGGTAGAAGGGTGGGTTGGCAAGTTTGCAGACGACACAAAGGTTGGTGGTGTTGTAGATAGTGTAGAGGATTGTCGAAGATTGCAGAGAGACATTGATAGGATGCAGAAGTAGGCTGAGAAGTGGCAGATGAAGTTCAACCCGGAGAAATGTGAGGTGGTACACTTTGGAAGGACAAACTCCAATGCAGAGTACAAAGTAAATGGCAGGATACTTGGTAGTGTGGAGGAGCAGAGGGAACTCGGGGTAGATATCCACAGATCCCTGAAAGTTGCCTCACAGGTGGATAGGGTAGTTAAGAAAGCTTATGGGGTGTTAGCTTTCATAAGTCGAGGGATAGAGTTTAAGAGTCGCAATGTAATGATGCAACTCTATAAAACTCTGGTTAGGCCACACTTGGAGTACTGTGTCCAGTTCTGGTTGCCTCACTATAGGAAGGATGTGGAAGCATTGGAAAGGGTACAGAGGAGATTTACCAGGATGCTGCCTGGTTTACAGAATATGCATTATAATCAGAGATTAAGGGAGCTAGGGCTTTACGCTTTGCAGCGAAGGAGGATGAGAGGAGACATGATAGAGGTGTATAAGATATTTAGAGGAATAGATAAGAGTGGATAGCCAGGGCCTCTTCCCCAGGGCACCACTGCTCAATACAAGAGGACATGGCTTTAAGGTAAGGGGTGGGAAGTTCAAGGGGGATATTAGAGGAAGGTTTTTTACTCAGAGTGTGGTTGGTGCATGGAATGCACTGCCTGCGTCAGTGGTGGAGGTAGATACACTAGTGAAGTTTAAGAGACTACTAGACAGGTATATGGAGGAATTTAAGGTGGGGGCTTATATGGCAGGCAGGGTTTGAGGGTCGGCACAACATTGTAGGCCGAAAGGCCTGTACTGTGCTGTACTATTCTATGTAATTCTATATGCTATGACAAAAGCTTAAGATTGTTTTGATTTGATACAACAATATGGAAAATATCATGACATTGATAAAACTCCAGAAATGTCTCCAAATGAGGTTTTTTACCTTTTGGGGGGGTGGGGTAACATTTTCTGCTGTACTGATGTTAATATGGAATATATACAAAATGTGATTACTTATTTGAAGTAATAAAGCTACCACTGGTGCAATGCTATCACATGTTTTCTAACTCTAGAGATGTATACCTTGCCGAAAATCACTATGAGCATTATTCCCCTCAGATGGTACTGACCGACCCTACTGACTCACGGACTGAAGGATCATTGCAGAAAATCTTTCCTACCAATTGCAATAATCATATTCAACAGTTCATCTCTGTGCAACAGGAGAACACACATGATAGTACAATAGTCTCTGCTTTATTATTTTGTACATTATTACAATAGACAATAGGTGCAGGAGTAGGCCATTTGGCCCTTCAAGCCAGCACCGCCATTCCCTGTGATCATGGCTGACCATCCACAATCAGTACCCAGTTCCTGCCTTCTCCCCATATCCCTTGACTCCACTATCATTAACAGCTCTATCTAACTCTTTCTTGAAAGCATCCAGAGAATTGGCCTCCACTGCCTTCTGAGGCAGAGCATTCCATAAATCCATAACTCTCTGGGTGAAAAACTTTTTCCTCAACTCCGTTCTAAATGGCCTACCCCTTATTCTCAAATTGTGGCCTCTGGTTCTGGACTCCCCCAACATCAGGAACATGTTTCCTGCCTCTAGCGTGTCCAATCCCTTAATAATCTTCAATCAGATTCAATGATTCAATCAGATCCCCTCTCATCCTCCTAAATTCCAGTGTATACAAACCCAGTCACTCCAATCTTTCAACATATGACAGTCCCGCCATCCCGGGAATTAACCTCGTGAACCTCCGCTGCACTATTACAGTATTATTGTATATATTGTGGCGACCCACTTTCTGGCACCCACGAACCGGCTCACGAAACAGCGCACGCAGGCAGAGGGCCGTCAGCAAAAAGGGCGCCAGGCCATCTTCACCAGCAGGGGGAAAATCCCGCGCGCAGAAAGGGTCTGGGAATATGCATTCCCCACAGTAGTCCCGCCCCAGGGAGGGCGGGAACGGGAAGGCTTTAAAGCGGGCCGCGATGTTTGAATAAATCTCTTTCATCGCAACTCTAACTTATCGACTCCGTGTGGTTATTCTAGCGCTGTGTGTAGCACACCGCTACAATTGGTGACCCCGACGGCCCAAACGATATTTGGACCAGAGATGACCGACGCTGCATCTGTTCACGCAGTTTCGTTAAAACTGCCAAGCTTCTGGACGCTGCGACCCCATTTCTGGTTCGAACAAGCAGAAGCACAATTCCACATTCGGCAGATAACCTCGGAGTCCACTCGCTACTACTACGTGCTGAGCTCCCTCGACCAGGAGACTGCTGCACAAGTTGAGGAGTTTATACAGTCGCCCCCGGAGGACGGCAAATACACAGCATTCAAAGCCCTGCTCATAAGGACTTTCGGACTCTCACGGCGCGAACGAGCACGCCGCTCAATGCACCTGGATGGTTTGGGAGACAGGCCGCCGTCAGCATTAATGAACGAGATGCTGGCCCTGGCTGAAGGACACAAACCCTGCCTCATGTTTGAGCAGGCGTTCCTAGAGCAACTGCCCGAGGACATATGCCTGCTGCTGTCCGACGCAGATTTCAGCAACCCCCGGGAGGTGGCGGCCCGAGCAGATTTGCTGTGGAATGCCAGGAAAGAGAGAGGGGCATCCATCGCACAGATCACCAAGCCGCGTGCCCAACGACAGACCAGACCAGGCCCGGCAGCAGAGCCTACAAAACCCGGCGGCGGGAGTGAGGAGTCCAACGAACAATGGTGTTTCTACCACCAGCGGTGGGGCACGGAGGCCCGCCGCTGCAGACCGCCCTGCAAATTCCCGGGAAACGCCAGGGCCAGCCGCCGCTGATGGCTACGGCGGCTGGCCATCAGGACAGCCTCCTGTACGTCTGGGACAAGCAGTCGGGACGCCGCTTTTTGGTCGACACTGGAGCGGAGATCAGCGTCTTACCTCCAACGAGTTACGACACCCGCAACAGAGAACCGGGACCCACCCTGAGGGCCGCTAATGGCAGCACAATACGAACCTACGGCACCCGCACGGTGCGGCTACAGTTCAGCTCCAGCCGGTTCACGTGGGACTTCACACTGGCCGCCGTGGCCCAACCACTGCTGGGGGCAGATTTTCTACGAGCCCACAGCCTGCTGGTCAACTTGCAGGGAAGCGATTAGTCCACGCCAAGACTTTTCAAACGTTCTCCCTGGGTGAAGCACAGTTGCCAGCCCCACACCTGGACTCCATCACGCTGTCCGACGATGAATTCACCAGGGTCCTGGTGGATTTCCCATCAGTACTGACACCGCAGTTCACGGCAGCCATGCCCAGTCACGGAGTACAGCACCACATCCCGACCCAGGGACCACCCCTCCAGGCCCGTGCTCGAAGGCTTCCCCCGGACAAGCTCCGACTGGCGAAGGAGGAGTTCAAGAAGATGGAGGAATTAGGGATCATACGACGGTCCGACAGCCCATGGGCCTCCCCCCTTCACATGGTGCCCAAGGCAACGGGGGGCTGGAGACCATGCGGTGACTACCGCAGACTGAACGAGGCTACAACACCAGACCGCTACCCTGTGCCGCACATTCAATACTTCGCAGCAAACCTACACGGCGCAAGGATCTTTTCCAAGGTAGACCTCGTCCGGGGATACCATCAAATCCCTGTACATCCGGACGACATCCCCAAAACAGCACTTATCACCCCGTTCGGACTTTTCGAATTCCTCCGAATGCCGTTTGGTCTAAAGAATGCCGCACAGACTTTCCAGCGGCTAATGGACGCTGTGGGACGCGACCTGGACTTTGCATTCATCTATTTGGACGACATCCTCATAGCCAGCAGTAGTCGGCAGGAGCATCTGTCCCACCTCCACCAGCTCTACTCCCGCCTGAGCGAATTCGGCCTTACAATCAACCCAGCCAAATGCCAGTTCGGACTCGATACCATCAACTTCCTGGGCCACAGGATTACCAAAGACGGGGCAACCCCGCTGCCCGCCAAGGTAGACGCGGTCCGCCACTTCCCCCGACCCAACACAATCAAAGGCTTGCAGGAATTCGTGGGTATGGTGAATTTCTACCACCGTTTCCTCCCCTCAGCAGCCCGAACCATGCGCCCCTTGTTCACTCTAATGTCGGGTAAGGGCAAGGACATTACCTGGAACGAAGAGGCCGCAACCGCTTTCGTTAAAACCAAAGAAGCCTTGACAAATGCCGCGATGCTGGTGCACCCCAGAGCAGACGTTCCTACTGCCCTCACGGTGGACGCATCCAACACAGCAGTCGGTGGAGTGCTGGAACAACTCATCGAGGGTCGCTGGCAACCCCTGGCGTTCTTCAGCAAACACCTACGACCACCCGAACTCAAATACAGTGCTTTCGACCGGGAGCTATTGGCACTATACCTGGCAATCCTGCATTTCAGGTACTTCTTAGAAGGTAGGCCCTTCACCGTGTTCACAGACCACAAACCGCTTACCTTTGCGTTCACTAAGGTGTCCGACCCCTGGTCGTCCCGCCAGCAGCGACATCTGTCCTACATCTCCGAGTACACGACGGACATCCGGCATGTCTCTGGAAAGAACAATGTCGTGGCAGACGCACTTTCCAGACCCACCATACAGGCCCTGTCCCAGGGGGTGGACTATGCAGCGCTGGCAGAGGCACAGCAGGCAGACGCTGAGATCCCCAGTTACAGGACTGCAGTCTCCAGTTTGCAGCTCCAAGACCTCCCCGTAGGCCCAGGTGAGGGGACCCTACTATGTGACGTAGCTACTGGCCAACCCCGCCCCATCGTCCCAGCAGCCTGGCGCCGGCGGGTGTTCAAATCCATTCACAACTTAGCGCACCCCTCCATCAGGACAACTGTCCGGCTGGTCTCCAACAGGTTCGTGTGGCATGGACTTCGTAAACAGGTCAGTGAATGGGCCAAAACGTGTATGCAGTGCCAAACGGCCAAGGTGCAGCGGCACACCAAGGCTCCACCGCAGCGGTTCGAACCCACCCGCCGGAGGTTCGACCACATCCATGTGGATATCGTGGGGCCCCTGCCAGTGTCACGAGGAGCGCGGTACCTCCTAACTATGATAGACCGGTTCACCAGATAGCCAGAGGCAGTCCCGCTCAGCGACACCACCTCCGAATCCTGCGCCCGAGCACTGATCGCAACCTGGGTAGCACGCTTTAGGGTACCGGCCCACATTACCTCCGACAGGGGCGCCCAGTTCACCTCCAGCCCATGGTCAGCTGTGGCCAGCCTATAGGGAACACAGCTACGCCACACAACTGCCTACCACCCACAGTCGAACGGACTAGTGGAGCGCTTCCACCGTCACCTGAAATCGGCTCTCATGGCCCGCCTGGAGGGGCCTAACTGGGTGGACGAACTTCCCTGGGTCCTGCTCGGAATCCGCACGGCGCCCAAAGAGGATCTACACACCTCGTCGGCCGAGTTGGTGTACGGCGCGCCCCTGGTCGTCCCAGGAGAGTTCATACCAGCCCCAAGGGGGCAAGAGGAAGAACCCACAGCAGTCCTGGACAGACTACGGAAGAGGCTCGGTAACCTGGCCCCCATACCCACTTCACAGCACGGACAGAGCCCGACCTGCGTACCCAAGGACCTGCAGAACTGTAAGTTTCTTTTTGTACGACGGGGCGGAGACCGGGCACCGCTACAGCGGCCCTACAAGGGGCCGTTTAAGGTGATCAGGAACAACGGGTCCACGTTCATGCTGGACATTGGGGGGAGAGAGGAGGTTTTCACGGTGGACCGACTCAAACCGGCCCATGTGGACTTGGCGCAACCGGTCCAGGCTCAGGCACCGCGGCGCAGGGGCAGACCTCCCAAACAGAGGCCGATCCAGACTGTGGACATTGGGGGAGGTATCGCCGGTTCTGGGGGGGGGGGGGTTATGTGGCGACCCACTTTCTGGCACCCACGAACCGGCTCACGAAACAGCGCGCGCAGGCAGAGGGCCGGCAGCAAAAAGGGCGCCAGGCCATCTTCACCAGCAGGGGGAAAATCCCGCGTGCAGAAAGGGTCTGGGAATATGCATTCCCCACAGTAGAACGGGAAGGCTTTAAAGCGGGCCGCGAAGTTTGAATAAATCTCTTTCATCGCAACTCTAACTCACCGACTCCGTGTGGTTATTCTAGCGCTGTGTGTAGCACATCGCTACAATATTATTATTCTGTACTTTATTATTAGTTAAGTCTGTACACTACTAAGTGTGTTTTTAAATGTTGCTACTGTAATGAAAGAATTTCCCAATCAGGATCAATAAAGTACTTCTTATTATTATTATTTTCATCAGTCTTCTTAGTGACCTCTTCAAAAATCTTAATCAAATTAGTGGCGCAGGATGTCCCACAGAAAGAGCCCTGCTGACTATCCCTGATCAGCCCCTACATTTCCAAATGTACATGAATCCAATCCCTTAGAATGTTCCTCAATAATTTCCATAGCACTGATGTGAAATTCACAGACTGCTGGAAGTCCAGTGCTGGAAGAAAGCATTGACTCGATAGGCCAAAATTCTTTTCAAATATTAAAATATTTTTGATTGATCACAGGTGAGTACAAAAACACTTTCTAACACAGAAGCACCTTGTATAACTGCGTTCACTCTGATCACACAGGGAATTAATTCTGGAGAATTCATGGCACCTGGATGTAACAAACACTGACAAAAGAGGGTGCTAAAGTACTTTTAAAATCGTGAATCTGTTTGGAAATGGAGAACCTCTTGAATTACTCATTTGTGTTGTTCAGGCTGCATAGTGTTGCAGTTCCGGAGACTGGTTCAGGCTGTTTGAAGATTGCCCATTCTACATGTGATCGTCTTTTGTTTCCTCCCACATTTCAATGAAGAACAGAGAGGCTAATGGGTTATAGTACATTCCCCCTTCGTGCAGACATGTGGCAACAAGAGCCAGAAGACTGTTGACAGGAGATGAGACTGAGAATAACTATGGGGTAAAGGGAATTAAGGAGGCCGGGACTGGGACCGCTGGAGGACAGCACAGACTCCATGTGTCAAAATTCTTCTCATGAAAATTAATTTGTGATGGTTATGTAGATGTCAGAGGCACTCAAGAGCAGTATAGAGATCTCTATACTGAAATGAGGCACAACATCATAAAACAGGGCTGAGAAGCAGAAGAAGTACCCAAGGACTGGAGAACAGGACATCTAGTTCAAATCCCTAAGAAAGGAGATCTCCAGGAATGCAAAAACTACAGAGGGATAATGTTGCTTTTAGTGCCAGGGAAAGTTCTGAGCAGAATCATTTTAGAGAGATTGAAAAATGTAGTGGATGAGAAGCTTAGAGATGAACAAGCAGGATTTCGACAAAACAAGTCTTGAACTGATCAAATTACAACTCTAAGGACTATCATTGAACAGAATGGAACACATCACTCTACATTGATTTTGTAGATTATGAAAAAGCACTTGACAGCCTGGACAGGGAGACATTGTGGAAACTAGTGAGGCATCTTGGGATTCCAGAGAAGTTAACTAACTTGGGAAAGAAGATCTATGCAGAATAATCCATATAGGTCAGTTGTCAGATACTTTCAAGGTGAACACTGGGGTACGACAGGGATGCTTACTGTCCCTTTTCTCTTTCTGCTGGTGGTGGACTGGATTATGAAGCAAACAACAGATGGCAAGAAGAATGGAATATAGTGGACATTGTTCAGACAGCTGGATGATCTTGACTTTGCTGATGATTTGGCACTACTGTCACACAGCCATGCCCAGATGCAAGAGAAAATAGATCTTCTAGACTCCACATCGCAGAAAATAGGGCTCCACATCCATGTGGGGAAAACAAAATTACTAAAAGTAAATGCAGGAAACAACACAATTATCCTGAGAAATGTTCCTCTAGAAGAAGCGGAGTCATTTGTCTATCTGGGAAGCATTGTCAACAAGGAAAGAGGTACAGACCAGGATCCAAAAGCCAGAGGAGCCTTCATAATACTACCTCCAGTTTGGACGGCAAAAGAACTAAGGTTAAGAACCAAACTGAGAATCTTCAACTCAAATGTCAAATCTGTCCCCTTATATGGCTCTGAAACTTGGAGACTGACATCAAAAGCTATCAGAAAAATCCAGACCTTCATCAACAAATGCTTGCGTCAGATTTTGGGGCTAACATGGACAGATTATGTGAACAATACAGAATTATGGCAAAGGACCAACCAGACACCATTTGAGGCAGAGATCAAGAGAAGGAAGTGGTGCTGGGTAGGAAGCCCCCGAATAGTATCACCAGACAAGCTCTCACATGGAATCCTCAGGGCAAGCGAAATCGAGGTAAGCCCAAGTCCACATGGAGGAAGGAAGTGTTAACCGACGCCAGGAGAGTGGGAATGACATGGTCACAGCTGGAGAGATATGCACAAGACAGGTTGATCTAGAAAGAGGTTGTTGATGGCCTATGCTCACTAGTGAGTTGAAAGGCAGAAGAAGAAGATGTAGATGTACCACCCAGTCCGGTCCTGAGTGAAAAAGTAATAGTATTGTACTTAGATGAGACTCAAGGAAATTAACCTCTGTCAACACCCTGGTAGTGCTGTAATCCCAGGGTAGTGAGGGATAGATGAAAATCAGCCAGGAATCCTGACCCTGGTGGAATTTTCTACTTGTATCTTCATTGACCATGAGACCATAAGACAAAGGAGCAGAAGTCGGCCATTTGGCCCATCGAGTCTGCTCCACCATTTTATCATGAGCTGATCCATTCTCCCATTTAGTCCCACTCCCCCGCCTTCTCACCATAACCTTTGATGCCCTGGCTACTCAGATACCTATCAATCTCTGCCTTAAATACACCCAATGACTTGTCCTCCACTGCCGCCCATGGCAACAAATTCCATAGATTCACCATCCTCTGGCTAAAAAAATTTCTTCGCATTTCTGTTCTGAATGGCCGCTCTTCAATCCTTAAGTCATGCCCTCTCGTACTAGACTCCCCCATCATGGGAAACAACTTTGCCACATCCACTTGATCGGAAATGTCGACTCTTTATTCCTCTCTATAGATGCTGCCTGACCTCCAGCGTTTTGTGTGTGTTACTCTGGATCCCCAGCATCTGCAGAATATCGTGTGTTTTTAAGAAGAGAGATTGGCCAACGTGTGGAGTTTTTTATTATGTTGACTGCATCACTTAGAAGCTTAGACAAACTCCATGGAGGGGAGGCTGGTTCCTGTGATGGACTGAACTGCATCCACAACTTTCCACTATTTTCTGTTCTATTTCAAATTTCCAGCCTTTGCTCCTGGACGTTTAAGTTAGTTGTGATTCCCATCAGAAAGTAATTCCTATAAAGAAATTTTAAAAGAGGTAGCCTTAACAAGTAGACTAACAGTTCTGATATTGATCTGAAAACCAGATTCAAATGAATGAATACTTAGAAAAAGCAGTAAAGTTCATTCCTTTTTACGGGTGAATGCAACTTAAATTTATTTCAGTATGGTGTACCAGTAAGCTCGGCTGACTTTACTCATTTGTACTGATTGCTTAAACCGGGTTTTTCCTGGAATGCTGCACACTGCAACACCAATTGTCCATGGTGGCAGACCAGCAAAAGAAATAATCCAACGTCAATATTATGAAATCAATGCAGCAAATTCCAGAGATACACAAATGAATTAGGCAGCAGCTTCAAAGGAGTAGTGTTAACATTTCAGGCCAATATCCTTTCTGAAAGATAAAAAGGTGGGAAGGAAAAGAAAGATCTGTTGATTTTACTTCAGTACTTCTCTCATTATAAAGTTCTGCCTTTTGCGACTGAACAGTTACTAACCTCCACCCTAGCACTGATTGTGCTTTTCTTTCCTCACAGCCCGAGCTCTGAACTTGATTAAATACATTCACCTTTGACATCCTGCTCTTCAAATGAAAGGGCAGTGAGTACAAGCATTAAATCTGTTTCTCTTGCTGCAGGAGGCCTTGGCATCTCCTCCATCTACATGACCGGTGAATCATCAAGCAAATCAGATCTTGTTTTCTCACTGGTTGCATCATCCACCGGAGTTTTGCCTCAACAGCAGATGACCTGCCAAACTTATCAATGCACAAAGTAGGTTTGTTGAAAATATCCCAGTTTATATTCTGTTGGCGTTTTTGGATTGGGTTACTGAATGATGAGCCATGAGTCCAGGTTGGATTTTTTTTAAACTACTCATTTCCCAGGATCTGGGCACCTTCAGCATTTACCATCCATCCTTAACTGCCCTTGAATAGATGATGCCTCAAATCAATGCACACCACCTGGGTAAGTGACTTCCACACCCCACTCAGTGGGGAATTGCAGGATTTAAACTCACTGTAGATAAAGGACAGCCGATGTATTAACAAGTGAGGATGGTGTACAACTTGGAAGACCATGAGGAGGTGATGGAGTTCCCAAGTGCCTGCTGCCATAGTCATAGAGCTGACCAGCATCGAAACAGGACCTCAAGCCTACCACATCAATGCTCACCTTTCAGTCCATCTACGCTAATCCCATTTGCCTGCATCAGGTCCATATCCTCTTTTACCTCACCTATTCAAGTCCTGTCAAAATGTCTTTTAAATATAGTATTTGTATCTAACTCCGCCACCTCTTTTGGCAGCTCATTCCAGATACCAACTTCTCATAGTGTAGAAAACATTCCCCTTAAAACTCCTTCCTCTTCAACATAAATCTACTTGTTTTTGATACCCCCACCAGGGGAAAAGATTCTAACTATCCTATCTATGTTCTAAAAGTTTTATGTATTTCTTTCAAGTCACCCCTCAGCATCCTTCACTCCGATGAAAAGAAACCCGGTCTGTCAAATCTCTCTCCAAAACTAGAGTGTTCCATTCCAGGTAGCATTCTGGTGAATCTCTTCTGTTCTCTCCAGCATGATCACATCTTTCCAATAGTGGGGTGACCGGTACTATGCCCAAAACTCCAAGAGTGGTCTCACCAGTGTTCTGTAAAGATGCAATTTAATGTCCTAACTTCAGTATTCCATGTGCTGACCTATGAAGCCAAATATGCCATTTGCTTTATTCACCACCCTCTCTACCCATGTTATTGACTTGAAACCCTAACTCCCTCTGGCCTGGTATGGAGCAGCCACTGCACAGGATCAGAGAAAGCTGCAGAGGGTTGTAAACTTAGCCAGCTCCATCATGGACACTCCAACGTCAGGGTGGACGCCTCAGAAAGACAACATCCGTCATAAAGCACTCCCACTCAGGATATGCCCTTTTCTCAACTCTACCACTGCAGAGGAGGCATAGAAGCCTGAAGACACACACTCAACATTTAGGAACAACCTTTTCTCCTCTGCCATCAGATTTCATAATGGACGATGAAGCCATGAACACTACCTCACTATTATTGCACTACTTACTTAACTTGTTACAGAGATATTTCTCATTGTAATTGATAGTAGATTTTATTTATTGCACTGTTCTGCTGTCACAGAACAACAAATTTCACAACATACATCAGTGATAATAAACCTGATTTTGATTGTAATTCATTAACATGCACCCTATCATTTGTACAACATGCCCGATCCTCATTTGTCCTTCTCCCTTTGTGATGATACCGGTTCTGGTTTGGATGCGCTGTTGGACTGGTCTGGTTAAGCACTGTGTACATGCCACAATATCACCCTGCACTGGTGGTGGAGGGAATGAAAATCTTGGATGATTGATGGAGTGCTAATCAATACTAAGCAGAGGACGACATACCTAGACAAACAGATCCGCAGTTCTACACTGCTGTGTCCCCAGATATTCCTGAGCTTAAGGCTCTGTTTGTCATTTTTAGAACCCACAATCCGTTGGCTTATTTTGCCAGTTTATCACCAGCTCAGTTGCAACTGATAGCATGACATAATGAAGGTAATTGAGTTATGGTTTATAAAGACAATGGGACTTGCTAAGGGAGAATTCATTTCATAATATTGTGAAATCCAGTACAAAGGAACATCAAATTAATGGCAGTCATGAAATTAAGGGGGGTCTAATGAAGTGGGAAGGCAAGATTTAATGCACTTCATGACTAGCTGTGCAAAGCACTTCATTACCATTGAAGCTATTGCCCCTCCTTCATATTTCCCATTCCTTTTCCCTCACTCACCTTATCTCTGTACCTGCCCATCACGTCTGGTGCACCACCCCCTTTTCTTTCTTCCATGGCCTTCTGTTCTCTCTTATCAGATTCCCCTTTCTCCAGCCCTTTATCTCGATCTCCAATCAACTTCCCTGCTCTTTACTTCCTCCCTCCCCCTTTCCTGGTTTCACCTATCACCTCGTGCATCTTCCTCCCTCCCCCCCCACCACTCCCACCTTCTGACTCCTCATCTTTTATTCTCCAGACATCTCAGCCTGAAATACCAACTATACTCTCTTCTGTAGATGCTGCCTGCCCTGCTGGGTTCCTCCAGGATTTTGTGTGTTACAGAATACTTGTCTTTATCTTTTAATAATATTGTGTTAAATTATTGTATATGATATTCAATATTGATAATTGGTATGTGATATATGTACTGTGTTTTTCATCTTGGTCTCTGAGGAATGTTGCTTCGTTTACCTGTATACATGTGTATGATTGAATGACAATAAACTGAAACTTGAATCTGAAATCCAGAAATACCTTCACATGAAAGGTGGTGCACAATTTGATTTCTCTTTCTGAAAAAAGTCTACAAAAAAAGTCCTGCCAAAGGGTCGTGGCCCGAAACATCGACTGTACTTTTTCCATAGATGCTGCCTGGCCTGCTGAGATCCTTCAGCATTTTGTGTGTGTTGTTCAGATTTCCAGCATCTGCAGATTCTCTCGTTTGTGAAAATGTACAAATGCCTGACCAGTCAAGGTTCTCAGTTTTTATTCTTGTTAGGTGGTGTCATACAGAGGAGAAAAAGAACAATTGGTATTGTGAATGGATCAGTCTAGACCAGTGGTGGAACAGGTTTGAAGTGTTTGTACTTCTGTCTTCCTCTAGCTTTGTGCTGCAGTTTTTGAGAAAGATAAAGCACTTCCTGGAAGAGCTTGTAGGGTCCAAACAGTCTGATGATAGCTGTCTGACATCATTCAACCTAGCAATGTGTAGCAGCTAGTGCTATTGGCCAGAAGGGGCAGACTAGTGAACTGTGTGGTTTACTTTCCAGACGTTGGTGTTGGCGCATCCTGACAGACTCGTTGTGGGACCACCAACTCACAGTTTCCCACCTCCTGCAGTCCTGTCTATGCTGAGGGTTAGCAGAATGTCAGACAATGGGAAGCTGAACTGGGGTGGATATGACACACAGGTTAGTTCCACACCCTTCCTTCATGTTCCAATGTATGTGGGAAGCTCTTTGTTGGACCTGTTGTATGCTTTCTATAGAACATCTCTGCAGCTTTTAAAGGAGCAAGACTGACAGTGAAGCTGTATTTGCTGAATTCCAATTTCATTTGCTTTTAATCCTCTGAATATTGAACTGAATCTGGTTTGCACCCTGCAGGAAGAAGGCAACTGTTCATTCACATCTTTCCACTGTATCTGGAGGAAGTGGGGACTACTTTGGATTATCTCTGTGGTGCATTGAGGAGATTGCTGGAGGTTGCCCAGATCTCAGAAATGTAAAGGAGGTTAACAAACACTGCAGCTGGGTAGACCAATGAGAATTGTGTAGTTTTGATGTCCGAATCTTCAGTCGACAAAGGCCTTACCCATGCTCCAAAGAGAGGCATATCATAGAGCAAAAATTAGTGGGAAGTTCGAGGATTGAGAAGCTTTTAAAAATCAACAGAAGGCAACGAGAAAGGTCATTAAGAAAGTAAAGATGGAATATGAAAGTCTGCTGGCCAATAATATTAATGAGGATACCAAATGTTTCTTCAGATACATGAAGTGTAAAAGAGAGGCAAGAGTGGATATCAGAAAACAATGCTGGAGAGGTAGTAATGGGGGACAATAAAATGGCGGAAGAACTGAGCAAGTATTTTGCATCAGTCTTCATTGTGGAAGACACTAACAGTACGATGGATGTTCCAGGTGTCGGGATCATGAAGTGTGCGAAATCACCATTACTAGATAGTAGGTTCTTGGGAAACTGAAAGGTCTGAAGGTTAAAAAAAAAATCTGGGGGTAAACCCTGCACCCTAGGGTTCTGAAAGAGGTGGCTGAAGAGATTGTGGAGGAATTAGTAATGATCTTTCAAGAATCACTAGATTCTGGAGTGGTTCCAGAAGACCAGAAAATTGCAAATGTCATTCCACTCTTCAAGAAGGGAGAGAGGCAGAAGGAAGGAAACTATAGGCCAGTTAGTCTGACCTTAGTGGTTGGGAAGATGTTGGAGTTGATTATTAAGGATGAAGTTTCAGGATACTGGGAGGCACATGATAAAATAGGCCACAGTCAGCATGGCTTCCTCAAGGGAAAATCTTGCCTGACAAATCTGTTGGAATTCTTTGAAATAACACGCAGGATAGACAAAGGGGGTTTGGTTGATGTGTACTTGGATTTTCAGGCAGCCTTTTACAAAGTGCCACACGTGAGGCTGCTTAACAAGCTACGATCCCAGGGTATTACAGAAAAGATTCCAGCGTGGATAAAGCAGTGGCTGATTGGCAGGAGCCAATAAGTGGGAATAAAGGGAGCCTTTTCTGGTTGGCTGCTGGTGACTAGTGGTATTCCACAGGGGTCTGTGTTGGAACCAATTCTTTTTACATTCTATGTCAGTGATTTGGATGATGGAATTCATGGCTTTATTACAAGGTTTGCAAATGATATGAAGATGGGTGGAGGTGCAAGTAGTTTTGAGGAAATAGAAAGGTGACAGAAGTACTTAGATTAGGAGAATGGGCAAAGAAATGTCAGATGGAATACAGTGTCGGGAAGTGTATGGCCATGCACTTCAGTAGAAGAAATCAAAGGGCTGACTACTTTCTAAATGGAGACAAAATACAAAAAGCTGACACACAAAGGGACTTGGGAGTCCTTCTGCAGGATTCCCTAAAGGTTAGTTTGCAGGTTGAGTGTGTGGTGAGGAAGGCAAATGCAATGTTAGTATACATTTCAAGAGGACTAGAATATAAAAGCAAGGATGTAATGTTGAGACTTTATAAAGCATTGCTGAAGCCCAACTTGGAGTATTGTGAGCAGCATTGGGCCCCTTATCTTAGAAAGGACGTGCTGAAAATAGAGAAGATTCAAAGGAGAATCACAAAAGTAATTCCAGGATTGACTGCTTATCATATGAAAAGCGTTTGAAAACTCTGGGCCTGTGTTCACTGGAATTCAGTAGACTGAGGTGTGACCTCATTGAAACCTATAGAATAGCAAAAAGGCCTTGATAGAGTGGATGTGGAGGGGATGTTTCCTATGTTTCCTAGAGTCTAAGTCCAGAGGACACTGCCTCAGAATAGAGGGACGTCCTTTCAGAACAGAGATAAGGAGGAATTTCTTTAGCTGGAGAGTGGTGAATCTGTGGAATTCTTTACCACAGGTGACAGTGAAGGCCAAGTCATTGGGTATATTTAAAGTGGAGCTTGATGCATTCTTGATTAGTAAGGGGTAATGAAAAGGAGACAGGAAAATGGGGTTGAGAGGGATAGCAAATCAGCCATGATGGAAAGGTGGAGCAGACTTGATGAACCAAACTCTGCTCCTATGTCTTGTGGTTCAAAATTCTGGAGGAAATGAGCAGGTCAGGAATAAACAGTCGACATTTTGGGTCCAGATGAAGGGTCTTAGCCAGAAACATTGACCGTGTATTCATAGATGCTCTCTGATTTGCTGAGTTTCTTCAGCATTCTGTGCAAGTTACTATTAGAGCTCAGCTCCAGATGCTGTGCCAGCTGGGATCTTCTGGTGGTCAGCTATTTTAATTCTATTTTGCATTGCCACACTATAATGTCTGTCCACAGCCTGGATGAAAGCTACGTGTTAAAGAGGACCAGTATCTCATTCTGCCTGGGAAGTGTCCAACCAGGCAGGACCGACTTTGAATTCTAACTGCTGGTAGTCGCTCCCCCGTCCCTTCTCCCCTTTTTTCCCCCCATTGCTCTCCCCTGCTGATCCAACTGACCCCCCTTCACCCTTTCTATTCCCCCCCCCCACTCACCCTCACCATCCGCTCGTCACTCCTCCTACTGGCTCTTCAGTCTCCCTCCCTTTACCCCGTTCTCCATCGTCTTCTCCTATCAAATTCCAGCCTCTTCAGCTCTTTGCTGCTCCCAACTATCACACACTCACCTATCACCTTTTGCTCCACGCCTTTCATACCGGCCAGCTCCCCCAACTCAACCCAAAATTTCAACTAACTCTCCATAGACGCTGCCCGACCTGTAGAATTCCTCCAGCACCTTTGTGTGTTGTTTTGTATGGTGGGAAGAGGTTGGTATAGGACCTTTGAGTTACAAGTGTTAAGTAAGTGCCCATCTCATTCTACCTGGGAAGTATCCAACCAGGCAGTACGGACTTTGAATTCTAACTGCTGGTACGCTTCATACCCCTTGCTGAATTTCCTCATAGTCGCTCCAACAATATTAATACATTTTTCTGTGGTTTCTAATTTCTGCTGCATTTTCTCTAACTCTCTTACTAAATTCCCATGGAGTCCTTATAACCCTTCCCATTAAATTCCCTTGCAATCCCTTAATTACGTTTACTGAATTCCTTGTTAAACCTCCTATAAATTCCTATTGCAATCCCTGGAATTTTCTTGTTGCAACCACAAACACTCCCACTTGAGTCCTGATAACATTCTAACTAAACTCCCTTATAGTTCCTCTAGTTCTTCCTAAATGTCCTTTCTATTATGTATTTTAAAAATTTATATAACTACCAATGCTTACTAAATTTCCCTGCAACTTCAATAATTCGAAACAAGAACAGAGGGGCACAACGATTCGAAGTATATTTATTATCAAAGTATGTGTACAGTATACAACCCCCAGGTTCGTCCTCTCCACAGACAGCCACCAAACATAGAAAACTATGGAACTCATTCAAAAAAATCAACACCCCCCACCACATGCAAAAAGAATTGCACAAATGACAACAAAAAAACCCAGCTAAAAACACAGAATATCAAACACAAAACTGAAAGAGTCCATATTCAGTTCAGTACCTGCAGGACACCCCGATCAAAATCACCCAAAAATAGCAACATGGAAAAAAAGGAGCAGCCAGGAGTCAGAAACACAGCACAATGAAAACTACAGACAGTGGCGGCGCCAGAGATTTTTTCTTGCTGGTACTACGGAGGGGCTGAATTATTCAGTGATGGTGCTGAGGGATGTACTGTATGGTAATATGTATTCGCAAGGCCAGACGCGAGGCGTTAAAAAGTCAGTTTCAAGCATTATGTGCCTACTATAAATACCACTGTTGATTCACAAGCAACAGCAATTGATAGATATAATATAGAAGTGAACTGTTACAGTGTCAAAGGCATTGGAAACAACCTGGGCTACACGGAGCATAAACAACAAAAGCAAACAGAGCATCCGAGCAACAGCAGACAACGTGAATCAGACACCAATCCCACAATCAGCGTCAAATGCGTGCTTTTCAACACCAACCCACTGCTATTCGCATTACATAGACAGCAATGCCAAAAGGTATACCGTTATTAAAGTCAAATAAGGCAAACAACAGATGCAAGGCTTTACCAGGAGTTGGACAAATCGTACTCTGACCATGCAATACCTCAATTAATTCGGCTATTGAATTTAAACAAAAATAAACAGAATCTGCTTGGAAGTCTAAGCAAAACCAGTAGGCTTAATAGCAGTAAATGTAATATTTTAGGATTTGCAGGAAACATAAGGACTATGGGGTATCCACCACAAAATAGTAACAATAATCAGCATTAGTCTTGGCCCAAATTTTTTAAGAAATCAACTGCACTCACCATTAATGTTTTCAGAGAAGCACAATCCGTCTGTTGTTGTGATCGTGGGCAACAGAGTTTGAAAAGAAGTTGTAAAGCAGCTGCACAGTTTCAAAAAACTCACCCGCTCGTGATACATTGTTCACAACATCCACTAACACAAGATTAAGTCTGTGAGCATGGCAGTGTATATATAATGCCTGCGGGACCTCTTTCCTGAACCTCTCTTGTACCCTGTTATTGCACCCAGAGATCACTGCCACCCCGTCATAACACTGACCTATACACGCGTTCTTATCAATAACACACTGGGCAAGTGTCTGTTCAATGCTTTTAAGAAGCGACTCTGCGTCCAACCCTTCTGCTGGAGTGAAGTGCAAGAATTCTTCAAGCACTGTTTCGTTACTCAAATACCGCACCACCACTGATATTTGCTCCTTTTTACTCAAGTCTTTACTTTCATCCACCATGATGGCAAAATATCCAGCCTCCTTGATTTCTGCACGTATTTGACGTCTGACCATATCTGCCATAACACCCATAATTTCATTTTGGATATCGTGATGGGTGTTTTTTGCATTTCCAGGGTTTTCCTCTTGTTTTTTAGCTACAGTCTTATCAAACTTCCCAATTACAGTGAGCAACTCAACAAAGTTTCCCCTATTGCCAGATCCATCATTCTCCCGGTGTCCTCGCTGGGCAAAGCCTTGGCTCGCAGTACAGCGCAGAGACCCAACCACTGCTCGCATATACTCACGATGTTCTTGGACAATCTTTGCATGTCCTTTATCAAGCATATTTCCCAGTCTTGCACCGTCTTGTTTTCTCAATCTGACTTCGGCCCGCGCCTCCATCGCAAACTTATGGGCCGCACTGACACGGTGGGTTTTGAAAGCTGCTGTCGCTTTCCGCCAGTTGCGGTAACCGGAGACTCAGAATGGAGCCCATGTCCTCCACGCAGGAAATGCCTGCGTGCCAAGCAGAATATTCAAACCAGCCACGAATAAAACTCCTTTGCTGATTGCCAGACAGTTCCTCAGGCTGCCGGCGAACAGTATTCCCACTCGCACTGAGACCTTCTCTTCCCAATCCCGCTCCATTTCCTGTCCCGATCCTCCTCCGATGAACCGCTGCCGTCCTGCATCTCACTTTCCACTCAGACCGGCTCAGGCTGATCCCTCTGGATGAGCTCGGCCTCTGACTGACAACCGACCCATTTTTCACGCCCGCCAAAATCGCGCACGTGCCGGGCCCGCGCTCGCGTGTAAAAGCACCACGTGCGCGTGTGGCATCGGTTCGTCTCGCGAGGCCACGGATCTGCGCCTGGGTGCACTCCCGCGTGAGTGACGTCACCACCTTACGTGATCTTAGATCAGCTGAGCAGCTTAAATTCGAGGATAAATACTATAAAAATGAATATTCTTCCTCGGTTATTATATCTTTTCCGTACTTTACCAGTGGAGGTGGATGATAATCAATTCAGGGAATGGGACAAATGGATTTCCCGCTTCATTTGGCAAGGAAGGAAACCTAGAATTCGATATAACACCTTACAGTTAGGGAAGGAAGGAGGAGGTATGGTTCTTCCTTGCCTGAGAAACTATTTTTATGCCTCACAGATAACCCCTCTGTTATATTGGTGTAATAGGGAATATAAGGCTAGATGGAAGGAAATAGAATTTGGATTGATAGACAGTTTTCCTCTGCAGGCCTCAATAACTGACAAAGGATTGATGGCCCAGTTGGAAAAATTTAAAAACAGTTGGATAAATCTTACATTAAAAGTATGGCAGAAGGTGGTTAATTCATGTGGAATTAATAACATGTTAAAACTCTTTAGATGGTGTACGTATGATACCGAATTCCTTCCCAACAGAGGAGATAAAAGATTTGAGCTATGGATAAAGAAAGGTCTTACAACCTACCTCTCATTTATAGGTAAAAGAGTATTACAAAGTTTCCAAATCCTGCAGGACAAACATGGCCTAGAACATAATGACTTCTTTAGGTACCTTCAAGTACGAAACTATGTTAACCAGAGTTGTAGATATACAGACCTATCAACAGTAGAATTAGAATTTTTCAAGATTCTGAATTAGGCTTGCAGTTCAATACCTAGTAAATCAGTTTCTCGAGTATATAATGCACTCGCCCATGCTAAAAATGTAAATACACTGTATATTAAAGAGAAGTGGGAGAAAGAAGCGGGGTTGGTACTTTCAGAGGAGGCTTGGGGGAAAATCTGCAGCTTTCAATGGTCTTCGACTAATTCTTTGACTTGGAGAGAACATTGTTGGAAAAACATTATAAGATACTTCAAGACCCCATATCAAGAAAAATATAAAGATACAAATGTGACGTGTTGGAGAAGGTGCGGCTCCAAGGAGGCAAATCATTTTCATATTTTCTGGGATTGTCCTAAATTAAGTCTATATTGGGAAGGTATTCATAGAACATTAGTTAAGGTACTTAGGTCCCAGATACCTCTGAACTTTGAGACGCTCTATTTGGGGCATGTATTGTTTCTTGAACAGAAGGAAGATATAAAGTTGCTGCAGGCCCTCTTAGCGGCAAGTAAGAAATCAATCACTAGAAAGTGGCTAAACCCAATACCACCTATATTAGAAGATTGGCATGAAATTATCTTGGAAGTATTTAAAATTGAAAAGTTGATTTACTCCCTGAGAATTCAAAAAGAAAAAATTTATCAAATCTGGAATAAATGGATTGAATATATAACCCCAATGCGAGCAGACTTTAGATGACTCTCCTAATGATTTATACTGCTCTTCTCATCAACACAGTAATATTGCTAACGTAAGCACCCCTAGTCTAACTGTCTTTTTTTTTTGTTTTCTTTTGGAAAATAGAGAATTAACACAAGTAAAGGGAAAGATTTGGGAAAGGGATAAAAAATGAAAAAATTAAGTAAATAAGTACATAGGGATTGGATAATTATGTCTGCGGGCAGGAGCAAGCATGAACAAATTAGGATATAAACACCTACAATGGTTGTTACATAGGCTTATATACAACATTTTGGACCAGTGGAAATGGTCCAGAAGAGTTATATGGAAACTATTATTACCATTTTTCTTAACAACTAATACCATTACTTAGCCTAATAGATTAGAATTAGCACAGTACATAATTATCTATTTAAGTGTCTAATTTCCTTTTATATCATCTCAATGTGTACTTAAGAATGTATAAATAATTATAGTTTTATACGTATAAAAAATGGAAAAGGTTATATGTGTGAAAAAAGTACATGATATTTGTGAATTCCTTATCCAAATAAAAATAAAATTTAAAAAAGAAAGATCAGCTGAACTGATCTGAGGACAGCAACGGCGAGACATTGACAATGAACGAGGTGTACAGTGGATCTGACAGAGTTTACAACTTTTTTGCTGCGTGGGTGCTGTGGTAATTGGGAATGCTGTTTCACTAGATCAAGGGTCCCCAACCTTTTTTGCGCTGCGGACCGGTTTAAGATTGACAATATTCTTGCGGATCGGCCGACCCGGGGGCGGTGGGGGGGATAGGGTTGCCAACGGACAAGAGTAGTGTTTGCCCCTAGTAAGACTACAATGACCATGAAGCCTTGCGCGGGTACCAGTGCGCATGTGTGTACCTACCGGTATTATTCTCTGCAACGTGCATCAAAGTTACTGGTGAACGCAGCAGGCCAAGCAGCATCTATAGGAAGAGGTGCAGTCGACTAACGTTAGTCCTGACGAAGGGTCTCGGCCTGAAACGTCGACTGCACCTCTTCCTATAGATGCTGCTTGGCCTGCTGCGTTCACCAGCAACTTTGATGTACGTTACTTGAATTTCCAGCATCTGCAGAATTCCTGTTATTCTCTGCAAATCGTTTTTGGCGATTCTGTTCAGGGGTGGGGGGGGTGTTAATTACGACCGGAATATTGGTAATAAGTGGCTAATACACTCAATTTCGTTTCTAAAAGGGTTTATCTAACAAATTTAATATTAAACACACAACGCTTATTTTCCTCGCATGAATATAGTGATAAGTCAATTATCAGGGGAGGACAGGGGAGCTTGAAGTAAGTGTTGAAAGAACTTCCAGTAGAAGTGGTAGAGGCAGGTTCGATATTATCATTTAAAGAAAAATTGGATAGCTATATGGACAGGAAAGGAATGGAGGGTTATGGGCTGAGTGCAGGTCGGTGAGACTAGGTAAGAGTAGCTTTCGGCACGGACTAGAAGGGCCGAGATCGCCTATTTCCGTGCTGTAATTGTTATATAGTTATATAAGTCACTTATAATAGCATCATAACATTTTAATTAACGTTTGGATATTAAACATACAGTGCATATTTTCCTTGTATGAACATATAAAATCATTGCAACGCACCAATATCGCTGTATCAGTGGGAGCCCTGGGCTTGTTTCCCTGGAACAAGACGGTCCCATCGAGGGGTGATGGGAGACAGCGACACTCGAATGGGTTCCTTATGTCCAGTCTATTCCACAATTTAGTTTTCGTTACATTCATCGCAGAGATAAGTTGGAAATGGAAGCAATGTTTTTAGTGCTTCCGTAGCTATCTCAGCATATTCAGCCTTGACTTTGATCCAGAATGCCGGCAGAGATGTTATGTCAAACACTTTTCAGCCCGCTGTCATTTGCAAGCTTGAGGAGTTGATCTCCTTCCCGCATTGACATGGGTGACGCGCGGGTAATGACCTCACGTGCGTGATGGCTCAACAGTGGCCGTGACTGGGAATGAAGAAAGGTGCAGCTGACTCATATCGCCAAATCATATCGTTTCGCCACGGCCCGGTAGCGCATGCATTGCGGCCCGGTACCAGTCCGCGGCCCGGTGGTTGGGGACCGCTGCACTAGATCAACTGGAGAAACAAGCTGTATTCAAAACTATACAGAGAAAGCAAAGCAGCTGCAGTTAATTTCTTGGTGGTGCTATTGCAATTTCTGCTGGGGCTATAGCCCCACCTAGCACCACCCCTGGGGACCTCTTCTATGGACACGTAAACTGATGAGACTGCGGATTATTACTGGTTTTGCGGGGCGGGGAACACACTGTGGAGGCGGTTAAATCCCTTTAGCGTGTCAGTTTCCTCTGCAGACGAAACCGCAATCAATTGGGCCTAGTGCTGCTTTATTTAGATTGCTCGACGGCAACAGTGCGCTGTCGAGTCATGTGTATCTGTACAGATAATTTGTTAACGTGCCCTGCCCTCTATTGACGGTAAAGGCTGGACTTGCATCACTCTCTTCATGAGCCTATTTCGTGTTCCATTATTTTAGGGGGTCGCTCTCTGTCGGTTTTTTGAGAAACAGAACGCCAGTTTTACTGGGAAGAGAGTGATTGAGCTGGGATCGGGCACTGGAATCGTTGGGATTTTAGCAACCTTACTTGGTAAGTGAAAGGCGGGGTAATGAACTGAAATCCAGTCCTTTCTGATATTAACATGGAATCCGGAAAATAATGACGGGGGTGATGGATAGGGAGAAAAGGGTGTTATTGTCTAGGACACTGTTAAACCCGTTTAGTTTAGTCAGAAAATAATAAATGTAGTCTGAAGGTATGTCGCTTTCGCACGGATTGACCTCTCTTCTCCTGTATAACAAAATCGAGAGTCCCTGTCCAAGTTCAGTTCTACAGGTGTCCTGCCCGAGTTAAAATTCATACCACACCAACCTAGTTTACCTGACCAATTTTTGTCTTAATAATTATATGACCATTTATTGCAAATGAGGTACTGAGCGGACTTTGGTTGTAGGAAAGACTATTAGATTCCCAAGCTATTTGGCCTTTGTGCTGTGCTAGTTTTAAAACAATAAGTAATGCTACTGTCTCCCGAAATAAGATTGAACTCTACCCAGATTTCTTACACTGTTCTTTCTGTGATCACGATAATTAAGGGCGAATAGAAATGGATCTTTTTCTCTCTCTTGGTCAGGTGGAGAGGTGACTGTGACCGATAAACCAAGCATCCTGAAGCAAATAGAAAACAATGTCCCATCAACATCCCCTCTGCCTGCAGGCACCGTGTAAAGGTCCGTGCTCTGACCTGGGGTGAAGACCACACGAGCTTTCCCTCCGACTATAACTTCATCCTGGGTTCCGATATTGTTTACAGCTCAGTGAGCTACCCGGCACTCATGGACACATTGCGACACCTCGCCAGCCACAGAGCCACAATTTACCTCTCTTCCGAATTGCGGAAGAGGAATGACTCGTCCTCTTTTCACAAGCAGCTTCTGCCTCAATATTTTAATTGCCAGGTGGTTGACAGGATAGATGATAAAAATATCATTGTGTATAAAATGTCCAAAATTAGTACAGACCCCGGAGTTGGGTGCTTTAATTAAGTAAGAGAACCTCTATTTCATCTTCTTCCAGCTTCTTGCTTTTGTGACGACAAACCAAGTTATCAGACGATTGATGCTAATGAGAGAGATAAAGGAGACAATGGAGAAACGTTCAAAATGTTAATGAGAGAGGAGAGAGATAACGGAAAAGAAACACAATTCAGAATATTGACAGACCGGTTGCTTTGAACCTAAACTGTTTGAAGTTTGATGGACAGGCGATACCCCAGCAGGGGGATAAAAAGAACAGGTTCGCTAGGCACGGGACACACCACGAGATCACGAGATAACGAGACCCTGGAAGAGCGGTGTGCCCCCACAAGTTGGTTGGTGTTTGGAGGTCCAGTTCGCGGGAACTGACCATAGACTCACAGGGTGAAAAGGTACGATCGGTGGGAACCTGGTGTGTGTGTCCGCCCTTGCCTGGGTGCCAGGTTCACCGCGGAAGAACGGTTGTATCCGGAACGGAGGGGTCACAGTCGGTGACCACAGCGGGATAGAAGACATAAAAGGGTCCGCCCAAAACCAACTGCGAAGAACTTTAAAGGTCTGCTTCAATCAAATTTGCATCTCTCTCTCTCTCTCTCCAACGGCACAACAGCGATTACTGCGAACTATACTAAGCTGAACTGAACTCTGCGTCACTTAAGACTGATCATTTTACCCCTAGACTGCGATAGAGCTTGGATGATTCCTATTACCCTAGTTCTGTGTACATGTGTGTTTTATCATTGCTAACCCAATGCATTTATATCCTTACGATTAGAGTACTGTGTTACTTATTTCTTTAATAAAACTTTATTAGATCCTAGTAATCCAGATTCCAACCAGCGTTCAATTTCTGCTGGTTTGGCAACCCAGTTACGGGGTACGTAACACTTTTAAAAACCAGCATAATTTATATTCTCTGAAAGACTTTCTTCAGATTATTGTTTATGGGACTATTCTCTGTTTCCTCCCATTGATTGACGGAAGGGGTTGGTGCTCGCCCGTGACTTGGTCAAGTGTTCGATTAGACTGTGTAGTGATTGGATTTAAAACACAGGGTAAGAACTGGAGCTGTTACTTGGGGTCACTGTAGTCTGGCAGCAATAAAGTGGCCAGGAAACTGATGATGGTGCCACACATCTTAATACTACTCTGAGTAACACCAACTCTTATCGATCAATTTGAGAATTTCCATTATTGTGTTATGTAGAAGTAATATTTCAGCGCTGCTTGTCCTGGTAAAGCAGGTTCCTACAGGGAAGACCGATTGTTTACTCTGTCAGTGGTCAATCCGTTCTGGTTCTCCCATTATGTTCCCAGTTCAGTGTAGTGGTTCGATTTTTACCAATTTTGTTTTCTTGTTAACAAGAACGATGATATCTGAATAATTCGCATGAAATATTCACTTTTCTTTACAACACTTCACAATGACTTTCCTTCACTCACAAGGTCAGAAGGAAATGTGTTGGCTGATGCTCAGCATCTTTCACAGCCGCTAGATAACGAAGCAGTACACACCCAAAATCCAGACAATTCTGAGGTCTGGGCCAGTAGGTGGCAAGTAACACTCGACAAATGTCAGACAATGACAGTATTCCGCAAGAGGAAATCCAACACGCCTCTCCTATATGTAATGGCATTGTCAATAGACAATAGACAATAGGTGCAGGAGTAGGCCAATCAGTCCTTTGAGCCAGCACCGCCATTCACTGTGATCATGACTGATCATCCACTATCAGTATCCAGTTCCTGCCTTCTCCCCATATCCCTTGACTCTACTATCTTTAAGAGCTCTATCTAACTCTTTCTTGAAAGAATCCAGAGAATTGGCCTCCACTGCCTTCTGAGGCAGAGCATTCCACAGAACCACAACCCTCTGTGTGAAAAAGCTTTTCCTCATCTCTGTTCTAAATGGTCTACCCCTTATTCTTAAGCTGTGGCCTCTGGTTCTGGACTCCCCCAACATCGGGAACATGTTTCCTGCCTCTAGCATGTCCAATCCCTTAATAATCTTATATGTTTCAATCAGATCCCCTCTCATCCTTCTAAATTTCAGTGTATACAAGCCCAGTCGCTCCAATCTCTCAACATATGACAGTCCTGCCATCCCGGGAATTAACCTCGTAAACCTACGCTGCACTCCCTCAATAGCTAGAATGTCCCTCCTCAAATTTGGAGACCAAAACTGTACACAATATTCCAGGTGTGGTCACACCAGAGTCCTGTACAACTGCAGAAGGACCTCTTTGCTCCTATACTTAACTCCCCTGGTTACGAAGGCCGACATGCCATTAACTTTCTTCACTGCCTGCTGTACCTGCATGCTTACTTTCAGTGACTGATGAACAAGGACACCCAAATCTCGTTGTACTTCCCCTTTTCCGAAATTGACACCATTCAGATAGTAATCTGCCTTCCTGTTATTGCCACCAAAGTAGATAACCTCACATTTATCCACATTAAACTGCATGTTCCATGCATCTGCCCACTCACCCAACCTGTCCAAGTCACCCTGCATTCTCAAAACATTCTCCTCACATTTCACACTGCCACCCAGCTTTGTGTCATCGGCCAATTTGCTAATGTAGGGAATCCTTCGTTCTGGATTTGCTCTTCTAGGGAACGTATGAGCCGTATGAAGAAGAAGAATTACACCCGATTCTGAGGGGAACGAATACCCTTGCGGAATGGTTTGCTGGACCTGTTGAGATGGAGTTATAGGGCTGAGGGTGGCGCAGTTGGTATACAAGTATATACAGTGTGTAGTGATACTATGAGGAAGGACAAGCAGACGATAGGGCAAAATTTCAGTCAGTGGGATAACATGGGGGCAAAATTGAAAAGCGTGATGAATACAGGACTGAAGATGTTACATTTGAATGCATGCACTATATGGTACAAGGTAGATGATGTTGCAGTGCAGTTAGGGATTGGCAGGTATGACATTGTGGGCATCACTGAGATGTTGTTGAAAGAAGATCATAGTTGGGAGCTTAACATCCAAGAATACACATTGTATTGAAGAGACAGGGTAGGGAGGCAGAGGGGGTGGCTCTGTTGGTATAAAATTAAATCAAATCCTTAGAAAGAGGTGACATAGGATCAGAAATTGTAGAATTCTTGTGGGTAGAGTTAAGAAACTGCAAGGGTTAAAAACACTGATGGGAATCCAAACCATAGCCAGGATGTCAGCTACAAATTACAACGGGAGATAGGAAAGATATGTAAAAAGTTCGAAGTTACTGTCATCACGGGAGGGGGGATTTCAATGTGCAGATAGATTGAGAAAATCAGGTTGGTGCTGGATCCCAAGCGAAGGAATTTGTAGATGCCTATGAGATGGCTTTTTAGAACAACTTGTAGTTGAGCCCACTAGGGGATCAGCTATTCCAAATTGGATGTTGTGTAATAAAGTAGATTTGATTTGGGAGCTTAAGATGAAGGAACACTTCGGAGGCAGTGATAATAATATAATAGAATTCACTCTGCAGTTTGAGGATGAGAGGCTAAAGTCGGATTTATCAGTATTACAGTGGAGTGAAAGGAATTACGGAGGCATGAGAGAGGAGTTGGCCAAAATTGATTGGAAGGGGACACTAGCAGGGATGATATCAAAACAGCAATGGCTGAAGTTTCTGGGAGCAATACGGAAGGCACAAGATAGATACATCACAAAGGTGAAAAAGTATTCTAATAGGCAGATGATGCAACTGTGGCTGACAATGAAGGTCAAAGACAGCATAACAGCCAGAAAGGGCATATAAAAGAGCAAAAATTAGTGGGAAGTTAGAGGACTGGGAAGCTTTTAAAAACCAACAGAAGGCAACTCACACACACAAAGTGCTGGAGGAACTCAGCAGACCAGGCAGCATCTACGGAAAAGTACAGTTGATGTTTTGGGCTGAGACCCTTCAGCAGGACTGGAGAAAAAAAGCTGAGGAGTAGATTTAAAAGGTGGGAGAGGGAAGAGAGAAACACAAGGTGATAGGCGAAACCGGGAGGAGGAGGGATGAAGCAAAGAGTTGGGAAGTTGATTGGTGAAAGAGATAAAGGGCTGGAGAAGGGGGAGTCTAATAGAAGAGGACAGAAGACCATGGAAAAAAGGAAAGGGGGTAGGAGCACCAGAGGGAGGTGATGGGCAGGCAAGGAGATAAGGTGAGAGAAGGAAAAGGGATGGGGAATGGTGAAGTGGGGGGGGGGCATTACTGGAAGTTCGAGTAATTGATGTTCATGCCATCAGGTTGGAGGCTACCCACATGGAATATAAGGTGTTCCTCCTCCAAACTAAGTGTGGCCTCATCTCAACAATGGAGGAGGCCATGGATAGACATTTTGGAATGGGAATGGGAAGTGGAATTGAAATGGGTGGCTACTGGAAGATCCTGCTTTTTCTGGCGGACGGAGCATAGGTGCTCAGCAAAGCGTCTCCCAATCTACGTCGGGTGTCACCGATATACAGGAGGCCACACTGGGAGCACCAGACATGGTAGATGACCCCACCAGACTCGCAGGTGAAGTGTCACCTCACCTGGAGGGACTGTTTAAGGCATTAAGGGAGGAGGAGTAACACTAGTTCCGGTTGCAAGGATAGGTGCCAGGAGGGAGGTCAGTGGGGAGGGACGAATGGACAAGGGAGTCGCATAGGGAGTGATCTCTGCGGAAAGCAGGAAGTGGGGGCAAAGGGAAAGATGTGCTTGGTGATGGGATACCAATGGGAATGGCGGAAGTTGCGGTGCATTATGTGCTGGACGCTGCGGCTGACGGGGACAAGAGGAACCCTATCCCTGGTAGAGTGGCGAGAGGATGGGGTAAGAGCACACGTGTGTGAAATGGAACAGGGCAGTGTTGACGGTTGAGGAAGGGAAGCTCCTTTCTTTGAAAAAACAGGACACCTCCTTCGTTCTGGAATGAAAAGCATCATGCGGCACAGATGGAGGAACTGAGAAGGGGATGGCACTTTTACAAGTAACACAGTGGGAGAACAAAAGGCAACTAAAAAGCCATAAGGAGAGAAAAGATTAAATATGAAGGTCAATAATATGAAAGAGGACACCAAAGGTATTTTCAGATCTCTAAAGAGTAAAAAAGGGGCAAGAGTGGATATCGGACCGCTAGAAAATGACGCTGGAGTAGTAATGGGGGACAAAGAAATGGCAGACTAATTTAATTAGTATTTTGAGTCAGTCATACCTGTGGAAGACATAGCAATATACCAGAAATTCGAGAGTTTCAGGGTGCAGAAGTGAGTGCAGTTGCTATTACTAAAATAAAGGTGCTTAGAAAGCTGAAAGATCTTAGCATTCTGAAAGAGGCAGCTGAAGAGATTTTGGAGGCATTAGTAATGATCCTTCAAGAATCACTAGGTTCTGGAGGACTGGAAAATTGCAAATGTCACTCCATTCTTTAAGAAGGGAGGGAGGCAAAAGACGGGAAATGATAAGACAGTTATAATTTCAGTGGTTGGGAAGCTGTTGGAGTCCATGTTTAAGGATGAAGTTTCAGGATACTTGATAGGCCAAAGTCAGCATGGAGAATCTTGCCTGAAAAGTCCATTGGAATTCCTTGAGGAAATAATCGGCAGGGTAGACAAAGGAGTCAGTGGATGTTGTTTGCCTGGGTTTTCCCAAGGCCTTGACTAGGTCTAGACAGAAGACTGGCTGACTGGCAGGACTCAAAAAGTGGGAATAAATGGGGCATTTTCTGGTTGGCTGCCGGTGACTAGTGGTGTTCTGCAGATGTCGCTGTTGGAATCACTTCTTTTCACCTCATACTTCAATGATTTGGGTGACCGAACTAATGGCTTTGTGGCCAAATTTGCAGACAAGGTGGAGGGGCAGGTAGTGTTGAGGAAGCAGGGAATCTGCAGAAAGACTTGGACAGATTGGTAGAATGGAAAAAGAAGTTGGCAGATTGAAAATAGTTTAGGGATGTGTATGGTCATGCACTATGGTAGAAGGAATATTTCCTAAACGGTAAAAATTACACAATCAGAGGTGCAAAGGGCGCCCTTGGGCAGGATTTCCTAAAGGCCAACTTGCAGATTGTGCTGGTGGAAGGAAAGCAAAGGCAATGTTAGCATTCACTTCAAGGGGACTAGAATATAAAAGCAAGGATGTAATGCTGAGGCTTTATAAGGCACCAATAAGACCTCACCTCACCTGGAGTATTGTGAGCAGTTTTGGGCCCCTTATCAAGGAAAAGATGTGCTGACATTGGAGAGGGTTCAGACAAGGCTCTCAAGTGTGAGACTGGGGATGAAAGGCTTAACGTATGGGAGACATTTGATGGTTCTGCACCTGTATTTGCTGGAATTTAGGAGAATGAAAGGAGGGGATCTATTAAAACCTATAGAATATTGAAAAGCCTAGATAGAATGGATGTTTCCCATAATGGGGGAGTACAGAACCAGAGGGCACAGCCTCAGAGTAGAGCGACATCCATTTAGAACAGAGATGAGGAGGAATTTCTTTAGCCAGAGGGTGGTGAATCTGTGGAATTCATTCTTACATGTGATTGCGGGGGCCAAGTCATTGGGTATATTTAAAGTGGAAGCTGATAGGTCCTTGATTGGGCAGGATGTCAAAGGTTAGGGGAGAAGGCAGGAGAATGGAGCTGAGAGGGATAATTGTATTGTGCTATAGGTTTTCTATGTTTCTATTAAATCAGCTATGATAGAACGGCAGAGTAGACTTGATCAGCCAAATAGCTTAATTCTGCTCCTATATAGAAACATAGAAACATAGAAAATAGGTGCAGGAGTAGGCCATTCGGCCCTTCGAGCCTGCACCGCCATTTATTATGATCATGGCTGATCATCCAACTCAGAACCCAGCCTTCCCTCCATACCCCCTGACCCCTGTAGCCACAAGGGCCATATCTAACTCCCTCTTAAATATAGCCAATGAACTGGCCTCAACAGTTTCCTGTGGCAGAGAATTCCACAGATCCACCACTCTCTGTGTGAAGAAGTTTTTCCTAATCTCGGTCCTAAAAGGCTTCCCCTCTATCCTCAAACTGTGACCCCTCGTTCTGGACCTCCCCAACATCGGGAACAATCTTCCCGCATCTAGCCTGTCCAATCCCTTTAGGATCTTATACGTTTCAATCAGATCCCCCCTCAATCTTCTAAATTCCAACGAGTACAAGCCCAGTTCATCCAGTCTTTCTTCATATGAAAGACCTGCCATCCCAGGAATCAATCTGGTGAACCTTCTTTGTACTCCCTCTATGGCAAAGATGTCTTTCCTCAGATTAGGGGACCAAAACTGCACACAATACTCCAGGTGTGGTCTCACCAAGGCCTTGTACAACTGCAGTAGTACCTCCCTGCTCCTGTACTCGAATCCTCTCGCTATAAATGCCAGCATACCGTTCGCCTTTTTCACCACCTGCTGTACCTGCATGCCCACTTTCAATGACTGGTGTATAATGACACCCAGGTCTCGTTGCACCTCCCCTTTTCCTAATCGGCCACCATTCAGATAATAATCTGTTTTCCTATTTTTGCCACCAAAGTGGATAACTTCACATTTATCCACATTAAATTGCATCTGCCATGAATTTGCCCACTCACCCAACCTATCCAAGTCACCCTGCATCCTCTTAGCATCCTCCTCACTGCTAACACTGCCACCCAGCTTCGTGTCATCCGCAAACTTGGAGATGCTGCATTTAATTCCCTCATCCAAGTCATTAGTATATATTGTAAACAACTGGGGTCCCAGCACTGAGCCTTGCGGTACCCCACTAGTCACCGCCTGCCATTCTGAGAAGGTCCCGTTTATTCCCACTCTTTGCTTCCTGTCTGCCAACCAATTCTCTATCCACATCAATACCTTACCCCCAATACCGTGTGCTTTAAGTTTGCACACTAATCTCCTGTTCTAAGGAGATATGTTCTAAGTACTCCCTCAGATCCCCTCTAAGCTGCTAACCTATACTCTCTTAGACAACACCAAGAGAAAAAAGTATTTTACTATCTATCCTATTTATCTCCCTCATCATTTTAGATACTTCTATCAGGTCAGCTCTCAGCCTCCTCTGCTTCACATCAGAATTAAGCCAGCCTAGCCAATCTCTCCTTCTAACTGAAATGCTCTAATCCAGGCAACATCCTGATGAATCCACATCATCTCCCCTCCAAAAGGAAGGGTATATCCATTATGGCACACCAAGATTATTAATTATGGTTTTAATTTCCTTACCTAATAAAAAGATATACTTGATGCAGAGAGCAGTGAAGGTGCACAGGACTCGGTCCTGGGATGGTTGATCTAGATGTGAAACATACAAAATTACTGGATATCTAAACAGGGAAGTTGTAGGTGGGATCATTCGTTGGAATCTACAGTTAGAGTCACAGTTCATAATAAAAGCTACGCCGTTATTATGGAAACAGGCAGATTTGGAATTCTGTGCCCCTGAAGGATGTGGGGCTGAGCTAAGATTGCTTGGAAAGTAGAAACTTACTAATTTCTAGATTTATCAGGAAGTCAGACATGTGTGGTACAAGATCAGCTATAACTGTGCTGAATTTTCAGATTTGAGGGCCTCAGGCAATCTGCAGAGGAACTCAGTAGGTCATGCAGCATCTGTGGAAGGTAAGTTTGACATTTTGAGTTGAAATCATACATTGGGGCGGGGGGAATGGTGTTTTCCTCCAACAGATTGTCTGTTGCTCCAGATTTCAGTGTTTAGTCTCTTGTATCTGCATTTGAGGGTCTGTTCCTGATTCTATCTATGTAATGATTTGATCTGTATAAGCTTTTCACTGTATCTTGGTACATGACAATAATAAACCTACACCAATCTGTGAATGTTGTATATTTAAGATTGTACGACTGCTGGCAAATCCTGCAGCAGCTAAACCCCCTAGTCTGGAAACCTGCTCCCAAGAGGTTAGAGGGAGATGGATTCAGAACAAAAATGGAGAATAGATCTTCTGAATCCACTCCCCACTATCAAACTCCTTTCCTGAGACTCAAGACCAGGAACTGAATCGAGACCATAGAACAAGAGGAACTGGATCAGGCTTAAAATAAACGATCGTTCAGTCTTTTTTTAAAAAATAATCTTGTCCTAGTTTCCAACTGCCTATAAAGTAGATTTAGTTAGACTTCGGGATTAGTTTATCTGTGCTACCAGCTAAGCTAGTTGAGATTGTTCTACTGTATTCCCCATCAGGAAGAGACTGTAATGGTAACACTGTTAAAGGTGCTGTGTACATACATCTATTGATGCTCCTGGACACATCTTCAGTGATGTTCCTGGAATCATCGGGTGTTTCGGGTCTTTCAACATCATACAACCTCCTCCAGGTGACCAGCTGGGGTTGATCAGACCCCAGCTTGTGTCCAGATGGCTATTCCCCATCAGGAAGAGATTGTAATAATAACACTGTTAAGGGTCATAAATTGTAATGGGAAGTTCTCTATTAATTTTAATCTCTAATAAATGGTTCATCAGAACACCAGCTCATGGTTTACAATTCATAGTATTCAAAAATTGCTGAACTCGGCTGTGGGTTGGGGTTGCTCAGTTTTGAGGTCAACAACCTCCCAAAGGTAATCGACAATACACAGGATGACTACAATGCATCTTCCATACAACAGAATTAATCCTCTATTTGTAAGGCACTGGGGAGTATAATTCATTTGGCCACAAATATTATCTACAAAGAAACAGACAAAAATACAGGAAATAAACACTGGTGCACCCTTGGAACACGGGTCCTTTATTGCTGTTAGTTCTGTACAGAGGTGAAATCAGAGCAATTGAGCTGCTCCAGGGATCATTCTACATATCAGCGATTCATGCAATTCTTATCCCTTCTCTCTGAAATGCATAGTTTAATGCAAGCTGCCTCATGCATCTAGAAAACATATAGCACTGGTATTCCATTAAAAAAAAAATCAAATAACAAATTTAGACAGCAGAATGTTTTATAAACCCAGTGAAACACAGCTTTTATTGAACAGACAAATTTGAGGACTGAGGCAGTGTGCTCCAATATAGCACTTGATTACACCAGCTCGAATCAGGCACTACACATGACTTGTACAAAGGGAAACCTGGGACTGAATGTAGTCAGCTGGCTGCGCATTAAGCTTTATGTGGACAGCTGCATCAAGCACCAGGTTACCATCAGTGAAGCTTCCCATCCCGACTTTTGAACAGATCAACTTGTAGCAGACGTCACTGATGGGGATTTGCAAACACACCAGCAATTACCTCAGAAGGGATGTTTAAAAAAATAATAAAATGCATTGTTTCTAACAAAATATTAATCCAGACAGATTACACATGTCCTAAAATATGGAAGAGGCACTTCTAAATATATTGAGTAATTTCTTTAAAAAAAATAAAAACAGGAGCTAATGCAGCACTGATAACGGTTTAGAGCCCCCAGGAAACTATAGACTAATTGGTTTACAAGTGCAGAGTAATGATTCACACTAAAGGAGAAACCAAAAATTGAATTATCAGTGAATTAAAAAAATTGGAAATTTAAAATGGAGAGAAAACACTGGAAATACACGACATTTATGGGAAAATACTAACTTTTCCAAGTGGCTGAACCTGCTGAGTATTTCCAGTCTTTTCTGTTTCCACAATGAAGTCAGCACAAATTCAACCTGAAACCTTCCTCAACCAAAAATATCAAAGTGGACAAGGAATATATATTTGTAATTAATTTAGATTTCAGTAATAGCCGTAATGGATTAATAAGAAAGAGGACAAGTGACAGAATCAATAGGTCTAGCTGCTTCCAGGTGGTGGACGACTGGAGATGAGTGTCAGTCCTCCGGAATGGTTGTGCATAATGATTTATACTTCGGACTTGAAAACAATTTCCAAATTTCCAGATGACACTGAATAAACTGCTGAGGGTTAGTCAATTTTTGAAGAAAAACAAAAACACCACCTCTAAAGAGTCCTGAAAATAATGAAGGATTTTATTGTAGAGAAAGGAATGGCTCCTCTGGTGAGGAAGGCCAGATGCCTTGTGAAAAGGCAGCCACTGAGCACTGAGCACTCACTAAAGGGAAAAGCCAAAAGCCTAATGAGCTAGGACAGCAATGCAAGAATGCCTCCACATACTGGTGTCTCTCTCAGTGGCTATGGTGAGTGCTGGAAATGTACCAGATTTTACCCAATTTCACCAGCTCTGGGAAACCGGGAAACAGGGAGGGAGAGATCCCCACCACTAGAAAAAATGGAACCCAGCTAATCCCGCTCCTCAGAGTGAAGGGGGGGGGGACTCACCACCTGGGAAAGCAGAACATCTTTAAATCGCCAGTTAGGGAGAACAGATGCACTATCTGCAGTCTGGGAAAAAGACATAACATACACCCCTCAGTGAGCAGAAGTGTTCTCAACCTTGCCACTACAAGAACCCGGGCTGGCTTAGAAAAATTCTGCGGTACAGATCCACGGCTCCTGATCAGCAAGAATGGACAGGGTAGAAGTAGTTGGTGCCCGACTGAGAGGGAGAGCTGTATAAAGACACAAACGCTTGCGAGGCAAAACAAACTGGCAGCTGAATGACCATGGAGGAAACTGCTGGTAAAATTATACTAAACACAGAACCAGTGCCTGACTCAGAGCTGGTGCCTCAGCCCCATACAATCACTGTCCTACCAGCTCAATACCTCGCCCTCTCTGTCTCCTGAAACACAATCAGCTTTGCTGGCTGGACAGCAAACAGGATGGTACATCTGCCATACATTTTAATTCCTATTGCTCAGTGTGTTATGCAGTGGACAGGTTTTGTTACAGACTTGGCTATTGTATACGGTACATTTGTGAACATGCAGTTTTGAAGACGTGGCCCCCTTTTCCCCAGGTTCTTATGATCAGTCCAAGGCTCTGCCAGCATCTAGCAGAGATTTTCCACGCGGGCTCCAGCTGCCTGCACTTAAATCAATGTGGCGATGAGCCTCAAACATAATGGACAGCAACCTTTGCTAAACTGGGCGAACACCTGGCTCATGAAGGAGGAGCATTTAGAGTCTAAGAAGTGTGCTGTACTCAGGACTGAACTTCTTGGGATCGCTTGCTCTGGGTCGTATCCATTAAGACCGTTGTCCCACATTTGTCCTTTTCCCAGTTCTGAGACAGGCTCCTCCTGGCGTTGGAGCGATGACTGCCAAGAACCAGCCAAGCATTTAGATCCTTGTCAGCCACAGATATTGCTGCTGAACTTGTACCAGCCAAATATAGAGATATCCCAGTCCTTTTAAAGTCAAGGTTTCCAGGATTAGATGATAGCCTGTACCAGAATAACTCGGTTGAGGTCCGTTTGGTCATTCTACAGCCAGTTCCTTTGGAGGCCTTCCTCTCTTATACCGTACAGCATTACTAACACACATACAACAGTTATTGCTTCTAATGGCAGATACTCTAAAATCATATGGCTTTATTTGCATTTTAGTGTGACTACAATTTGTGCTAAGAGTTTCATTTGCAGTTGAAACCCAGGAGGTATTTAAAAATCTTATTCAAAGCAGAATTGTTTTGCAAAGCACTATTTTTAAAAAAGAAAAGGGACTGTAGTATTAATCTGACCTTCGTGAAGTTAGTCTCAGTTAGCATGAAGGATGTTTCAAGACAGGGTTGTGTGATTAACTGCTTCAAAGCCTCCAGATGCTGAATAAATGGCACTCAAATCCACCCTCATCACGACAAAGGATCAAGAACAAGCAAAGTAAATGATGACAAATCAGCATTCTGTGTATGTACGCTGTATTGGAGAACCAGCGTTAAAAGCACTACCAACCAGCCAGCTCGAGGCACAGCTCTCAAAAAAATGTCAAACGCAAAAGGCTGTTCGAGAAACCCTCTTTAAGATCCCTTCATGTGGCAGATTCACCGTCATGGGCAGCTTTCACCTTTTCCCCATTCCAAATTTACTTTAAAAAAAAAATCAAGGCCCATTTCCGAGCAAAGGTCTTTTCCTGGGAAGCCCTGCAGAATCCAGTGTCAGGCTGCAAGGTGGTAGGAAACCACTCCAAACCTATGACAGAGCTGCGTGGTAGATGGATTTACTGCTGGACACAGTACTGTGAACTCTACACATAGTGGGTCTCCAAACAACAAGATGTGTGGACAAAGGATAATGTGGTGCCTAAACTCCCCTCATCAGTCACATACCCCTCTCTTCCTTGCACAAACAAGTCACCAAGAGGATGTAATTTTTAGATTTCTTATGCATAAAGTTTTGAAATGTCAGTGGTATTATTTTCAGAAGCTAATTGTTCATATCTGTGTTACACATCACTTTGTTCGTGGACTGGGAAACTGGATGTTCACTTGCTCCAGGTGTTGGGCCAGACACTCCCACCAGCAAGATCACCCCTCCCGCTTCACTCCCAACTCACTAGGTTTTCTGAACATCCATATAAGGAATCATTGCCTTCCCCAAAGCAAGCAGTGGCCTATCTGAACCATCGACATTTCATTGCAAAGCCAAAGCTCAAGAGATGGAGAGACTGAAAGAATGGGTATGAGGTCATCCTGAATCCCTCAAACCAGTCTGCTGTTTAAACCTGAATTCTGGTTAGTTCATTAAGCTAAACCCCACTTAAAAAAAAATATTTTCGGTTAAACTGCTCATGGCAAGCTCTGCTAACCTCATGCACTGCCTCTAAAGTTTGGCACTACAGCTGCTACTGAAGCACTAAAGTGGCGTGGAACTATACATCTCCAAATGGAAGACATTGGTGATTTTGTTGTTCTGTTTTTTCTCTTAAAAAAACTCGTCGTGACACATCTTTTCACGTTATAATATTGCACAGCCCGAACTTTTACCTAAATGAATACTAAAAATTAAAAAATAAATGCAAGTCTAAAAGATCTAAAAAAAATAGGGGTTGGGGAGGGGAAAGGGTAGCACTCTACTCTACCAATACTGCACTATATACAACAGCCCAAATCCTCTCCGGTCCCAATGCGACTATTATAGCTATCAAAGGGCTTGAAATCAACACAGACCAGTTCCAGGAAAGCTCATTTAAAGCAGACTACCCAGACAACCCGCCGTTTGAACCTGACACCCTGCCCCACAGTACACAGCTTGCTTCAAACTGGAGCATGTGACTGAAGAAAGTTTATCTATATATTTACGCATTTCTCCCCCTGCCCCACTGTGGATTAGGGCTGACGTGGTGCTTGGACATCCAGTGGGAATCAAAGTTGCTTACAGTGTTTTGTCAGACACTGAGCTCCAAGATGGTGCACACTGGTCTCGGCAGATGTCCCGCACTGCTCGGTCTGAGAGCAGAATCTGAACCCACAACTCTTGAAACTGAACAGATCTCTTGATTTTGGATGCTAGAATATAGGGAGAACAACTCAAATGGAAGGCACAGATTTCCCTCAAGAATTCAGAAAAGTCTTCGCGGATATCTTGTCTTGGTTAGGAACGACCACCGTTTCTTCCTCTACACACTCATGGCTTTGCCTAACCCACTCTTCCAATGGCCACGAGCTCAGCTCTCACCTTTCCCAGCTCTAATTTTGACTTACATACCAAGCGACAATTGCAGTGTGCCAAAAGGTGTGTGTGAGAAGGGGGGAGGGGGAAAACACAGTGCTCCATAATGTACCAACCAGTCTTTTCACTTGGCACTCGACTGCCTGTCAATTGAGAGACTGCAAGCAGAAAATGCTGCAAACACACAGTCCAAAGGAGAAGAGCCTGCATCTGTGGCAAGAGCACTGATAAAAACTTGCAGTGTGCCTGCAGTATTTTGAGCTACAGCTCTGAAGGGTTTGGGGGGAGTTAATCGACACTCTTACGCTGAAGCAAGGGTGATGGGCATTTCAAAGGGCGGAGGGAGATTACGTCCCATCTCATTACCAGAGAGCCTCCTCTTTGATCTCATGGGCTAACCTGAACTCGGTGCAATCCTAGACACTCAACTCACAAACTGAGTCAGCGGTCAAATGGCTGCACGCCTGGGAGCTGGAGTTTTCCCAAAAAGGGAGGGAAGTCACCACTGCAAATTTAGCGACAGACAGACAAGGGCCTGTGACTAAATACAAGGGAGACATTGTTCCAGATGCTCGCTGCCCAATTGTCTCTGAAGGAAACGGTGCCGCGGTGCACAACGATGCAAAGCTGCAACAGGTCAGGCGCTAGCCTCTGCCTCCGGTGACTGGGACAGCACACTGAACCTGCCACAGGCCAAGACGGGAACATGATGATGAGACTTTAAATGACCATTCGCATGAAGATCAGTAACTTGAATTTCAGCAGAAGGGCACCTCGAGAACAATTCAGTTCAGCCAGTCTAGGTCATTCCTCAGCACAGGCGTGGCGTGGAACTTTGATCTGCCACCTTCTGGCATTAAGCTAATCATTGGCATTAAATCTGGGCAGTCCTGACTTGCAGGAAAAGGAACTCAACAACTAGTACAATTGCTGGATCTCTTCACGAGGTACACAGGAAGGAGTGATTTCAAACAGCAGCACCTTTTGTTTGAATGGTAATGTTGGGGCAGGGGATGGAATGGCGGGGTGCTAGCAGGTCTTCGTGCGGCTCAGAGTCAACGGTGGACACCACTATTTCTCAGGGATGGTAATCATGGAGAGAAAGCTGAAGCCAAACGTGGACAGCTGTTAATCCAGGCCTCTTCAGGTCGCACTGTCTCTTACAACCAAAAGAGGAAGAGAGAGGGTGTGTTGATGCAGTGTCTGTCTTGTGACAGCAAATCTGACACCGTCGTTTCAGCCATGAAGGGTTTTGGAGTGCAGATCTCAAACTTCTGGTCCAGCAACAGCAAGGAGTCACCAACCTGAATTCGAAAACAAAAAAAAATATGCAGGTAACAATCAGTAATGGATTCTGCAAAGCTTCTGTCCCGCTGACCTCCACAGAAACATAAAGGGGCTACGGGGAGAGCAAAGGATTCAGGCTTGGGGTGATTGAAGAGTCCAGGGAGAAGGAAATCAGGGTGAGGTGAGCAAGGGTGCAGTGGGGTAGTCAGTGAGGGCTGGGAGGTGACAGGAGCAGGAAGTCGGGGTTAGGAAGTGTATGAATCAGTAGACATGAGGAGGACAGAATATTGGAGCTCAGACAGGGGGTGGCTTACCAGGAGAGAAATGTGGGTCCGGGAGGGGATGGTCTCGGAACGGGGTCAGAGGAGAGTAGCAGTTCAGGGGAGGTTGAGAATGAGGGACTGGAGGGGGAGAGGGGTGCAGGGTCTAAAGGAGGGGCTGAGGTGGCAGTAGAGAGGAAATCCGGAGGAGGTGGTAGGGAGGGAATCCGAAGGAGGTTGTAGGGAGGGAAACCGGAGGAGGGGGTTCGGGAGGTTGTAGGGAGGGTATCCGGAGGAGGGGGTTCGGGAGGCGGTAGGGAGGGTATCCGGAGGAGGGGGTTCGGGAGGAGTAGGGAGGGTATTCCAGAGGAGGGGGTTCGGGAGCCGGTAGGGAGGGTATCCAGAGGAGGGGGTTCGGGAGCCGGTAGGGAGGGTATCCGGAGGAGGGGGTTCGGTAGGCAGTAGGGAGGGTATCCAAAGGAGGGGGTTTGGGAGGCAGTAGGGATGGTATCCAGAGGAGGGGGCTCGGGAGCCAGTAGGGAGGGTATCCAGAGGAGGGGATTCAGGAGGCGGTAGGGAGGGTATCCGGAGGAGGGGGTTCGGGAGGCGGTAGGGAGGGTATCCAGAGGAGGGGGTTTCGGGAGGAGGTAAGGAGGGTATCCGGAGAAGGGGGTTCAGGAGGCGGTAGGGAGGGTATCCGGAGGGGGTTCGGGAGGCGGTAGGGAGGGTATCCGGAGCAGGAGGAGGTTCGGGAGAAGGTAGGGAGGGTATCCGGAGGAGGAGATTCGGGAGGAGGTAAGGAGGATATCCAGAGGAGGGGGTTCAGGAGGCAGTAGGCAGGGTATCCAGAGGAGGGGGTTCGACAGGCGGTAGGGAGGGTATCCGGAGGAGGGGGTTCGGGAGGCGGTAGGGAGGGTATCCGGAGGAGGGGGTTCGGGAGGCGGTAGGGAGGGTATCAGGAGGAGGGGGTTCGGGAGGCGGTAGGGAGGGTATTCCAGAGGAGGGGGTTCGGGCGCCGGTAGGGAGGGTATCCAGAGGAGGGGGTTCGGGAGCCGGTAGGGAGGGTATCCAGAGGAGGGGATTCGGTAGGCAGTAGGGAGGGTATCCAGAGGAGGGGGTTTGGGAGGCAGTAGGGATGGTATCCAGAGGAGGGGGCTCGGGAGCCGGTAGGGAGGGTATCCAGAGGAGGGGGTTCAGGAGGCGGTAGGGAGGGTATCCGGAGGAGGAGGAGGTTCGGGAGAAGGTAGGGAGGGTATCCGGAGGAGGAGATTCGGGAGGAGGTAAGGAGGATATCCAAAGGAGGGGGTTCAGGAGGCAGTAGGCAGGGTATCCAGAGGAGGGGGTTCGACAGGCAGTAGGGAGGGTATCCGGAGGAGGGGGTTCGGGAGGCGGTAGGGAGGGTATCTGGAGGAGGGGATTTGGGAGGCGGTAGGGAGGGTATCCGGAGGAGGGGATTCGGGAGGCGGTAGGGAGGGTATCCGGAGGAAGGGTTTCCGGAGGAGTAGGGAGGGTATCCGGAGGAGGGGATTCGGGAGGCGGTAGGGAGGGTATCCGCAGGAGGTTCAGGAGGCGGTAGGGAGGGTATCGGAGGAGAGGGTTTGGGAGGCGGTAGGGAGGGAATCCAGAGGAGGGGGTTCGGGAGGAGTAGGGAAGGTATCCAGAGGAGGGGGTTCAGAAGCTGGTAGGGAGGGTATCCGGAGGAGGGGGTTTGGGAGGAGCAGGGAGGGTATCTGGAGGAAGGGGTTCGGGAGGCGGTAGGGAGGGTATCCTGAGGAGGGTTTTGGGAGGCGGTAGGGAGGGTATCCGGAGGAGGGAGTTCGGGAGACGGTAGGGAGGGAATCCGGAGGAGGGGGTTCGGGAGGAGTAGGGAGGGTATCCGGAGGAGGGGGTTCGGGAGGCGGTAGGGAGGGTATCCGGAGGAGGGGGTTTGGGAGGCGGTAGGGAGGGTATCCAGAGGAGGGGATTCGGGAGGCGGTAGGGAGAGTATCCGGAGGAGGTTCAGGAGGCGGTAGGGAGGGTATCCGGAGGAGGGGGTTTGGGAGGCGGTAGGGAGGGTATCCAGAGGAGGGGGTTTGGGAGGAGCAGGGAGGGTATCCGGAGGAGGGGGTTCGGGAGGCGGTAGGGAGGGTATCCTGAGGAGGGGTTTCGGGAGGCGGTAGGGAGGGTATCCTGAGGAGGGGGTTCGGGAGACGGTAGGGAGGGAATCCAGAGGAGGGGTTTCGGGAGGAGTAGTGAGGGTATCCGGAGGAGGGGGTTCGGGAGGCGGTAGGGAGGGTATCCGAGGAGGGGGTTCGGGAGGCAGTAGGGAGGGTATCCGGGAGGAGGGGGCTCGGGAGGCAGTAGGGAGGGTATCCGGAGGAGGGGGTTCGGGAGGCGGTAGGGAGGGAATCCAGAGGAGGGGGTTCGGGAGGAGTAGGGAGGGTATCCGGAGGGTATCCAGAGGAGGGGGTTCGGGAGGCGGTAGGGAGGGTATCCGGAGGAGGGGGTTCGGGAGGCGGTAGGGAGGGAATCCGGAGGAGGGGGTTCGGGAGGAGTAGGGAGGGTATCCGGAGGAGGGGGTTTGGGAGGCGGTAGGGAGGGTATCCGGAGGAGGGGGTTCGGGAGGCGGTAGGGAGGGTATCCAGGAGGAGTAGGGAGGGTATCCGGAGGAGGGGGTTCGGGAGGCGGTAGGGAGGGTATCCGGGAGGAGTAGGGAGGGTATCCGGAGGAGGGGGTTCGGGAGGGTATCCGGGAGGAGTAGGGAGGGTATCCGGAGGAGGGGTTCGGGAGGCGGTAGGGAGGGTATCCGGGAGGAGTAGGGAGGGTATCCGGAGGAGGGGGTTCGGGAGGCGGTAGGGAGGGTATCCGGAGGAGGGGGTTCGGGAGGGTATCTGGGAGGAGTAGGGAGGGTATCCGGTGGAGGGGGTTCGGGAGGCGGTAGGGAGGGTATCCGGAGGGGGTTCGGGTCAGGGGAGTCGGCTCGGTCACATGACAACTCCACTCCCAGAATGCCGCGCGCGGCGAACGTGCCGCCGACCCTCACCTGCCGCCCCGGGGCCGCGCTCCCGCCGCCGTCCCGAACGCACTTTCCCGCCCCTCCGCCGTTCGCCATTCCTCCGCCACGGTCCAGCTTCCCACTCCAGCTGCAGCTTCGCATCTCTTCCCCGCTACCCTTTCGCCGCCATCTTCACCTCTGCTCAACCCGCCCGCCCCCGGATGGGGCGCACGCCCAGGGCGTCTGCGCGCTGCCACCTTCACTCCCATTGGCTGGTGTCCACATCAATCACTCTGTCTTCAGCCATGCCTTGCGCCCATTGGCTGTGACGATTTTCAGACTCTCATTGGACGAGACTGTTGGCAATGCCTTCAGCTGGGGAACCGCGATAACTCCAACCGCCGGCGGCCGCTCGCCCCGACCGGCCTGAGACCCACACCCAAACCCGGGAGCACCCACCCGCTCCTACCGGCCCACACCCACACCCACACCCAAACCCGGGAGCACCCACCCGCTCCTACCGGCCTGAGGCCCACACCCGGGAGCACCCACCCGCTCCTACTGGCCCGAGGCCCAGACCCGGGAGCACCCACCCGCTCCTACCGGCCTGAGGCCCACACCCACACCCGGGAGCACCCACCCGCTCCTACCGGCCTGAGGCCCACACCCACACCCAAACCCGGGAGCACCCACCCGCTCCTACCGGCCCACACCCACACCCAGACCCGGGAGCACCCACCTGCTCCTACCGGCCCACACCCACACCCAAACCCGGGAGCACCCACCCGCTCCTACCGGCCTGAGGCCCAGACCCGGGAGCACCCACCCGCTCCTACTGGCCTGAGGCCCACACCCACACCCAGACCCGGGAGCACCCACCCGCTCCTACCGGCCTGAGGCCCAGGCCCACACCCACACCCAGACCCGGGAGCACCCACCCGCTCCTACCGGCCTGAGGCCCAGGCCCACACCCACACCCAGACCCGGGAGCACCCACCCGCTCCTACCGGCCCACACCCACACCCAGACCCGGGAGCACCCACCCGCTCCTACCGGCCCACACCCACACCCAGACCCGGGAGCACCCACCCGCTCCTACCGGCCTGAGGCCCACACCCACACCCGGGAGCACCCACCTGCTCCTACCGGCCTGAGGCCCACACCCACACCCAAACCCGGGAGCACCCACCCGCTCCTACCGGCCCACACCCACACCCAGACCCGGGAGCACCCACCTGCTCCTACCGGCCCACACCCACACCCAAACCCGGGAGCACCCACCCGCTCCTACCGGCCTGAGGCCCAGACCCGGGAGCACCCACCCGCTCCTACCGGCCTGAGGCCCAGACCCGGGAGCACCCACCCGCTCCTACTGGCCTGAGGCCCACACCCACACCCAGACCCGGGAGCACCCACCCGCTCCTACCGGCCCACACCCACACCCAGACCCGGGAGCACCCACCCGCTCTTACCGGCCCACACCCACACCCAAACCCGGGAGCACCCACCCGCTCCTACCGGCCTGAGGCCCACACGCACACCCAGACCCGGGAGCACCCACCCGCTCCTACCGGCCTGAGGCCGAGGCCCACACCCACACCCAGACCCGGGAGCACCCACCTGCTCCTACCGGCCTGAGGCCCACACCCACACGCGGGAGCACCCACCCGCTCCTACCGGCCCACACCCACACCCGGTAGCACCCACCCGCCCCGACCGGCCCACACCCACACCCGGGAGCACCCACCCGCCCCGACCGGCCTGAGGCCCACACCCACAGCCAAACCCGGGAGCACCCACCCGCTCCTACCGGCCTGAGGCCCACACCCAGACCCGGGAGCACCCACCCGCTCCTACCGGCCCACACCCACACCCAGACCCGGGAGCACCCACCCGCTCCTACCGGCCTGAGGCCCACACCCAGACCCGGGAGCACCCACACCCAGACCCGGGAGCACCCACCCGCTCCTACCGGCCTGAGGCCCACACGCACACCCAGACCCGGGAGCACCCACCCGCTCCTACCGGCCTGAGGCCCACACCCACACCCAGACCCGGGAGCACCCACCTGCTCCTACCGGCCTGAGGCCCACACCCACACGCGGGAGCACCCACCCGCTCCTACCGGCCCACACCCACACCCGGTAGCACCCACCCGCCCCGACCGGCCCACACCCACACCCACACCCGGGAGCACCCACCCGCCCCGACCGGCCTGAGGCCCACACCCACAGCCAAACCCGGGAGCACCCACCCGCTCCTACCGGCCTGAGGCCCACACCCAGACCGGGGAGCACCCACCCGCTCCTACCGGCCCACACCCACACCCACACCCAGACCCGGGAGCACCCACCCGCTCCTACCGGCCTGAGGCCCACACGCACACCCAGACCCGGGAGCACCCACCCGCTCCTACCGGCCTGAGGCCCACACCCACACCCAGACCCGGGAGCACCCACCTGCTCCTACCGGCCTGAGGCCCACACCCACACGCGGGAGCACCCACCCGCTCCTACCGGCCCACACCCACACCCGGTAGCACCCACCCGCCCCGACCGGCCCACACCCACACCCGGGAGCACCCACCCGCCCCGACCGGCCTGAGGCCCACACCCACAGCCAAACCCGGGAGCACCCACCCGCTCCTACCGGCCTGAGGCCCACACCCAGACCCGGGAGCACCCACCCGCTCCTACCGGCCCACACCCACACCCAGACCCGGGAGCACCCACCCGCTCCTACCGGCCCACACCCACACCCAAACCCGGGAGCACCCACCCGCTCCTACCGGCCCACACCCACACCCAAACCCGGGAGCACCCACCCGCTCCTACCGGCCCACACCCACACCAGACCCGGGAGCACCCACCCGCTCCTACCGGCCTGAGGCCCACACCCAAACCCGGGAGCACCCACCCGCTCCTACCGGCCTGAGGCCCACACCCAAACCCGGGAGCACCCACCCGCTCCTACCGGCCTGAGGCCCACACCCACACCCAAACCCGGGAGCACCCACCCGCTCCTACCGGCCTGAGGCCCACACCCACACCCAAACCCGGGAACACCCACCCGCTCCTACCGGCCCACACCCACACCCAAACTCGGGAGCACCCACCCGCTCCTACCGGCCCACACCCACACCCAAACCCGGGAGCACCCACCCGCTCCTACCGGCCTGAGGCCCACACCCACACCCAAACCCGGGAGCACCCACCCGCTCCTACCGGCCTGAGGCCCACACCCACACCCAAACCCGGGAGCACCCACCCGCTCCTACCGGCCTGAGGCCCACACCCACACCCACACCCAGACCCGGGAGCACCCACCTGCTCCTACCGGCCCACACCCACACCCAGACCCGGGAGCACCCACCCGCTCCTACCGGCCTGAGGCCCACACCCAGACCCGGGAGCTCCCGCTCCTACCTGCCTGAGGCCCACACCCAGACCCAGGAGCACCTGCTCCTACTGGCCTGAGGCCCACACCCACACCTGGGAGCTCACGCTCCTACCGGTCTGAGGCCCACACCCACACCCGGGAGCTCCCACCCACTCCTACCCGCCTGAGGCCCACACCCACACCCGGGTGCACCCACCCACTCCTACTGGCCTGAGGCCCACACCCAGACCCGGGAGCTCCCACCCACTCCTACCTGCCTGAGGCCCACACCCAGACCCGGGAGCACCCGCTCCTATTGGCCTGAGGCCCACACCCAGACCCGGGAGCACCCGCTCCTACCGGCCTGAGGCCCACACCCAGACCCGGGAGCACCCACCCGCTCCTACCGGCCTGAGGCCCACACCCAGACCCGGAGGAGCCCACCTGCTCCGCACTGTCCACTTTCCCCCAGACCCAGGAGCCGCTCGTTAGAGGAGAGCATTACCTCAATGCACAGACTGCCGGCTGTACCCTAATGCTGCCTCACTACCAATGTGGACCTTGTTTCTGATCACGACAGCAAAGCTCTGCTAAACGGTTTATTCCAGTATAAACTTTAACCCAACCGGTGTGAGCCAGGCTGCAGATTGGTTACCACGGTTATCTTGACAATATCTCTTACCAACCTACCTCCTATAAAATTGCAATTCCTTTTTCTCAGTTCCTTCGCCTCCACCGTATCTGTTTCCGGCACGAGGCATCAGACATGTCCTGCTTCAGAGAATAATGTTTCCTTTCCTCCGCTATTGATGCTAACCTCACCTACATCTCCATCCACGGTCACCCTTTTCCTTAACAGTGATAGACTTCCTCTTGTCCTTACCTTCCAACACATCATTCTCCCCAACTTCTGCCACCTCCAAAAGTATCCTACCAATAAATATTTTACCCCTGTCCCTGCTTTCCACAGGGATTCCCTTCGTGATTTCCCTGTCCATTCATCCCTCCACACTTAGCTCTCTCCTGGCACTTACCCCTGCAAGTGGCCTAAGTCCTTCACCTGCATATCTACCTCCTCCCTCATGTCCATTCAGGGCCACCAACAGTTCTTCCAGGTGAAGTAACACTCCACCTGCTGGGGTGGTCTATATTGCAGCTTCCTCTGCATTAGTCTGACCTGTCGTAAATTGGGGGACCACTTTATCGAGCACCTCCCACCCCCCAATACGCCAAAAGCAGAACCTCCCAGTGGCCAAACATTTTAATTCCAATTCCCATTCCTGTTCCCGTTCTGACATGTCGGTCCATGCCCTCCTTGTGTGCCAAGATGAGGCCATCCTCACAGTGGAGAAGCAACAGCTTATTTCCCATCTGGTTAGCTCAAACCTTATGGCATGAATATCAATTTCTCCTTCCCCTCCTATTCCCCATTCTGGTCTCGTACCTTTTCATCTGCCCATCACCACCCCCTGGGTTCCCTCCTCTACCCTTTCTCCTATGGTCCATTCTCCTCTCCAGCCCTTTATCTTTCCCACCCACCTATCACCTTCCAACTAACCACATTCTCCTCCCGCCACCTTTTTATTCTGGTGTCTTCCCCTTACCCTTCCAGTCCTGAAGAAGGGTCTTGGCCCGAAATGTCGACTGTTTATTTGTTTCCACAGATGCTGCCTGACCTGCTGAGTTCCTCCAGCATTTTATGTACTTTGCTCTTCATTTTTCATGTTATCCGTAACCTTTTCCTATTTATATAACTGTCCAAATGTCTTTCATTGTAATGTGTTTGGCTCAACCACTTTCTCTGGTAGCTCTTTCCAGAAATCTGTCTTCTGAGAAGCAAAAGTTGCTTCTCAGGTTCTCTGTAAATTTGTCCCCTCTCACCTTAAAGCTACACCCTCCAGTTTTAGATCTCCTAACTTGGGAAAAGGACTGTGAGCATCCTACACTCTTTGTGATTTTATAAAACCTGTGACCTGCAGGGAAAACACTCCCAGCTATTCATGTAACTCATGCTCTCCAGTCCTGATAACATCGTAGAACATAGCGTGAGTGTCATTGTGAATCTAAACCTAAAAATGGCCTTGCAAATATTTTCTGCACTCTTTTCAGGTTAATGACATGAGCTAAGGACAGGGTGGCCCTGAGCAAAACCAAAGAGATGATAACATTTTGCTCCTCAATTTATATTCGTTTGTTGTAGGGTGAGAGTGGTGCTGATTGTTCCTACTGGTCCTAAACTCTGCCACTATTGGAAACATCCTCTCCGTGTCCACTCTTTCCAGGCCTTTCAATAATTAGTTTGAATGAGATCCCTCCTCGTTCTTCTAAACTCCTGTGAGTACATGTCCAGAGCCACAAATATTCCTTAGAAGGTAACACTCCCATTCTTGGGATCATTCTCACGAACATTCTTTGGACCCTTTCCGATGTCAGCACATCCTTCCTTAGACGTGAGGACCAAAACTACTCGCAGTACTCCAAATGTAGTCTGCAGCCTCAGCCTTGTTTCCTTCCTTTTATATTCTAGTCCTCTGGAAATGAATGCTAACTTTGCATTTGCCTCCTTTACTGCCAATTCAACCTGCAGTTTAACTCTAGGGAAGCGTGCACTCTGAATCCCAATTTCTTTTGCACTGCCCCGTTTAGAAAATAGTCTATGTCTCCATTCCTTTTACCAAGGTGCATGACCAGACGCTGTGTTCTACCTGCCACTTCTTTGACCATTCTTCTAATCTGTCCAAGTCCTTCTGCTGACTCCCTGCTTCCTCAGCACTACCTACTCCTCCACCTATCTGTATCATCCACAAACTTGGCCACAAAGCCATCACTTATGTCATCCAGGTCATTGGCATATAACATGAAAAGCAGTGGACCTAATAACGAGCCCCGTGGGACACCACTAGTCACTGAGGGCCAACCAGTAAAGGCCTTCTTCATTCCTACTCTGTTCTCTGCCAGACTGCCAATCTTCTGTCTATGGGCTGGTGTTTTTCTTGTAATACCATGGGCCCTCGTCAGGGTTAGCAGCCTTATGTGCAGCATCTTGTCAAGGGTCTCCTGAATATCCAAGTAAACAACATCCACTGACTCTCCTTTGTCTTATCTTGCTTGTTATTTCTTCAAAGAATTCCAACAGATTTGTCAGGCAACATTTCCCCTTGAGGAAATCATACTGTCTTTGGCCTATTTTATCTTGTGCCTTTAAGTACCCCAAAACCTTGGACTCCAATGTCTTACCTACCACTGCAGTCAGACTCACTGGGCTGTAGATTCCTGCCTTTTTCCTCCCCCCCCCCACCTTCTTAAACGACTGGAGTGACATTTGCGATTCAAGAAACACTTCAGAATCTAGTGATACTTGAAAGATCACTACTAATTCCATAATCTTTTCAGCTACACCTTTCAGAACCCTGGTGCAGTCCATTTGGTCCAGGTGACTCATCTACCTTCAGACCTTTCAGCTTCCCAAGCACCTTCCCCTTAGGCATAATCACTTCTGCCCCTTCCCTTGGATGTCTGGTATGTTGCTTATGCATTCCATTGTGAAGATTGACGCAAAATACTTATTAATTTTTTGTTCCCCATTACTACCTCTTTTCATTTTACAGCAGTCTAATATTCACTTTGCCTCTTTCACTCTTTATATATCCGAAAAACTTTTGATATCTTCTTTTATATCACTGACTTACTTTCCTTCTTATTTCATCTTTACTCTCCATATTGTTTTTGGCTTGCCTACTCAATCCTCCAGCTTGCCACTTTTTTTTTTGTTATATTGCATGCCATTCCTTTTGCTTCTGTCTGTTTTTAAAAGCTTCTCAAACCTCTAGCTTCTCACTAATTGTTGCTATGGTTGCCTCATCCTCCTTTGAGAATGCTTCTTTGGGATGTACCAATCTTGTGTCTTCCAAATTATCCCCAGAAACTCCAGCCATTATTACATTATCATCTCTTTCAATTAATTATAGCCAGCTCCTCTCTCAAATGTCATAACAATACATATCACATCTCCTCTGTACCTACTTCCAAGCACCTTAAAGCTGTCCCCTCTTGTGTTAGCCATTTCAATCCCAGGAAAAAGCCTCTGGCTATCCACACAATCAATGCCTCTCATTATCTTGTACACCTCTATCAGGTCACCTCTCATCCTCCGTCACTCCAAGGAGAAAAGGCCGAGTTCACCAAGCCTATTCGCATAAGGCATGCTCCCCAATCCAGGCAACATCCCTGTAAATCTCCTCTGCACCCTTTCTATGGTTTCCACATCCTTCCTGTAGTGAGGTGACCAGAACTGAGCACAGTACTCCAAGTGGGGTCTGACTTGATTGGTCCTATTCTCTCATGTCTTATCCTCTTGCTCTTCACATACTTGTAGAATGCTGTGGGGTTTTCCTTAATCCTGTCTGCCAAGGCCTTCTCATGGCCCCTTCTGGCTCTCCTAATTTCTTTCTTAATCTCCTTCCTGCTAGCCTTATAATCTTCTAGATCTCTATCATTACCTAGTTTTGGAACCTTTCATAAGCTTTGCTTTTCTTCTTGACTAGGTTTTCAACAGCCTTTGTACACCACTGTTCCTGTACCCTACCATCCTTTCCCTGTCTCATTGGAACATACCTATGCAGAATGCCACACAAATATCCCCTGAACATTTGCCACATTTCTGTCATACATTTTCCTGAGAACATCTGTTCCTGATTTATGCTTCCAAGTTCCTGCCTGATAGCTTCATATTTCCCCTTATTCCAATTAAATGCTTTCCCTTCTTGTCTGTTCCTATCTCTCTCCAATGCTGTGGTAAAGGAGATAGAATTGTGATCACTATCTCCAAAATGCTCTCCCACTGAGAGACCTGACACCTGATTAGGTTCATTTCCCAATACTAGATCAAGTCCAGCCTCTCCTCTTGTAGGCTTATCTACATATTGTGTCAGGAAATCTTCCTGAACACACCTAATAAACTCCACCCCATCTAAAATCCTTGCTCTAGGAAGATGCCAATCAAAATTTAGGAAATTAAAATCTCCCACCTGTAATTATTACACCTTTCCAGAATCTGTCTCCTTATCAGCTCCTTGATGTCCCTGTTACTATTGGGTGGTCTATAAAAAAACACCCAGTAGAGTTATTGACCCCTTCCTATTCCTAACCTTCATCCACAGAGACTCCGTAGACAATCCCTCCATGACTTCCCCCTCTTCTGCAGCCGTGACACTATCTCTGATCAACAGTGCCACACCCCCACCTCTTTCGCCTCCCTCCCTGTCCTTTCTGAAACATCTAACGCCTGGCACTCTGAGTAACCATTCCTGCCCCTGAGCCATCCAGATCTCTGTAATGGCCACAACATCATAGCTCCAAGTACTGATCCACACTCTAAACTCATCTGCTTTGTTTATGATGCTTCTTGCATTTTACTTGGACTATATTGGTGATGGTTTCAAGATCAAAACTCAAGTTCATTGCAATCATAGGCACACATACACAGGATAGAAATGCCATGGAAAATAGATTTTTTTTGCTACAGAAGCACAATACAAGATGGTTACAAATACAAGATAACATTCTTACATGAACATTATACCATAATAACTTGCAATGTTTGCTTACTGTTTGTACTTGTTTCAAAAGTATTTGACAGAGTATGCTTTACTTGATCAAACCAGTGTTCTATGTACCTAGGGTGTGTTTGTATTTGTTATACAATCTTCACAACACAATTAAATGAATAATGGAAACCAAAATCTTGTGAAAGGGTGTTATGTTCAGGTCAACTATACTGCAATCACAAGTCCAGGGAAATACTGGGGAGTTAGTCAGCATTAAACAGTAGCAATTACACTGGTAAACTGTTCCTAAAATGTTGCTTTGTTTCTCTTTGAGGTGATAGTATCGAAAGATTCTTGCTGTTTGAGGGAATTTGATCCAATGGCAGGTTGAGGAGCTTACTGCGTAATTATTCAAGGATATACATCTCATCTAGGGAAGCAAGCTTGAAATAGACTTCTGATGTGTGCAGAGTTGTTGCTTCTCAACTGGGAAATAGGGACAGGGCTCAGTGCCCCGTTACATTAACTGGGATATCAGGTGGATTTTTTTTTTGCCTTATTTCGCTGTGTATCATGGCCTCTTTTCTGAAGAGTATGCACTGATGTCAGATGAGTAAACTCTCATTTAGTGTATATTTCAGTCGCTGGACAACCCCCAGAGTCAGAAGTATTGTCTCTGACTTGTATGCATGAAATTAACGCTGGTCATGTCAAGGTGCTGGATGGGTAATGGGTTCACTACCCTGCCAAGTGTGAGATCGCAGAGACAGAACCTTGTGGAGTTTATGTGCTAGCAGAGCCTTTCAGGACTTGTCTGCTGAGTGGAAGATTGCTTGGGTGATCAGTAACTTAGCAAAGGCTGATAAAAAGAAGTAAGGTGTAAGTGGAGCAGCTGTTTTGGGAGTAACCGTTGTTGGAGTGGTTAGGCTTTGACTCAAGAGGTTACATGAGAACAGCCGGAGATTCTAAGTAAGTTTCTAGTCATTTCTTCTTCTCTCTTTGTTCATTAGTATATAATTAGTGCATTAATAATGGGACCAGAGTTAGTGGTATGATCTTTGTGTGCAATGTTGCAACTCTGGCAGACCTCCAGGCTCCCTGACAACTACAAGGGGTGATTGATAAGTTTGTGGCCTAATGTAGAAGGAGTCAATTTTAGAAAACCTAGCACATTTATTTTTCAACATAGTCCCTTCCTACAGTACATTTATGCACTTAGTCCAGCGGTCGTGGAGCATATGGATCTTGGACCTCCAGAAAGTGCCCACCGCAGGGGTGATTGATAGGTTCGTAGCCTAAGGTAGAAGGAGATGAATTATACAGCTCTCGTTACATGCACATACAGTTCAACTCGTTGAGTGATTGTGCAGAAAGCTTGAGGTTAATAACTCATCAGGGGTGATTGATAATTTCATGGCCAAAGGTAGAAGGAGATGTCTTTAACTTCAAAGAGTTGAACTGCTCGTGCATGTAAGGAGAGCTGTATAACTCATCTCCTTCTACCTTAGGCCATAAACTTATCAATCACCCCTCATGTGTATGTATGTATGTATGTATGTGTCTATATATATATATATATATATATAGAGAGAGAGAGAGAGAGAGACACACACACACACACACACACACACACACAGGGTGATTGATATGTTTGTGGCCTAAGGTTGAAGGAAATGAGTTATTAATTTCAAACTTTCTGCACAATCAATCACTCAAAGAGTTAACCTGCATGTGCATGCAACAAGAGCTGTATAACTCATCTCCTCCCACATTAGGCCATGAACTTATCAATCACCCCTGCTGTGGACACTTTCTGGAGGTCCAAGATCCGTATGCTCCACGACCGCTGGACTAAGTGTGTAAATGTAGGAGGACAATGTTGAAAAATAAATGTGCTAGGTTTTCTAAAATTGACTCCTTCTACCTTAGGCCACGAACTTATCAATTACCCCTCGTACATCTACATGAAGTGCATCAAGCTACAAATCCTTACAGACCATGTTAAGGACTGGAATCACAGCTCGATGACCTTTGGCTCACACAGGAGAATGAGGAGGTGATAGACAGGAGCTACAGGGAGGTGGTTACCCCTAAGTTGCAGGAGGCACGTTGTCAGGAGAGGGAAAGGGAATAGGTTGTCAGTGCAGAGTAGCAAGTGTACAGCTTTGGATACTGTCGTTAGCAAGTGTACAGCTTTGGATACTGTCATTAGCAAGTGTACAGCTTTGGATACTGTCGTTAGCAAGTGTACAGCTTTGGATACCATCATTAGCAAGTGTACAGCTTTGGATACTGTCGTTAGCAAGTGTACAGCTTTGGATACCGTCATTAGTAAGTATAGAGCTTTGGATACCGTCATTAGTAAGTATACAGCTTTGGATACTGTCATTAGTAAGTGTACAGCTTTGGATACTGTTGGGAGGGAGTGACTGACCAGGAGAAGATGCAGAAGCCGGTCTCTGGTACGGAGTCTAGCTCTATAGCTCAGAAGGGAAGAGGAGGAGAAGAGAAAAACAGTAGTGATAGAGGATTCCATAGTTAGTGAGGCAGACTGGAGATCGTGTGGACGTGAATGAGAGACCTGGATGGAATGTTGCCTCCCAGGTGCCAGGGTCAGGGATGTCTTTCTCAGATTGAGTCCACAGCATCCTGAAGGGGTACGGTGAACAGCTGGAAATTGTGGTACATATCTACGAGAGTGACGTAGTTAATTCACAAACAAAGGTTCTGAGAGTGACGTAGTTAATTCAGAAACAAAGGTTCTGAACTTAAAGAGGGGTAACTTTGAAGGTATGAGACGTGAATTAGCTAAGATAGACTGGCAAATGACACTTCAAGGATTGACGGTGGATATGCAATGGCAGGCATTTAAAGGTTGCATGGATGAACTACAACAATTGTTCATCCCGGTTTGGCAAAAGAATAAATCAAGGAAGGTAGTGCACCCGTGGCTGACAAGAGAAATTAGGGATAGTATCAATTCCAAAGAAGTAGCATACAAATTAGCCAGAGAAAGTGGCTCACCTGAGGACTGGGAGAAATTCAGAGTTCAGCAGATGAGGACAAAGGGCTTAATTAGGAAGGGGAAAAAAGATTATGAGAGAAAACTGGCAGAGAACATAAAAACGGACTGTAAAAGCTTTTATAGATATGTAAAAAGGAAAAGACTGATAAAGACAAATGTAGGTCCCCTGCAAACAGAAACAGGTGAATTGATTATGGGGAGCAAGGACATGGCAGACCAATTGAATAATTACTTTGGTTCTGTCTTCACTAAGGAGGACATAAATAATCTTCCAGAAATAGTAAGGGACAGAGGGTCCAGTGAGATGGAGGAACTGAGCGAAATACATGTTAGTAGGGAAGTGGTGTTAGGTAAATTGAAGGGATTGAAGGCAGATAAATCCCCAGGGCCAGATGGTCTGCATCCCAGAGTGCTTAAGGAAGTGGCCCAAGAAATAGTGGATGCATTAGTGATAATTTTTCAAAACTCGTTAGATTCTGGACTAGTTCCTGAGGATTGGAGGGTGGCTAATGTAACCCCACTTTTTAAAAAAGGAGGGAGAGAGAAACCGGGGAATTATAGGCCGGTTAGCCTAACGTCGGTGGTGGGGAAACTGCTGGAGTCAGTTATCAAGGATGTGATAACAGCACATTTGGAAAGCGGTGAAATGATCGGACAAAGTCAGCATGGATTTGTGAAAGGAAAATCATGTCTGACGAATCTCATAGAATTTTTTGAGGATGTAACTAGTAGAGTGGATAGGGGAGAACCAGTGGATGTGGTATATTTGGATTTTCAAAAGGCTTTTGACAAGGTCCCACACAGGAGATTAGTGTGCAAACTTAAAGCACACGGTATTGGGGGTAAGGTATTGGTGTGGGTGGAGAATTGGTTAGCAGACAGGAAGCAAAGAGTGGGAATAAACGGGACCTTTTCAGAATGGCAGGCGGTGACTAGTGGGGTACCGCAAGGCTCAGTGCTGGGACCCCAGTTGTTTACAATATATATTAATGACTTGGATGAGGGAATTAAATGCAGCATCTCCAAGTTTGCGGATGACACGAAGCTGGGTGGCAGTGTTAGCAGTGAGGAGGATGCTAAGAGGATGCAGGGTGACTTGGATAGGTTGGGTGAGTGGGCAAACTCATGGCAGATGCAATTTAATGTGGATAAATGTGAAGTTATCCACTTTGGTGGCAAAAATAGGAAAACAGATTATTATCTGAATGGTGGCCGATTAGGAAAAGGGGAGGTGCAACGAGACCTGGGTGTCATTATACACCAGTCATTGAAAGTGGGCATGCAGGTACAGCAGGCGGTGAAAAAGGCGAACGGTATGCTGGCATTTATAGCGAGAGGATTCGAGTACAGGAGCAGGGAGGTACTACTGCAGTTGTACAAGGCCTTGGTGAGACCACACCTGGAGTATTGTGTGCAGTTTTGGTCCCCTAATCTGAGGAAAGACATCTTTGCCATAGAGGGAGTACAAAGAAGGTTCACCAGATTGATTCCTGGGATGGCAGGTCTTTCATATGAAGAAAGACTGGATGAACTGGGCTTGTACTCGTTGGAATTTAGAAGATTGAGGGGGGATCTGATTGAAACGTATAAGATCCTAAAGGGATTGGACAGGCTAGATGCGGGAAGATTGTTCCCGATGTTGGGGAGGTCTGGAACGAGGGGTCACAGTTTGAGGATAGAGGGGAAGCCTTTTAGGACCGAGGTTAGGAAAAACTTCTTCACACAGAGAGTGGTGAATCTGTGGAATTCTCTGCCACAGCAAACTGTTGAGGCCAGTTCATTAGCTATGTTTAAAAGGAAGTTAGATATGGCCCTTGTGGCTACAGGGGTCAGGGGGGTATGGAGGGAAGGCTGGGTTCTGAGTTGGATGATCAGCCATGATCATAATAAATGGCGGTGCAGGCTCGAAGGGCCGAATGGCCTACTCCTGCACCTATTTTCTATGTTTCTATGTTTCTATATTGGTACCAACAGCCTGGGTAGGAAAAGGGATGAGGTTCTGAAGAGAGAATATAGGAAGTTAGGAAGAAAGCTGAAAAGCAGGACCTCCAGGGTAGTAATCTCTGGATTGCTGCTTGTGCCATGTGCCAGTGAGAGTAAGAATGGGATGATTTAGCAGATGAATGTGTGGCTGAGGAATTGGTGCAGGGGGCATGGTTTCAGATTTCTGGATCATTAGGTATCTTCTGTGGAAGGTATGACCTGTACAAAAACAGATGGGTTGCACCTCAACACCAGGGGGTCCAATATCCTTGTGGGCAAGTCCGCTAGAGCTGCTGGGGAGGGTTTAAACTAATGTGGCAGGGGATGAGAACCAGAGTGAGATATGGCTGAGAATGGACTAGTTGGTTTACAGTGCACAGTAGATCCAGAAAGGACAGGCAGATGATAGGGCCAAGTTTCACAGCAATGAGTTGGAGTGTAACATGGGGCAAAATCAAAAAGGATGATGAATACAGGAGTAAAGGTGTTATATTTCAATGCACCCAGTATATGGAATAAGGTCAATGATCTTGTAGCACAGTTAGAGACTGGCAGATGTTACGTTGTGGCCATCACTGAGTTGTGGCTGAAAGAAGATCATAGTCGGTAACTTATCATCCAAAGATACATATTGTATCAAAAGGACAAGCAGGCAGACAGGGTGGTGGCTTGGTTCCTGGTAAAATATAAAATCAAATCCTTAGAAAGTGATATCAGGAAGGGAAGATGAGGGTAAAGTTAAGGGTAAACAGACCCTGATGGGAGTTATTTATAGACCCCGATGGGAGTTACATACAGACCCTGATGGGAGTTATTTATAGACCCTGATGGGAGTTACATACAGACCCTGATGGGAATTATGTACAGACCCTGATGGAAGTTATTTATAGACCCTGATGGGAGTTACATACAGACCCTGATGGGAGTTATATACAGACCCTGATGGGAGTTATTTATAGACCCTGATGTGAGTTACATACAGACCCTAATGGGAGTTATGTACAGACCCTGATGGGAGTTATATACAGACCCTGATGTGAGTTACATACAGACCCTAATGGGAGTTACGTACAGACCCTGATGGGAGTTACATACAGACCCTGATGGGAGTTATATACAGACTCCGATGGGAGTTATATACAGACTCTGATGGGAGTTATATACAGACCCTGATGGGAATTACATACAGACCCTGATGGGAGTTATATACAGACCCTGATGGGAGTTATATTCAGACCTCTGAGTTTTCATTTTGAACTCCTTGTGGTGCCTGGACGCAATGGTCTTGTCATGCTATTGTTCCTCTGAACTGGAACATCGAAAGATTTAGTGCCAGCTGTTCTACCTACCAGGAGAGTTCTCTGACCACAGTATACATTTTGCCAAAGGCAGAAATTAAGCAGGCATTTGAGGTACTGAGCACCGCCAACAACCAACTCTGACGCCTTTTAATTCATTGTCTTGGACTTCATTTGGGCTTGTTTGAAGAAATTTATGCCCAATTATCATCAACATATCACCTCCAGCACAGTGATTCGACCCTGCCGGCTGTGTAGTGAACTATTGTAGGAAGTAAGCAGCTCTCCCCAGTGTGTCAGTATTAATTTATCCCCGGCCAGTACAACTTACTCACTCATCTACCTCGCTGCTGCCTGTGGGAGTTGGTTTGTTTGTTTATTGAGATACACCTCGGAATAGGCCCTCCCACCACGCCACCCAGCAGCTCCCCATTTGATCCTAGCATAATTACAGGACAATTTACAATGACCAATTAACCTCCTAACTGTACGCCTTTGGACTGTGGGATGAAACTGAAACTCACACAGTCATGGGGACAACATACAAACTCCTTTCAGGCAGCAGTGGGAATAGAACCTGGGTCTCTGGTACTGTAAAGCATTGTGCTAACTACTACACTACCATGATGCCCACACTTGCGCTGAATGAGTTGCCCTTTCCTACATTAAAGCAAGGGTTGTACTTTAACATAAAGTACAGTGAGATACATTGTAAAAGCAAGCCTTTCTTTCTCATTAGATCTGTAGAAAGTTTGAGATGTTGAAGGTGAGTTGAATGTGGATTTTATTGAAGTATTTATGGGAATACCAGGTTATAGTGCACAATAAAAATCTGTACTTCTCAAATTAAAATGGAAAATATTCAGCAGGTCAGGCAGCATCTGTGGATGGAGGGTTAGAGGAGCAGTTAGCTTCAGGTGTAGGTACTGGGATTAGGGTTAAATTCCTCTTCAGAATGCCCATGTTAAGCAGGCACTTGAGGTACTGAATGCCACTGTCAGCAAACAAGAAACAACCTACCCCAACACCTTTCAAATCATTGTTGGGGACTTTAATCAGACTCGTTTGAAGAAATTTCTGCCCAATTATCATCAGCTTATTACCTGCAGTACCGGGGTCCAACACATTCAACCACTGCTATACTATGATTAAGAGTGCCTACAGTTCCATGCCTAGGCTGCAGTTCGGGAAATCTGATCACCCGATTGTCTTTCTCTGACCTGAATGCAGACAGAGGCTAAAAGGCAGGGCTCCAGAGGTGAGGACAACAAAGGGGGTTGCAGGAGGCAGAGGAGCGGTTACGAGATTGCTTCGAGTCGGTGGCCTGGGCTGTGTTCAAAGACTCATCAGAGGATATGAATGAATACACCATGGTTGTCACGGACTTTATAAAAACAGTCGTAAACACCCACAAAATAATTGTCTCACCAAACCAGACGACCCATGAGATAGGTCTGCAATCTGCTGAGGGCCAGATTAGTGGCATTCAGGTCAGGGGAACCAAAATACAACAGGTACAAGCACACTCTTCAGAAAGCCATCTCTCACACAAAATGGCAATTCTGGACCAAACTGAAAGATGTTCAACAGCTCTGGAAGGGCTTGAATGGTGTCACCTTCTATGAAGTGAAACAAAGTGACAAGGGTGACTGAAATGCTTCACTCGCAGGTGAGCTCAATGCCTTCTATGCCTGCTTTGCCCGTCAAAGCATGGAGGAAGCTTCACTCACTCCCACCACCCCTGATTAGAACCAGGTATGATATCACTGGCATATGTTGAGACATTTGTTAACTTTGCAGCAGCAGTACAATGCAATAATGATAAATATAGAAAAAAACTGAATTACAATAATATATATGTATATTAAATAGTTAAAGTAAGGAATGCAAAAACAGAAATTTTAAAAAAGTAGTGAGGTAGTGTTCATGAGTTCAATGTCCATTCAGGAATCGGATGGCAGAGGGGAAGGAGCTGTTCCTGAATCGCTGAGTCTGTGCCTTCAGGCTCCTGTACCTCCTACCTGATGGTAGCAGTGAGAAAAGGGCATGACCTGGGTGGTGGGGGTCCTTAATGATGGATGCTACTTTCTGAAGCATCACTCCTTGAAGATGTCTTGGATACTATGGAGGCGAGTACCCATGATGGAGCTGACTAATTTTACCACTTTCTACAGTTTACTTCGATCCTGTGCAGTAGCCTCTCCCATCCCATACCTGATGGTGGTGCAGCCTGTCAGAATGCTCTCCATGGCACATCTGAGAAGTTTTTGAGTGTTTTAGGTGACAAACCAAATCTCCTCAAACTCGTAATGAAATATAGCTGCTGCCTTACCTTCTTTATTGCAACAATATGTTGGGACCAAGTTACATCTTCAGAGATATTGACACCCAGAATCTTGAAATTGTTCAATCTTTTCACTTTTGATCCCTCCATGAGGATTGGCTTGTGTTCCCTCATCTTAACCTTTCTGAAGTCCACAATCAGCTCTTTGGTCTTACTTACATTGAGTGCAAGGTTGTTTCTGCGACAACACTCAACTAACCGGTATATCTCGCTTCTGTATGCCCTCTTGAAATTCTGTCAACAATAGTTGTATCGTCAGCAAATTTATAGATGGTATTTGAGTTATCCCTAGCCACACAGTCATGTGTATATAGAGAGTAGAGCAGTGGGCTGAGCACACACTCCTGACGTGCGCCAGTGTTGATCGTCAGCAAGGTGGAGATGTTATTACCAATCTGCACAGGTTGTGGTCTTTCAGTTAGGAAGTTGAGGATCCAATTGCAGAAGGAGGTAAGGAGCCACATGTTCTGTAGCTTTTCAAACAAGACTGTGGGAATGATGGTGTTAAACGCTGAGCTATAGTCAATGAACAGCATTCTGACAAAGGTGTTTGTATTGTCCAGGTGATCCAAGGCCACATGGAGAGCCATTGAGATCACGTCTACTGTAGACCTATTGTGGCAATGACCCTGGGTGATGACCTCGTGATTTCAGTCTCTGAAACTGATGTGAGAGTGCAGGTGTTTGCAAATAAAACGGAGTGAGGTATTTTTTGTTTAAGAAAAACCATCACACATTTTATTGAACTCCAAAATCTGAATACCAAAGCACACAAAAAACTTTTTATGTAACTAAGTCATCACGTCAGACCAGCCTCTTAAAGTGAAACCCCAAGTCAATGTCAGTGGTTGGGAATTATGTACATCTCCATTAATTACCATATAACCATATAAACATATAACAATTACAGCACAGAAACAGGCCATCTCGGCCCTTCTAGTCCATGCCAAACGCTTACTCTCACCTAGTCCCACCGACCATAACCCTCCATTCCTTTCCTGTCCGTATATCTATCCAATTTAACTTTAAATGACAATATCGACCCTGCCTCAACCACTTCAGCTGGAAGCTCGTTCCACACAGCTACCACTCTCTAAGTAAAGAAGTTCCCCCTCATGTTACCCCTAAACTTTTGCTCTCTAACTCTCAACCCATGTCCTCTTGTTTGAATCTCCCCCACTCTCAATGGAAAAAGCCTATCCACGTCAACTCTACTTATCCCCCTCATAATTTTAAATACCTCTATCAGGTCCCCCCTCAACCTTCTACGCTCCAAAGAATAAAGACCCAACTTGTTCAACCTTTCTCTGTAACTTAGGTGATGAAACCCAGGTAACATTCTAGTAAATCTTCTCTGTACTCTCTCTATTTTGTTGACGTCTTTTCTATAATTTGGTGACAAGAACTGTACACAATACTCCAAATTTGGCCTCACCAATGTCTTGTACAATTTTAACATTACATCCCAACTCCTATACTCAATGCTCAGATTAATAAAGGCCAGCATACCAAAAGCTTTCTTCACCACCCTATCCACATGAGATTCCACCTCTAGGGAACTATGCACCATTATTCCTAGATCCCTCTGTTCTACTGCATTCTTCAATGCCCTACCATTTACCATGTATGTCCTATTTTGATTAGTCCTACCAGAATGTAGCACCTCACATTTATCAGCATTAAACTCCATCTGCCATCTTTCAGCCCACTCTTCTAACTGGCCTAAATCTCTCTGCAAGCTTTGAAAACCTACTTCATTATCCACAACTCCACCTATCTTAGTATCATCTGCATACTTACTAATCCAACTTACCACCCCATCATCCAGATCATTAATGTATATGACAAACAACATTGGACCCAGTACAGATCCCTGAGGCACACCACTAGTCACTGGCCTCCAATCTGACAAACAGTTATCCACCACTATGCTCTGGCGTCTCCCATCCAGTCACTGCTGAATCCATTTTACTACTTCAATATTAATACCTAACGATTGAACCTTCCTAACTAACCTTCTGTGTGGAACCTTGTCAAAGGCCTTACTGGTCCATATAGACAACATCCACTGCTTTACCCCTGTCAACTTTCCTAGTAACCTCATCAAAAAATACAATAAGATTTGTCAAACATGACCTTCCACGCACATGTTGACTGTTCCTAATCAGACCCTGTCTATCCAGATAATTATATATACCATCTCTAAGAATACTTTCCATCAATTTACCCACCACTGATGTCAAACTCACAGGCCGATAACTGCTAGGTTTACTCTTAGAACCCTTTTTAAACAATGGAACAACATGAACAGCACACCAATCCTCCGGCACCATCTCCATTTCTAATGACATTTGAAATATTTCTGTCAGAGCCCCTGCTATTTCCACACTAACTTCCCTCAAGGTCCTAGGGAATATATTTTCAGGACCCGGAAACTTATCCACTTTTATATTCCTTAAAAGTGCCAGTACTTGCTCTTCTTTAATCGTCATAGTTTCCATAACTTCCCACCTTGTTTCCCTTACCTTACACAATTCAATATCCTTCTCCTTAGTGAATACCGAAGAAAAGAAATTGTTTAAAATCTCCCCCATCTCTTTTGGGTCCACACATAGCTGTCCACTCTGATTCTCTAAGGGACCAATTTTATCCCTCACTATCCTTTTGCTATTAATATAACTGTAGAAACCCTTTGGATTTATTTGCACATTGTGTGTGTTCGTCCATTGTCGTTGTCAATGAGGACCTCCACACCATTATGATGGTGTTGAGACTAGCGCATGATTTGGATTTACAAACGATGTAAGTGAGGGAGAGTTGCACAGCGTCAGCTGCACTCTCTCTTCCCAATTCCCATCTGGATCCAGTGGCAAGACAGAGTCGAGATGGCTGGAGATGGGACTAGGTGCAGTGGATGACCAGGACATCTTCTGTTTCTTGTCCTGCTTTACACGTTCCACGACGCTTGCAGAGACTGCCTTCTTGACCGTTGGTCTCATTTGCTCAATCTGCCGGAGTCTGTCTTCACGTGCAGGGATAGACAACTCCCTATCTCACCGAGGGTTTGAGACCCGTCGGCCACCCTCACCTGGTTTGGCCGGCTTGTTGAAGCCGTTGCCCGGGGTGTGGCCGCTGTCACATGCAAACAGCTACAGGGAGCCACAGGTGAGAGCTGAGTGCCAGCTGGGGACCAGAGGTGGACACACTGCTTTGAAAAGGACACAACATGTTCCCCCACCAGAGGTGTTACCCCCTCCCTGACGCCCCATATAGCCCTATTTTCACCTTACCTGCCAAAGCAGCCTCGTATCTTCTTTTAGCTTTTCTAATATCTTTCTTAAGATTCTTTTTACATCCTTTATATTCCTCGAGCACCTCATTTACTCCATGCTGCCTATATTTATTGTACGTTTGTAGATATCTCTCTTTTTCCAAATCAAGTTTCCAATATCCCTTGAAAACCATGGCTCTCTCAAACTTCTAACCTTTCCTTTCAACCTAACAGGAACATAAAGGTTCTGTAGCCTCAAAATTTCACCTTTAAATGACCTCCATTTCTCTATTACATCCTTCCCATAAAACAAATGGTCCCAATTCCCTCCTTCTAAACCCTTTCGCATCTCCTTAAAGTTAGCCTTTCTCCAATCAAAAATCTCAACCCTGGGTCCAGACCTATCCTTCTCCATAATTGTATTGAAACTAATGACATTGTGATCACTGGATCTGAAGTGCTCCCCAACACATACCTCCGTCACCTGCCCTATCTCATTTCCTAACAGGAGATCCAACACTGCCCCTTCTCTAGTTGGTATCTCTATGTATTGCTGCAAAAAACTATCCTGCACACATTTTACAAACTCCAAATCATCCAGCCCTTTTACAGTATGGGCTTCCCAGTCTACGTGTGGAAAATTAAAATCTCCCACAATCACAGCCTTGTGCTTACTACAAATATCTGCTCTCTCCTTACAAATTTGCTCCTCCAATTCTCGCTCCCCATTAGGTGGTCTATAATACACCCCTATAAGTGTTACTACACCTTTCCCATTCCTCAATTCCACCCAAATAGCCTCCCTAGACGAGCCCTCCAATCTATCCTACCAGAGCACCGCTGTAATATTTTCTCTGACAAGCAATGCAACACCTCCCCCTCTTGTCCCTCCGATTCTATCACACCTGAAGCAATTAAATCCAGGAATATTTAGTTGTCAATCACACCCCTCCTGCAACCATGTTTCACTAATAGCTACAACATCATACTTCCAGGTATCAATCCATGCTCTAAGCTCTTCCACCTTTCTTACAATGCTCCTAGCATTAAAATAAATGCATTTAAGAAAATTTCCACCTCTTAGTCTGTTTATCACTAACAGTGCAAACAACTTTACTATCTCCTTTTCCTTCCTTCTCCCCTACATCTGTTCTTACACTCTGGTTCCCCTCCCCCCTTGTATCTAGTTTAAATCCACCGGAGCCTCTCTAGCAAACCTACCTGCGAGAGTATTTGTCCCCCTCCAGTTCAGATGTAAACCGTCCCGCCGGAACAGGTCCCACCTTCCTTAGAAAACTGCCCAATTATCTATAAATCTGAAGCCCTCCCTCCTGCACCATGTCTTCAGCCACGTGTTGATCTGCGCTATCTTACTATTTCTAAACCCGCCTGCACGTGGCACTGGTAGCAATCCTGAGATTGCTATCCTGGAGGTTCTGTCCTTTAACTCGGTGCCTAACTCCCTAAACTCACCTTTCAGGACCTCCTCACTCTTCCTACCCACGTCATTGGTCCCTACATGGACCACGACATCTGGCTGCTCACCCTCCCTCTTGAGAATACCAAGAACTCGATCCGAGATATCGTGGACCCTGGCACCAGGGAGGCAACAGACCATCCGGGATTTTCGATCTCTTCCACAGAACCTCTTATCTGTCCCCTTAACTACCGAATCCTCTATCACTACTGCTCTTCTCTTTTCCCTCCTTGCCTTCTGAGCTGAGGGTCCAGTCTTGGTGCCAGAGATGCAACCACTACAACTTGTCCCTGGTAGGTTGTCCCCATCAACAGTATCCAAAATGATATACTTATTATTGGTGGGAACGGCCACAGGGGTGTTCTGCTCATTCTGTCTCTTCCCCTTCCCTCTCCTGACAGTCACTCAGCAACCTGTCTCCTGTCTCTTCGGGGTGACTATCTCTCTGCAACTCCTGTTTATTTCTGCCTCTGCCTCCTGAATGATCCGAAGTTCATCCAGCTCCAGTTCCAGTTCCCTAACTCGGTTTGTCAGGAGTTGCAGCTGGATGCACCTTTTACAGGTGTAGTCATCTGGGACAATTGTGTTCGCCCTGACTTCCCGGATACTGCAAACAGAGCACTCAACTGCCCTAACTGCTGCCTCCATTACCTACTCTTAAGGTAATTAAATTAATTAAAGGAACTTACCCAGCCTTACCTCACTTGGAGTGAAGCTCGTTCTTCAGCCTCTGATCGTCAAAGCCTTCCTACTCTGTCTCCCACTACTCCGTTGCCCGCTCCGTTAATCTGCTCACTTTTAAACACTCCCACTGCCTCACAGTCCGACTTACATGCGCCTGCGCAGTCGTGCCCTGTTCAACTGCCGAATATATTATGTTACCCTACACCACAACCACCTCCCAGAATCCACTAAAACTGGCGTTGTGATCCTGTCTGGAGCTCGGGTGGAGGAACAGCAGGGTACCTCTGGCTCATCCAGAGGGGCATTGACTTGCTCATGGTCATGTCGTGATGCCAGGGGCCTGCTCGCAGAATCCTCCAAACCTTGCTGGGCTGGTTTAAGGTGATCTAACAAAGTATGTTCAGGTTTACCCATCTTATCTATGATAAAGGTCTTTTCTCCCTGTTCCAAAATACAGAACAGGCCACCGTAAGGGGTCCTAGCGAGACGCTGGTGTGCATCACGGTGGATGAAAACAATATAGGTTAACAGGAACCCAGGGGTGCTGTACGCCACGATGGGAGGTGAGAGCAGGTGACGAGGAGGGTGGAATGCTGTCCAGGGTCTGCCCAGTCAGCGGCGTCAGGAATAAATTCACCTGGCACTCATAACGGCTGTCTGTATACCAACTCAGCCACAGATGAGACAGGTCCTCTTTTGGAGCTGTTCTGAGACCCAGCAAGGCTCACAGGAGATAAACATGTCTGCACTCGTCAGTCGGGGTAGACCTCAGAGCAGCCTTGAAGGAACGGTGGAACTGCTGACGTAGACGATTGGACTGTGGGTGATACATTGTGGTGGGATGTAGCCTAACACTGCGGTCTGATTTGAATTGGGGACCGAGGTCAGAGGAAGTATCAGATGGGGTACCAGACCGAGCAAGCTGGGTGTTGATGAACGCCTGAGTCGCGTTGGTGCCTGTCACAATAATAGAGGCCACCCTGGTGGTACGGTCCACTATGGAAAGGAGGTGCATGAAACCAAGGGGAGGAAGGGAACCAACAAGGTCCACATTGACATGGTCAACTATCACTCGGACCTTAAAAGGTGCCAATGGCGGCTGGACATGACGGTTAATTGTTGTCCGCTGGCATTCCGCGTAGGTCGCGGTCCAATCACACAAGTCTTTTCTAAGGCCGTGCCACATGAACTTTAGTGCAACCAGTTTCCGGGAGGCCTTCTGGTTCAGATGTGAGAGGCCATGTATGCAGTGAAAAGCAGTCCGCCTCCAGTTTGCTGGCACTATGGGTGAGGGTGACCAACTGAGACTCTGCATAGGAGAGAAACCCAGGCTTCACTGAACTTGATGTCAGCCCATGACTGTTGTTCAGTAAGCCTGAACCTTTGGGTCAGTTGGGTATGACCTCAGCATCTGCTCATAAGAGGCAATCAGACGTGTAGGCTAGGAGGCGTCGCTGCCATGCGGACCAAGAGTCTGATACTTTGGCCATCGCGTGCACGAGGGGTTTGTAGTCAACGCTGTGAAATGGTGACTCTGCGGAAGGAAACTAAAACGGCAGACAGCCAGATAGAGACCAAGAAGGTCATGGTCAAACGTGCTGTACTTCCTTCTGTGGGAACAGAGCAGGCGACTGCCACACACCTCTGATCAACTGTTCGTGCACAGCACCCACAGCATAGTCTGAAGCATCAGTAGTGATGGCTGCAGGTGCATTGGGGGTGGGTGTGTCAGTAGGATGGTGTTGGAAAGAGCTCGTTTGGTATCATCAAATGCTCTGGTCGTGTCTGCTGACCAGTCAAGCACACTTTTAGAGGTATTGCCTCTAAGCGCACTCCTCAGGGGAGCTTAAGTTCACAGCTCGTGGAATGGTTTTGCCCCTTCTGCGGAGATGCAATGGCCGAGAAAGTCAATGGTTGACAACCTAAACTGGCATTTAGTAGGATTAATAATCAACCCGTGTTGGCTGAAATGCTGAAGAAGTGTGTGGAGATGAGATACTTGTTCAGATTCGGATGCACTGGTGACAAGTATGTCACCAGGTAAACAAGGAGAAAACCTAAACCTTTTAATACAGAGTCCATCAGCCATTGGAAAGTCTGTGCTGCATTTTTCAGCCCGAGTGGCATGCACAGAAACTCAAAGAGGCCAAACAAGGTTATCACAGCCATCTTGAATATGTCCTCCAAGCACACCGGCACCTGTTGGTAGCCCCTGACTAGATCGACTTTGGAAAATATTAACTTTCTGGCTAAATGCTTCTGCCGTCAGGTAGAAGGTACAGGAGCCTCAGGACTGGCACCAGCCGGTTCAAAACCAGTTAGTAACCCTCAGCCGTCAGGCTTTTGAACAGAAGGGTGTAGCTCCACTCATTTGAAGGGCTCTTTTATCTTGTTATTTTGTGCTGCCTGTTTATTGCAATTCATTTATATTTGCATTTGCACAGTTTGTTGTTCATTGGTCCTGTTTCTAAGTATGCCCACAGAAAAAGAGTCTGCTGTCACTGGTGGCCTTCAGTGAGGTTTCATCGTTCTTTGCCTTCTCATCAAGTCGATGCTGGCAGCACGTTAACTTGGGTGCCCGTGTCACACAGGGGGTGTCACTCTGAATGGGTGTCTATAGAGAAAAGTAGATTTCCCTGGCAGCTGAAACCCACAGATTCATCACAATCTCGTAAAGAAATTCCTCCTTATTATCTCCATTCTAAAACGACATCCATCTATTCTGAGGCTGTGTCCTCTGGTCTTAGCCTCCTCCACCATAGATAACATCCTCTCCACATCCACTCTATTGAGCCCTTCCAACATTCAATAGGTTTCAATGAGGCCATTCTTCTGAATTCCAATGAGTAGAGGCCCAGAGCCATCAAACACCCCCCATATGACGCCTTTCAATCTTGGGATCATTTTTGTGAATCTCCTTTGAACCCTCTCCAATGTCAATACATTATAATAATAATAGATAAGGGACTAAAAACTGTTCACAATACTCCAAGTGAGGCCTCGCCAGTGCCTTATACAGCCTCAACATTACATCCTTGCTTTTATAATCTAGTCCTCTCAAAATGAATGCTAACATTGCATTTGCCTTCCTCACCACCAACTCAACCTGCAAGTTAATCTTTAGGGAATCCTGCACAAGGACTCCCAAGTCCCTTTGCACCTCGCATTTTATGAATTTCCTCTCCATTTAGAAAATAGTTTATGCTTTTTATTTCTTCTACCAAAGTGTGTGACTCTACACTTCCCAACACTGTATTCCACCTGCCACTTCTTTGCCCATTCTCCTAATCTGTCTAAGTCCTTCTGTAGTCTCTCTACTTCCTCAAAACTACGTACCCCTCCGCCTATCTTCAAGTCTGCAAACTTGGCCACAAAGCCATCAATTCCATCGTTCAAATCATTGACATATAATGCAAAAAGTAGAGGTCCTAACACAGACCCCTGTGGAACACTACTAGTCACTGGCAGTCAGCCAGTAAAGGCTCCCTTTATTCCCACTCTTTGCTTCCTGCCAATCAGCCAATGCTCTATGCATGCTAGTATCTTTCCTGTAATACCCTGGGCTCTTCACTAGTTAAGCAGCCTCATGTGTGGCACCTTGTCAAAGTCCTTCTGAAAATGCAAGTTCACAACATCCACTGACTCCTGCTTGTTGTTTATTCAAAGAGTTCTAACAGATTTGTCAGGCAAGATTTTCCATTGAGGAAACCATGCAGACTATGGCCGATTTTATCATGTGCCTCCTAGTACCCTGACACCTCATTCTTAATAATCGACTCCAACATCTTCCCAACCACTAAGGTCAGACTAACTGACCTATAGTTTCCTTTCTTCTGCCTCTCTCCCTTCTTGAAGAGTGGAGTGACATTATGAGACTATTATCAGAACCATAAGACAGATTTCTGATCTCCCAATCTGTCATGTTATGGCCCTTGCAAATTAGTGACTGCCTGCACTGCACTTTTTCCATGATTGTAACACTGTTCTGCACTCTGTTGTATTTTCACCTCTACCACCTCAACACCCTGTGTAACGAAAAAATCTGAATGGATGAGAAGTCTTCCCATTGGAGCACAGTATGTGAAACCATGCAGACTTGGCACCACCCCCTCTCTCACTCACCCTCCGCTGCCTTGGATCCGTCTAGAGTTCTTTAAAAGTAAAATAAGCATGGTGATCTCCCAGGAGAGATAGCATGTGATCCATTAGCTCCAAAGGCCAAGCATCACCGAGAACGGGTAAGGAGAGCAACTGTTTGGCGCGCTCAGACTCCGACAGTCCAAAAGTCTGGAAAAGGTGAGTTTTCAGTGAGCTGTATTTAATGTTCGGTCGGGTGTTCTAGTAGAACTCTCTCACAGCTGTGGAGTTACTGACTGATGCTACCACATAGAAATATTTGGTGTTGTCTGAGATTACTTGAAGTGCTGATTGGGCTTCAGCTTGTACGAACCAAGCGATGGTATTTTGTTCCCAAAACTCCAACAGTTTTAAAGCGACTGTGTTGGCCGACATGTTCAATAATTCTGGAATCGTCTCGAGCATTGGGGTCATCAATGTGGGTTTTTGCAATTAAAACAAAGTGAGGTGTTTTGTTTAAGAAAAACCACAATGTGCTTTACTGAACTCCAAAACCTGACACCAAAGCACACTAAAATCCCTTTACATAATTATGTTATCTTGTTAGACGAGCCTCTTAAAGTGAACCACAAGTCAATGTTGGTGGTTGTGAATTATTTACATTTCCACCAATTATGTTACTCTACCAGAACATCATTCAGAAGGTATCCGGTCCAGACGGTGTACCCAGCTGAGTACAAAATACCTGTGCTGATCAACTGGCTGGAGTGTTCACCACGATCTTTAACCTCTCACTTTGGCAGTCTGAGGTTCCCACCTGCTTGAAGCAGGTTTCAATTACACCTAAGAAACATGTGCTAATCTCCCTCAATGACCATTGTCCAGTAGAACTTAGATAATGAAGTGCTTTGAGAGGTTGGTGATGAAACATATCAACTCATACCTGAGAGGAGACCTAGATCCACTCCAATTTGTCTACTGTCACAACAGGTCAACAGCAGTTGCCATCTCATTGGTTCTTCACACAACCCTGGAACATCTGGACAGCGAAGGTCCATATATCAGGATGCTCTTCATTGACCACAGCTCAGTATTTAGCGTCAGTGGGTGTTGTTTACTTCAATTTTCAGAAGGCATTTGAGGAGACCATGGTATAGGAGCGGAATTAGGCTATTTGGCCCATCAAGTCTGCTCGGCTATTGAATCATGGCTGATCCTTTTTTCCCCTCCTCAGCTCCACTCCCTGCAACCTTTGATGCTGTGTCTGACCAAGAACCTATCAAGCTCTGCCTTAAACTCACCCAGCGGCCTGACCTCCACAGCTGCCGATAGTAACAAATTCCACAACTTTACCACCTTCTGGCTAAAGAAATTTCACCACATCTCTGTTTTAGATGGAAGCCCCTCTATCCTGTCGCTGTGCCCACTTGTCCTAGACTCCCCCACCATGGAAAACATCTTTTTCAAATCTATTCTGTCTAGGCCTTTCAACATTCAAAAGGTTTCAATGAGATCCCCCCTCATTCTTCTAAATTCCTGGGAGTACAGACCCAGAGATATTAAACATTCTTCGTATGATAACCCTTTCATTCCCGGAATCAGCCTTGTGAACCTCCTCTGGACCCTCTCCAACGCCAGCACATCCTTTTCTGAGATGAGGAGCCCAAAACTGTTCACAATACTCAAGGTGAGGCCTTGCCAATGCCTTATAAAGCCTCAACATCACATCCCTGCTCTTGTATTCTAGACCTCTTGAATGAATGATAACATTGCATTTGCCTTCCTCACCATTGACTCTACCTGTAAGTTAACCTTTAGGGTGTTCTGCACAAGGACTCCCAAGACCCTTTGCATCTCAGATTTTTGGATTTTCTCTCCATTTAGAAAATAGTCTGCACATTCATTTCTACCACCAAAGTGCATGACCATGCATTTTCCAACAACGTATTTCATTTGCCACTCTCTTGTCCATTCTCCTAATCCGTCTAAGTCCTTCTGCAGCCTACCTGTTCCTCAACACTAGCGGGCCACCAATCTTCATATCAACTGCAAACTTGGCAGCAAAGCCATCTATTCCATCATCTAAATCATTGATATGCGGCATAAAGAAAAGCAGTCCCAACACCAATCCCTGTAGAACACCACTAGTCACTGGCAACCAACCAGAAAAGGATCCTCTTATTCTCACTCACTGCCTCCTACCAATCAGCCAATGCTCTAATCATGCCAGTAACTTTCCTGTAGTACCGTGGGCTTTTCACTTGGTTACCAGCTTCATGTGTGGCACCTTGTCAAAGGACTTCTGAAAATCCAAATATATTACATCCGCAGCATCCCCTTTATTTGTAATCTCCTCAAAGAACTCCAACAGGTTCGCCAGGCAGGATTTTCCCTTAGGGAAACCATGCTGACTTTGTCCTGTCTTGTCTTGTGTCACCAAGTACTACATAACCTCATCCTTAAAAATTGACTCCAACATCTTCCCAACCACTGAGGTCAGGCTAACTGGTCTATAATTTCCTTTCTACTGCCTTCCTCCTTTATTAAAGAGTGGAGTGATGTTTGCAATTTTCCAGTCCTCTGGAACCCTGGCAGAGCCCAATGATTTTTGAAAGATCATTATTAATGCCTCCACAATCTCTACCAATTCCTCTTTCAGAACCCTAGGGTGCAGTTCATTTAGTCCAGGTGACTTACGTCTTTCAACTTTTGGAGCACCTCCTTCCGTGTAATAATAACTGCATTCACCTCCCTCACACCCTTCAACATCTGGCACACTGCTAGTGTAGTCCACAGTGAAAACTGATGTAAAATACTCATTGAGTTCATTTGCAATCTCCTCCCCCCCCCCATTATTATCTGTCTGGCCTCATTTTCTGGTAGTCCCATATCTACTCTCATCTCTAATTTTTTTTAAAAACATACTTGAAAAAAAGTTTTTACTATCCTTTTTGATATTGTTTGCCAGCTTGTTTTCATATTTCATCTTTTCCCTAATGATTGTTTTCGTTGCTCTCTGTAGGTTTTTAGAAGCTTCCCAATCCTGTCTTCCCACTATTTTTTGCTTTGTTGTATGCCCTCTCTTTTGCTTTTATATTAGCTTTGACTTCCATTGTCAGCCATGGTTGTACTATTATGAACTCAATCATATTGTGATCACTGTCTCCTAAGGGTTCTTTTACCTTAAACTCCCTTAAACTCTGGTTCATTACATAACACCCAATCCAGTATAGCTGATCCCCTAGTCAGCTCAATGACAAACTGCTCTAAAAAGCTATCTCATTTGCATTTTACACTCTCTCTTGAGATCCATTACCAATCTGATTTTCCCAATTGACCTGCATTTTGAAATCTCCCATGACTATCATAACATTGCCCTTTTGATACGCCTTTTCTATTTCCTGATGTAACCTGTGGTCCACATCCCAGCTGCTGTTGGGAGGTCAGTATTTAACTGCCATCAGGGTCTTTTTACCCTTGCAGTTCCTTAACTCAACCCACAAAGATTCATCTTCCAATCCTGTGTCACATCTTTCTACTGATTTGATGTCATTCTTTACCAGCAGAGCCACACCACCCCCTCTGCCTTCCTTCCTATCCCTCCAAAGCAACGTGTAGCCTTGGACATTCAGCTCCCAACTACAACCATCCTTCAGCCATGATTCAGTGATGGCCACAACATCATACCTGGCAATCTGTAATAGTGCAACAAGATCATCCACCTTCTTTCTTATACTCTGTGCATTGAGATGTAACACTGAGTACTGCATTTGCGACACTTTTTGATTCTGCATCCCTAATGCACTGATACTCACTCTGCTGGCTGCAGTTTTGTCCTATCATCTGCCTGCCCTTCCTGACAGTCTGACTGCATGCTGTCTTTGCTTTTTTAACCATCAGTCCTATCCTGAGTCTCCTTCACTCCAGCTCCCACCCCCTGCCAAATTATCTTAAACAATCCCCAACAGCTTTAACAAACCAGCCCACGAGAATATTGGTTCCCCTCTGGTTCAGGTGCAACCCATCACTTTTGAACAGGTCATACCTCCCCCAGAAGAGATCCCAATGATCCAAGAACCTGAAGCCCTGCCCCCAGCTTCTCAGGCACAGATCAATCTGCCAAATCATCCTGTTCCTACCCTCACTGGTGTGTGGCATAGGCAGCAATCTGAAGATTACTACCCTGGAGGTCATGTTTCTCAGCTTTCTACCTAGCTCTCTAAATTCTCTTTTCAGGGTCCCTTTGCTTTTTCTACTCATGTCATCAATATCAATATGTACCAAGACATCTGGCTCCTCTCTGAAAATGTGGACATGACCCAAGACATCCCTGACCCTGGCACCTGGGAGGCAACTTACCATTTGGGTGTCCTGTTCACATCCACAGATTCTCTTGTTCCCCTATTGAGTCCTTTATAACCACAGGTCCCCTCTTTCCCTTCTGCATCACAGACCTATGCTCAAGATGGTGCACATGAGGCTGCTTAACAAGGTAAGACCCCATGGTATGACAGGAAAGATACTAGCACAGGTAGGGTGACTGGCAGAAGGTAAAGAGCAGACATAAAGGGACCCTTTTCTGCTCGGCTACCGGTAACTAGTGGTGTTCAGCAGGGGTTGATGTTGGGATTGCTTCTTTTCACAGTACATGTCAATGATTTGGATGTTGGAATTGATGGCTTTGTGGCCAAATTTGCAGAGGGCACAAAGATTGGTGGAGGGTTAGGTAGTGTTGAGGAAGCAGGGAGCCTGCAAAAGGACTTAGATGGGTTGGGAGAATGAGCAAAGCAGTCAAAGATAGAATATAGTGTTGGGAAGTGTATGGCTATGCACTTTGTTAGAAGGAATAAAGCTATAGACTATTTTCTAAACAGGAAGAAAATTCAAAAATCAGAGGTGCAAAGGGACTTGAGAGTCCTCGTGCAGGATTCCCTAAAGGTTGACTTGCAGGTTGAGCTGGTGACAATGGGGGCAAATGCAATATAAACACTCAAATTTTGAGAGGACTAGAATACAAAAACAAGGGTGTAATTCTGTGGCTTTATCAGGCATTGGTCAGACCGCACTTGGAGCATTGTGAGCAGTTTTGGGGTCCCTTAACTAAGATGTGCTGACATTGGAGGGTCCAGAGGAGGTTCATGAGAATGATTCTGGAAATGAGCATTTGATGGGTTTGGGTCTATGCTCACTGGAGTTTAGAATAATAGGCAGGGTGGGGAAAAGAGAATTCAATTGAAATCTATCAAATATTGAAGGGCCTAGACAGAGAAGATGCCTATAGTGGGGCTCTGGGACCAGAGGATACAGCCCCACAATACAAGGTAAGTCCATTTAGAAGAGTTGAGGAGGAGGTTCTTTAGCCAGTGGGTGGTGAATCTGCAGAACAGAAGAATGTGGAGGCCAAGTATATTTAAAGCGGAGATTGGCAAGTCCTTGATCAGTCAGGGAGTGGAAGGTTAGTGAGAGGTGCAGAAGAGTGGGGTTGAGAGGGAAAATAAATCAGTCATGATGGATGGCAGAGTAACTCAAAAGGCCTAATTCTGCTCCTATGCCTTATGGTTGGCACTTCACTCTTTTAGTCGTTTCTGTTCATACTAAGTTCTAAACCATTTCAGTATCTCCCCAAGCTCCAGCTCTTCCCAGTGTTCTGTTCCAAGAGAAAATTTTGTCTCATCTCCTAGTCCCTTCTCTCCACCCATAAAAATTATCACTTCAACGAAGCCTTCCGTTATATTTTTAATCCCTGCATGACTCAGCACTGACCTATAACATCTTGGATTATTTTTAGTAATGTTCTCCACAAGCCAAGGCTGCAACAAAATATACACACTTATAGAAAAAATTATGATAGTCTTTTTAAAATGATGGCAAGACCCTCCTGGGCATCAAAATACTGCAGCCCCATCCCATCAGCGAGTTGCTCATTGGTGGAGAAACTGAAGGAACTGGACTGGATACTGACCATGATGCTGCCTGTGACAGAGGAATGAGTACACGAAGCAGGTGGTTGTCGTTTTCAATTTCCTGTTGGACATCAGTGGTGTGGAATGTTTTATTGGCGAACAGCAGTGTTGGCCAATTGTAGTTGCCTAGGGAGGAGGTGTTGGAGTCAGGCGCTCCACCAGTGTTCCTGAGGAAGTGTGGTGTAGCGCACCATCCATACTGGAGTCAGTGCTGCCCTCTAGTGTTTGCTTGGCAGAAGACAAACTATTGTGTTCAACTGCAGACTGCTGTAACATTCACGGACTAAGGGACTTAGACTATTTTTTTTGCGTGACTATATTTTACTGCTGTCTTATATATGTTATACGTGCTTTGTATAATTGTTGGCATTGTGTGTTACATCTTGGTTCCAGAGTAATGATGTATTCATGTATGGTTGAATGAGAATTAAACTTGAACTTGATCATGTGACCTCAGCAATGATGGTCTCCTAAACATAATCAACAAGTTACCAAAGTTCAAGGTCCCCTGATCTTCAGATGAGCTCAGCTCAAGTTTCTGTTACTCAGTATCACAAAGCAGGCTCTTAATAGTAAGAAAATAATCCAGTGTTATTTGAGATGAATGATAATCAATGCCAAAATCAATAAGGTAGAAGTGAGGGAACAATTAAATGTTTTATTTATGAAATGTACAGAGAGTCTTCTCAGAGGGAAGAAAGTGAAGGCACAATTGAGGAAAGGACAATGTGAATCTATCCAGTATTTGACAGCAAGTCACACCCACTCAACAGTTTTCACAATATGCTCAGTTCAGCCAGAACAGAAATTCCCTATCAATCTTTGCAAAGAGGACTTGCGTAATCATCACCTTCCTACGTGCCTCTGAGGGAACACAGAACATGGTGCAAGTGAAGGTACCCGGCCAGTCATTCTGTACACAGCCTTTATTGACAAGAGCTTCACATGATACATCAGTCCCTGTAGTGGAGCATACAAGGCCAGACTCAAAAATACCCAAATAAAAGAAATTCAAATGGGATGAAATATTTAGGCTCAAAGAACAAGTGTGAACCCCAGAAGCAGGGCAGACCTGAGGATCGGATCAAGTGATTGAACCCTGGTCTGAAGATCTGATCCCAAGTTAAATACTGGAGTTTGTCCCTTGGTTCTGTAGCAGGGCTTGGAACCTATAGCGTACTGCTTGGCAAAATTAGGGTCGAGTTGTCTGAAGTAAAATAAACCAGATCTGTGTGACTGGTTTAAGTTCCAGAATGCCGGGCAGTCCCAGCCCTGCCTCCCAGTTACTGTTCCAGTGATGGAATCCACACTACATTGAACAATGTGTGAAGGTTGCTGCAAGGCGCTGAGTTATCAGGATGAATGCAGTCAGGCATGCACAACAAGAGTTAAATATAAACAGAGTGCAATGTAGCAACTGGTTAATTAATGACGTTACTTGTACCAGCTTGGAGGCTAGAGGTGCAGAGGGACTCCTACCACAGCCTCACTATAATCCTATACTGCACATCAAAGTACTGGTTTCACAGAGTCAACTTTAGTGTTCACTGAGAAACCCAGTTATTGAGGAAAGGGCAAGCTCTTCATAGGCAATACTAAAACGACAAAACTGATGTAGAGGAATGTCGAAGCTGAGCAGGCTGCAGCAGCTTTCAACACAGGCAGGGATTTCACCAGCACCCAGCAAACGTGGGAAAGTGGGGAAGGGTTCCAGGTGTGCGGGTGTTTGTGGGGGTGGTGAGTGGGAGGGAGGGCGGAAGGGTGGAAACAACACATAGAGGAGCCCTAAACTGATAAGGTTGCATGGAGAAATAAAGGCCTCATCTGAAAGGATCAATAGTGTCGCATTTCCCATCACCTGGACAAGCCCTGACCTTGTGCTAGGGAATGGACACTGTTAGAGAAAAATGGACTAGTCACATAGCGAGAATGGACAGAGCAAGATAGCCGACACTAAAAGGCCTATAAATGTGAATATCTTAAAAACAATTTATACAATAATGGACTAATAAATACCCCATAATCAATAACCCCGATCAGAAAAACCAGCAAATACAATTTAAAAGCACCTAATTGCCACCCACTTAGTCGTACAGAGCTCAATCAGAGAACAGTCTATTCCAGGGAGCACTGGAACAGTTCAAGTCCACGAGAGTCATGGACCCCCTCAAGGCTGGTCATCTCCCGAAGGTACAGCACTGTCCCACCAGCAAGACTCGGTTTGTTTGTCCTGCACCTCACTGCTCAGTGATAGCCAGGTGAAATGTGCCACACTGAGGGGTAACTGGTGGGACCCAGGAATTGCCACACTGAGTAACAATTCCCACCACTGCCCAGGATTGGGGAAACCAATTAAATGAATGGCAGTCTCCTGTGTGATTGACAAACTTCTCTACATGATCAGGTAACATGGTGAGGTCAGAGGCTGACAGAGCCTGACTGGAGAGTTCGGCTGCTGAGTCACAGCGAAGAGGATTCAGTGAAGGAAACGAATGCTCATCTTCTGCTCAACATCAACCTTCTCCAGCACCTGCAAGGGAGAAAAGGAACAGTGAACTGAAGGAGAGACAAACAGCAAGGAACAGGTTGAGAAAAACAAGTGGGGCACAGATACAATAGAGAGGGAAGAGTACTGCTGGAAACAGGCCTGTCTGCAGAACACTGGAGAACAGGTTACTGAATTTACTACAGCACAGTGCTTCTCCTTCTCCTGTTACCTTCTGAAACTCCGTGAAGGAGATCGAACTATCGCCGTCCTGATCTGCCTCTTGAATTGTCCGGTCTGCAATGCTCCCCAGCTGCTCGTCAGATATGTTAACTCCCACCATCATGCGAAGGACCTGAATGGAAGAGAGTAAGACAATGATTAATGTGTCAATAAAGGAGAGGATGAACTGTTTGAACTCCTGAAATGACCAGCTCCTTCTAAAACCAGATACTCTCATTACCATCAAACACACCCAGAGACCCACACACCGGCCTGCATTGCTGATAAAATTTTAACCTTTACTTTTCTTTTAAACTACTTAAGGTGAGACACAACAGGATTGGATGCTTGTGGGCACTGCAAAGTTCTAGAGGAAACCAAGAGCTTGAACTGTAATGCTTGTATGATAGCTACACTGTAGCCTCTGAGGAAATCTCTGGACCACTTTGGCAAGATAGGCTTATATTTTTGCATTTGGTCTTTCAGAATGTCCCAGAGCACTTTACAATTAAGGAAGGAAAGTTGAAGTTAACTTCAGTAATATGGGAGATGCAGAAGGCAATTTGCATACAACCACCAACAAGGTTATTTTTAAGAAGTCTAGATGAGAGATATTCACTGGAACATCAGGGATAATTGTATCTACATGAGAGTTTAGTATCACTGTAGCTGTCAGGCCAGATATACATGTTCATGCCTCGAAAATGTTTCTTAATTTGGCAATTTCTGAAACAGTAAGGTGTGTGAAGCAAATGTTAAAAGTTTTGAGGTGCTCTGGAACTCCTGAGGGTCCAGTGAGAATCACAAGAGCACAATATTGTATTTGTCAACGTGGAGCAGACAGCAAGTCTGTGAACCTGGTAGGAGGTTGGGAATGGCAAGGGTGGAGCGCTATGGGGGAGGGGGTGAGGAACAGGTGGCAGGGGACCGTCAGGGCGTGGGTGGCACGGGTGCAGACACACCCAACCCCGAGACATCGGGCAAGAACATTTGATTCTAAACAGATGGTTTATTGATCATAACAAAATGTCTCTCTGGTGCTTCCTGATCCCTCCCTTCTCCTTTTCAAAACCACAATTCCCCCCTCTCTGCCCCCTTCCCACTCTCAGTCCACAATGGAGACACAAATCAGAATCAGGTTTATCATCACTCACATATAGCATGAAATTTGTTTTTGTGGCAGCAGTACAGTGCAGTATATAAAATTACTGCAGGACTGTGCAGAACTCTTAAGCATCCTAGCTATATATGTGCCTAAGACTCTGGCAGAGTACTGTAACAAATCTCGAAGGATACCTTCAGACGCCATTCATTACCTGCAGGAGCTCTTCTCGAGAGATTTTATCATCCTTGTCAAGATCGTACAACCTGAAAGCAACTGAAATGGAAGAGAGAGGTGTTTCTATTTGTCACAATGTCTGGGTAACCGAGGGAAACAGGATTGCACAATGTGATTGGAGTCTCATAGGGACCCGGCACTGAACTGACCCTCTGCATTCAATCACATTTTTCTCCGCCAGTCTTCTCAAATCTCCCTTACTTTGCCCTAGAGAGCAGCTTTCTCCTTTGCTTTATTTCCATCTTACAAAGTCCTTTCTGTTAAACAGTTCTCAGTATTGCACTGTCCTGAGGCTGAAGACAATCACCACCCACCAGCCAGTGTCTGTTTCAAGGATAGCCATTACGGTCACGAGAACTCAGAGCCTACACCCTCTTCTCCCCCTCCCCCCCAGGATAAATCCAAGTTGTAATAAAAAATAACAAATACAGCCACTTGATCTAATGCCCATAACTGCCTTGTACACCGTGGGCTTCATATTGCTCTCGCTACCACTCTTCCCCTCCAATACACACACACAGTTACAAGCCTGCAGTTTACAGGAATGTGCCGCTGATACTGGTAGTATGTATGAGAAAACAATGTTCAAGTGAATGTTGTGGCTTGTGCAACATTCCCCAGGTTTGCATACTTGAACAATGACCAGCAGCTTTTACAGACTGTTTCGCAATTTTCTTCACTCGCAATAGCACACAGATGTCTTGCTTCATGTCTGTCTGCCCAGCACCATTTATTTTATTGAGATACAGCATGGAACAGACTCTTCTGGCCTGCTGAGCCACACTGCCCAGCAATCCCTGACTCTTACCCTAGCCTAGTTATGGGACCAGTTAACTAAGTGATACGTCTTTAAAATGTGAACTAGAACACAGCACCCAGAGAAAGCCCACGCATTCCACACACAGGATGTACAGACTCCTTACAGCTGACGCTGGAATTGAATTCCAACGCCCTAAGCTGTAATAGCATCGTGTTAACCACTACATTACCATGGCGTAATTGTTAACCTCCAAGGGCTCGATTATATCAGCCTGGAGTTTTTGGGACAACCTGACCTAACTCAAACTCAATCTGTAGCCATGTGCTGCCACACATGGGTTGTTACAACAACACTAACCCACCAGCTGACTTCTCTGCCAATTAGATACCACCATGTCTCTCCCCATCAGAGAGATGACTAAATTACTTACAAAGGAGCTTGTTGTTCCTACTGTTGAGGGGCTCGGGAACACGAGGGTCTTTGTTTTTGTCGCTGTCCTCGATGGGCCGGAAATGAGCAAGGGTCCGCATAAAGCCTCGGAAATTCACTTGGTCTTCACTGAACAAATTTAGAAAGCAAAAAAGTGTCAGGGCAGGAAGGTGTACAGCCTCACGAACTGAACAGCATGACCACTGAAAGCAGCAAAGGATTGGAGTCACAATGACTCTGAATACCAGGGTTACAAAAGTTAGAATGAAGCCTGCCATACATACGAATCCTACACAGGCAGAGCTTAGACCTTGTAAACTGAGGTGGAAGTATGACAATGACTAATGCATGTCAAATATGAATGAGTGAAAGGAACAGGTGCCAGGAGAATGGATTGGCATTTTTTGGACAATAGACACTTTTGGGCCATGGGTAGAAAATATCAGACATATCTGCTCAGTCTGTCCCTGCATTAATGCTCCATAGACATTTTCTTTCATCTGCGAATGCCTGACTTTAGTACAGTCTGTACGTGTAAGTATTTGGGAGACCGGCAGGATGGATTTGCCAGCTGCTGTTCCTAACATGAGCTGGACTTCTGTTACTGAGCCCAAGATGAACACATGTTGATGTCCATTCCACTTTTCCTGGCACTAAATCCTAGATTTACCAGGATGTTGCCTGGACTTCGGAGCCAAAGTTACAAGGAGAGATTGCGTACAATAGGATTTTTTTCCCCTGGAATATGGGAGATTGAGGGGTGACCTGATAAGTGGAATGTCTATGATTATGAGGGGCATCAACAGAGTGAAAGTAGTCTTTTTCGCAGGGAGGAGGTGCTAAAAACAAGACGGCATAAATTTAAGTTCAGAGGTGAGAAAGGGATATCAGTGGTGGCTTGTTCAAGCAAAGGATGGTGTGTATTTGAAATGAGCTGCCAGAAAAAGTGGTTGAGGTGGGCACGTTGACAACACTGAAAAGTACAAGTGCACATTCCTTTATCCGAAATTCTGAAATCCAAAAAGCTCTGAAAACCGGTTTCTTTCTCCAACAGCTGATGTCACTCAGGTGTGATGTGGCAGCACTAGCAGAGGCCGCCAGACGTCAGTTGTGGCTCAGCGCTCGTACTGGTTACACGTGCATTTGCTGTTCACTGATATTTTGTGTTCACTGTTGACTTTGTGTTTAATTTCACTGTGAAAATGTCAAAAAGAGAAGGAAGCATCTATCATTATCAGTAACGCAGAAAGTGGAGTTATTGCAGAAGCTTGATCGTGGTGTGTCTGTGCGGCATCTTACTGAAGAAAATAGTGTCGAAACTACCACTGTATATGATTTAAATAAACAGAAAGACAAGTTACTGAAGTTTCATACTGACAGTGACGTTCTACATCTATTCCAACAAGTAATTTACCACGTGTTTGATTCGGTTCATTTGAAGCTGTATATTTTTATGTTTTATTGAATGTTTTTGTTGGAAATAAAATTTCTTCTTGTCATTATTCCCTAAACAATACAGTATAACAACTATTTACATAGCATTTACATTGCATTAGGTATTACAAGTAATCTAGAGATGATTTAAAGTATACAGGAGGATGTGCGTAGGTTTGGTGCGCTGCTGGGTCCTAAACTCCACTGCACTGAGACAGGTTAAATAAGGGACTTGAGCATACGTGTTTTTTGGTTTTTTGTTTTGGCGGGGGTGGGTGTCTGAAATCCGAAAAGTTCTGAATTCCAAAATGCAACTGGCCCCAAGGATTTCCGATAAGGGATTGTGGACTTGTATTAAACCCGATTCTGATTCACCCTCCTCACCTGGATCCACCCATCATGTGCCCCTCTTTCTCTCCAGTCCAGATGAAGGATCTTGACCAGAAATATCAACTCTCTATTTCCCTCCATAGATGCTGCCCGAACCAGTGAGTTCCTCCAGTACTTTGTGTGTTGCTCCAGATTCCAGCATCTGCAATAGGTTATTGCTGGTCTCCAATAGCTTGCCCTACCTTTACAGTCAAGATAAATCACTTCATGCCTACTAAGGATCTTTAGTGCAATCTGCCAGTGTATGCCTATTTGCAGCCTGTCACTACTGTTCACTGACTGCCAGTCAAATCTGGTGTCAACCTCAGATGTGCTGTTTACCCCCCATACTGTTCAATTCATTAACACATCAGAAACACTGCTCCCATCACTGACCCTTACCATCCTCTAGTATGAGCAACCATTTGCCATTATTCTCTGCCATGAACACAATTCCATATCCATGCTGCAACTGAACCTTTAATGATACAGGCCTCAGTTTTGCCAAACACCTTCTGAAAATCCATGTATTTGACAACCACTGCATTTCCCTTAACCCTGCTTACTTTCTCAACTGAAAATCTAACCAAAGGAAAAACCCCAGCCAACTCTAGATGTATTGTTTATATTACACACTAAAAAATTTACAAATACAACTGATCAGGAATTAATAGACAGAGAGCCCAAGGCTCCATCTGACAGTGACTCTTGGCATGGATATGTACCACTGCACACAACTGATTATTCTGGCCAACAGATCTTTCACTTTCACTTGCAAACCATTCACAACACACTTACTGAGATTCTGAAGAGGTTTATGCCCGGGAAATGTTGCTCTATAATTAGTCATCTGTACTCAGGTCACAAGAAGTTGAAGGCTCTGTCCAGGTATGACAATAAACTCGATGTTCCTGTCAGTAACTTGATAACGTACAAGTACACCTTGTCCAAAATGCTTGGGGCCAGAAGTGTTTTGGAGTTTGGATTTTTGAATACTTACATCTATATAATGAGATACCTTGGGGATAGGACCCAAGTCTAAACACAAAATCCATTTACATTACATGCACAGGTTAAACATATATCCTGATGGAAGCTTTATTTAATAATTCTAACAATTTTGTACACGAATCAATAATGTATATATTGAACCATCAGAAAGGTAAGCTATCACTACCATGCTGGCTCAGGTGGACAGTCAGTGGCTGTTCGGCATCGCCATCAATCCCGACTAAATTTTTGTTACCGGTAAGCAGACTTTGTCTTATATTCGTTCATCACACAAATGCACTGATGCAGTCGTTCAGTGTGTTAGATTTTTGTCAGCCACGATCTGATCTCAGTAAACTCAGTGAATTTCTCTGCTGCCTCATGATCAGCAGACTCTTTATCACCACAAATCTTTAAAAAATACCATGCCTTTTCTTAAATTTCTGCAACCAGTCTGCTGAATATTCACAATTACCTTCAATTCTGATAGATCTTTACTTGTTTTACAATCAGTATGTCATGAATCAGCATGTGTTCACTCTGACATCAATGAACAAACTTTCAATACATAAACAAGATCTTTTTTCACTTTATGCAATGTTTTTATATTCTTCATTAACTTTGGTTCACTACACATGTGAGCTCACTTCTCAGAACTGTCAGTGGTATGCAGAGACCTGCACATCGCCCGGCAACCTTCCCATCACCTTATGGAATTTACAGCACTCAAAAAAATTCAGACTGGTTTGGATTTTGGAATTTCAGATAAAGGGTTCTCATCCTGTATTACCAAATGTATTCCGGCTGTGGAGATGGGTTACAGCAGCGGTCTCCAACCACTGGGCCGCAAAGCATGTGCTACAGGGCGGCGAGGGAATGATACAAGTCGGCTGCACCTTTCCTCATTCCCTGTCACGCACTGCTGAACTTGAACATAGGGTTTCCAGCTGTCCTGTATTTCCCCTGCTAAGGTAGAGCATTCCCCTGAAACCCTTCATGCCAAAATGGCGTAAAGTGAAGAAGCAATTACCATTAATTTATGTAGGAAAAATTTTTTGAGTGTTCTCAGACCCAAAAAAAAAACCTACCAAATCATACCAACTAACACTAACATAGTAAAAGCAGGAATGATATGATAATACATTATTTCTACTTTATATAGGCTGTGTATGTACAGTGTAGTCGGGAAGATTAAGTTGAAACCAATTAGTGGGGGGAAAAATCGGCACGTATGCACACACGTGCCCATGCAAGGGCTTCATGGTCACGCAAACACGAGGAATTCTGCAGATGCTGGAAATTCAAGCAACACACGTCCTGACGAAGGGTCTCGGCCTGAAACGTCGACTGCACCTCTTCCTAGAGATGCTGCCTGGCCTGCTGCGTTCACCAGCAACTTTGATGTGCGTTTCATGGTCACGGTAGTCTTTTATGGGTAAACACAAGTGTCCCGTATTTGACTGCTACTTTTGTCCCTTATTTGGGAGTGAGGAAGTTGGCAACCCTAACTGTAAAAGACATGTTGAGGTGAGTTTAACTCTACTTAACCAGTCTGCAAGAATATTATCAATATTAAACTGGTCCATGGTGCAAAAAAGGATTGGGGACCCCTGGGTTAGAAAGAAAGTGAACAGCTATCACAGCCTTAGGAGGTACTGGATAAGTACTATTTCTGTAACCAAGCAATAAACCTCTTCGAGGAAACAGATTTGAAAACACAAACCTCCACTCCTTGAAGAGGCTTATTGCTTGGTTACAGTAATGTTGGGTTTGACAAATCTCCAATCAAACCAAACCAGTTTTCTCTAGAGTCTAACTTACAAAGCAGCGGTCTTGCCTTGCACAACCAGCTTGCACTAGTGTTGTAGAAACTGAATGACTGGAAGCAACAGAGGAAGCAAGCAGAAACCCAAGGGTAATTATAACTGGACATCTTTTGCATAACAGCTACTCAAGTGTGAATACCTGAATAATGAATGTAGTGCATGGCATTCCTGATATGCTCCAAGTATCAGCCCTGCAACTGCCTCAGTACTCCTGGGATAGAAAAGGATATTAAGTAACAACCTCCAGTCCCATTCAGAATCCCTGACAGGATGCCCATGTTAACTCCAAGCCACAAAAGCAAAATGCTTGTATCTAAGCCAGGGTCAGTTTCCAGAGAAGTGGGAACAGCCATTCCAGTAAGCTCTTCCTACAACTCAAGGGTACAGGCTCACAGGCACCAATGCTTTCAGTGCCTACTCACCACTCAAAAATCCAGTCTGGAGACAATTCCAACCTTTCACATGGAGGAGCACATTCCAATAACCAATAATGTCAAGTCACTTTCATTGCCTTTCAATTCCCTCCGACAAGCCCCCACCCTAAAAACAGAAAAGGACACCCCCTGGAAGCTTAAAACAAAAAGATGGACAATGCAAGGTTAACATTTTATTCAAGACAAACGTCCCATCAGTAAATCAAGAGGGGCAGCTGGATGGTATTGGAATGGGAGAACAGTATCAAAACCATGAACTGTGCAATGGGTGAACAGAAATACAAATACTAATGCTGAGCATCATCTGATTCAACTGCAGGTCTCAGGGTTAGTCTTCCCAGTCACCCAACTGTAACACCACACCTGCAGTAAGGCAGTGGTTACACGAATGGATCGGTAACCCAAGTATTGGGGAAAAGAAACATCTCTGCAATTTGGGAATTTACATTCAACAATCTAAAAGACAAGATAGATAAAAATGGTGACCATAAAACTGCTGACTGGTCTTAAATTATTATTTGGTGAATATTTGGAATGACCTGCCAGAAATAGTGGTTGATGCAGGCACGTCAGCAATATTTAAAAGCCAATAGGTAAGTACATGGACAGGAAAGAGCTATGGGCTAAACGCGGATAGATGTGACCAGCTTGGTAGGCAGTCCGTTCAGCAGTGATGAGTTGGCCAAAGGGCCTGTTTCCCCTGTTGTATGACTTTAACCCACTGGTTCATAAATTCCCATTGGGGGAAGGAATTCTTTATCCAGTAGGCTAGGCTCCCATTCTACACCTGCGTACTGCCCACTGGTGACACAGTAGATCACTCAGCTATAGCAATGAAGTTCCTGAATCACAAAGGCCTTGTGTTAGTGCCAACTGAGGCAGGAAAGGAAGCTCATGATCCAAATGTGAATTTAAAATGAGGGGAACTTGAGAACAAATAAATGGTAAATTCAGGTTTAATGCCAATGAAGAAACAGAATCCCTAATGGGGTGAATGGGATTGGTGTGATGTAGCCCACAAACTCTGCAGGTGGGATGGTACAAATGTCCCCATCCCTGAATGGATTAGACAAACCACCTTCAAGTTTTGCCTTCAGGGAATGGAAGGAAACTTCATGGGAGATAGATATCCAATCCTTGTACTGCGGTAACCCGATACTTCAGGGATGGGCAATCACTAAGCTCAGCCTTGAATTGGAGGCTTGGCAGAGAAGTATAAGAGGACATTATCTGAGGAGGAAATACAAATAATCAGTAACTGCTTACTTTTCTGGGAAGAAGGCATTAATTATTCTGTCTCCTAAAGGATTAATGGCCAGCTCAGGTATCCGTTGGAAATCTTCACGACTGTGGACAGAAAGACAGAGCAGAATAATTAGTAACAGATTGCGTACAAGTTCCCAACAGTGACGTTGGTAAATGACTTACCCAACAGACACAATGCAAAACATTCATTTCAGAAACAACATCGGGAAATCAACGTTCACTCCACCTGTTTCGCAATGCAAACTCATCCACCTGGTTTCTCACCCAACAGAAACACTAATCCTTGGACGTCACAAAGTCACACAAAATGCAGAAACCAACTCCACAGTGCAATCGGAAGTGATGATTACTAGACCAACCATGAGTAGAATCTTAGAGGCCATTTCCATCCATTATACCATATACAAAAGTTTTAGACTTCTCATGCATGCACACTCACCAAAATGACAGCACTGCCTTTCTAAAGCCCACAACATAGTTGAAATGTCTCTGTCTCCTTTGGGCGAGCCATATCACACACTCAGCCCTTGTGCAACAGCTCATCCGAATCTCTTACTATCTCTTCTTTCAGTTGGTCCTGACGAAGGGTCTCCACCCAAAACATCGACTGTACCTCTTCCTATAGATGCTGCCTGGCCTGCTGCGTTCACTAGCAATTTTTATGTGTGTTGCTTGAAATTCCAGTATCTGCAGATTTCCTCGTGTTTGAGCTCATCTGAATTCTGCATTGACATCTTTTCAATCAAATCTTTAGTTCCATACCCAATGTGCCAGATTAGCTGATACATTGTACCTCTTCCAGGTGAACGGAGGTTAAACCTTACCCCATCTCTTCTGCCAGTCAGAGATCCTAAATTCATAGATTTGGAGACTGCAGGTGGGTTGTGGAAAAAAAATTCATATTAAAACTTAACATCCAGAACAACCATTACGCTACCGTGGGGCATCATGGTAGTGTAGCGGCTAGCGCAATACTATTACAGCTCAGGGTATCAAGAGTTCAGAGTTCAATTATAGCAGAGTCTGTAAGGAGTTTGTATGTTCTCCCTGTGACTGCGTGGCTCTCCTCCGGTTTCCTTCCACAGTCCAAAGGTGTACTGGTCAGTAGGTTAACTGGTCATTGTAAATTGTCCTGTGATTAGACTTGGGCTAAGTAAGTGTCAAGCTGGGTAGTTGTGGCTCAACGTGTCGGAATGGCCTGATCCACACTGTATCGCCAAATAAATACATCGATAAAGAGCCACCAACTCAAGAACAAGATCGTAACACAGCCCTTCATTTTGATAAAAGCTACACTGAATGTTTTCTTCTGACCACTTAATTTACTAGATCAGTGGAAGAAAGATGATTGACAATTTCAGGTTTCTGATTTATAAGCAAACAGAAATGGTAGAATAACTCAACCAGTTAAGCACCATCTGTAGGAAGGAAACCAGTCATTATTTCATCAAAACACTCATTAGCAAGTTACCTTTTGACCCAATGTTGTAGCTTTGTGAATGCAAAGACCCCCAACATAATGATGTTACCCCCAAAGAACCTTCTTTAATAGTTTAATTACTTTACCTTGTTGACTAGAAGAGATAGAAAAAGGTAAAAGAATGTGTTTCACGAACATTAGCAATGCTTTTTATGGGGGCACACACTGTGCAGCTTGCATGGAGAATACTTCTGAGGATAAAGGAGAGAACACACAATAAAAACACTCCTGGTCAACCAAATGAGAAGCTCTCACAAGGGGTTTAATTAAGTCAAGGGACAGAGTTTAAGAGTCGTGATGTAATGATGCAGCTCTATGAAACTCTGGTTAGGCCACACTTGGAGTACTGCGTCCAGTTCTGGTTGCCTCACTATAGGAAGGATGTGGAAGCATTGGAAAGGGTACAGAGGAGATTTACCAGGATGCTGCCTGGTTTAGAGAGTATGCATTATGATCAGAGATTAAGGGAGCTAGGGCTTTACTCTTTGGAGAGAAGGAGGATGAGAGGAGACATGATAGAGGTGTACAAGATAATAAGAGGAATAGATAGAGTGGATAGCCAGCGCCTCTTCCCCAGGGCACCACTGTTCAATACAAGAGGACATGGCTTTAAGGTAAGGGGTGGGAAGTTCACGGGGGATGTTAGAGGAAGGTTTTTTACTCAGAGAGTGGTTGGTGCATGGAATGCACTGCCTGAGTCAGTGGTGGAGGCAGATATACTAGTGAAGTTTAAGAGACTACTAGACAGGTATATGGAGGAATTTAAGGTGGGGGATTATATGGGAGGCAGGGTTTGCACAACATTGAGGGCTGAAAGGCCTGTAATATGCTGTACTATTCTACGTTCTATGTTAAATTCAACTCGTACAAGCCAGTTAGATTCTCAATGAAAACTGGAGCACCTAGGTTAACAAGCTGAGTCAGTTCATAAACAAGAGAAAATCCATAGATGCTGGAAATCCAAGCTGCAGGAACTCAGCAGGCCAGGCAACATCTACGGAAAAAGAGTACAGTCGACATTTCGGGCTGAGACCCTTCGGCAGGACTGAAGAAAAAAAGCTGAAGAGTAGATTTAAAAGATGTGGCGGGGGGGGGAAGGAAAGAGAGAAAAACACAAGGTCATAGATGAAGCCTGAAGGGGGAGGGATGAGGTAAAGAACTGGGAAGTTGTTCGGTGAAAGAGATACAGGGCTGTAGAAGAGGAAGTCTGATAGAAGAGGACACAAGGCCATGGGAGAAAGGAGGAGGGAGGAGCACCAGAGGGAGGTGATGGGAAGGCAAGGAGATTAGGGAAAAGAGGATGGGGAATGATGTGGGGGGGGGGGTCTTGGCCCAAAATATCAACTATACTCTTTTCCATAGATGCTGCCTGGCTTTGAGTTCCTTCAGCCTTTTGTGTGTGTTGATCCAATTTATTTACAAGTTGCAAGAAAAAGTTTGTGAACCCTTTGCAATTACCTGTTTTTTTTTACATTAATTACTCATAAAATGTGGTCTGATCTTCATCAGAGTCACAATAACAGACAAACAGCCTAAACTAATAACACACAAGCATTTATACTTTTCACATCTTTATTGAACACATTGTTTAATCATTCACAGTTCAGGCTGGAAAAAGTATGAATCTTTACTTAATAACTGGTAGAACCTCCTTTAGCAGCGATAATCTCCACCAAACATTTCCCGTAGCTGCTGATCAGACTCGCACAACAGTGAGGAGGAATTTTAGACCATCCCTTCATACAAAACTGTTACAGTTCATGAATATTTCTGGGATACTTTGCATGAACAGCCCTCTTCAGGTCATGCCAAAGCATCTCAATTGGGCAAACACGAGGAAATCTGCAGATGTTGGAATTTCAAGCAACACACATAAAAGTTCCTGGTGAATTCAGCAGGCCAGGCAGCATCTCTAGGAAAAGGTACAGTCAACGTTTCGGGCCGAGATCCTTCATCAGGACTGACTCTTCTGAGTCCTGACGAAGGGTCTTGGCCCAAAACGTCGACTGTACCTCTTCCTAGAGATGCTGCCTGGCCTGCTGCGTTCACCAGCAACTTTTGTGTGTTGCATCTCAATTGGGGTAAGGAACAGACTCTGACTTGGCCATTCCAAACATGAATGTTCTTCTTTCTAAACTATTCTGTTGTTGATCTACTCTTGTGTTTCAGCTCATTGTCTTGAACAATGAACCGCCACCCTGACATTCTCCTGTAAAATGTCTCGATACAATTTTGAATTTATTGTTCCCTCATCCACTGCAAGCTGTCCAGACCTTGGAGCAGAAAAGCAGCCCCAAACCATGATGCCCCTTCCAATTGGGATGAGGTTTTGGTGTTGGTGTGCAGTGCCCTTTTACCACCAAACATAGCAACCTGCATTTCTGCCAAAAAGTTCAACTTTTGTCTCATCTGTCCACAGAACACCGTCCCAGAAGCATTGCAGAACATCCAGGTGGTCTTCTGCAAACTTAAGATGTGCAGCAATGTTTTTTTTTGGAGAAGAGTTGCTTCCTTCCACAAACACCATTCTTGTTCAATGCTTTTCTTATAATGGACACATGAACAGAGACTTTAGCAAGATCTAGAGACTCTTGCACGTCTTTTGCTGTCGTACTTAAGGCACAGAAAACAGTCATTTGGTTCAAGGTACAAGATAATTGCGTACACGACCCTTCATCACCCTGACACCAGAAATATACACTTGTGTGTTTACTTAGCTTCCCATCAAGTAGTGAAAAGCCAGATAAACTGAATATCTTAATCTTATCAGGGGATATGCGTTAGTGCAAATAAGCAACACTACGCTAAATAACCAACCACAACCCACATGGTTAGAGTCAGCACAAAGGGTTGAATTGCTCATGCCTGCTTCTATTTCATATCTTCTCATAAATGACACAGTATATCAGTTAGTATGTCTCCAGTCTGAGGCAGAAATCTCTAGAAAGGCAGAGAGCTCTCAGATATCTATGACACTCTCAGGAGAGAGCCATGTCCATTTTTGTGAATATTAGTAGAGCTATAATCTCACAGCTCCAACAACCTGGGTTCAGACCTGACCTCAGATGCTGTCCGTTCAGAGTCTGCACTTTCTCCATGTGACCTTGTGCTCAACTTTCTTCCCACATCCTAAAGATTGGTAGGGCAACTAGCAGTAGTAAACTGCCCCCAGTGTAGGTGGAACCTGGGGTGAGATGATGCTAAAATGGGAAGGGTAAATTTGGTTAGGGTAGGATTTGATTTGATTGCCTGATGGTTGGCACTGATTTAATGGGCCAAACGATCTATTTCCAAACTGCCAATCCATGAGTCCAGAACCCAGAGTGCACAAGCATGATGTGGTTATTTGTGGCACTCACTGAGAGCTATCTGATTGCTACACCTATTTCATTACAATACTGACAGTAGTTCAAAGTACAGGATTGATTCGAATTTGAAATTCCAAGGTCATCAGTGAAACGCCTCCTACAGCAGAGTGCACAGTACACAGTACTGCTGTCCCTCAGCTCCACAGACCCCAACTTAACCTCAATGTGTAAACTCCAGACAACAATGGGCACTCTCTGTGACTGTATGGGTTTCCTTCTACACCCCAAACACACACTGCTCAATGTCAATGACTCCCTGGGGTGGGTGGGTCGCAGTGAATGAAGAAGGGGAGATACAGGAGGGGGAAACCGATGGGTATGCGAAAGGGAACATGTGGCAGACAGGCAACTAAAGGAGAATGCTCCAAGAGCTGATATAAACTTGATGGACCAAAAAAACCTCCTGCTTCACTTGAAAATACATAAATAAACCTTGTTTATAGAGGCTGCTAATGGTGGTGGTGATGGTACTGTATAGACCCACAGGGCTGAGTAGTACTTTGACTATACATCAGCTGATGTGAACCTGATGACATGAAGCAAACTGTCTGACCTTGGTCTGACTGTGGGGGTGAATCAGAACTGGTTTTAACTGCATGGAACTTGCAAGTTCAATATATTCTTTAAATGTACAGCATACTGAGCTGCTGTCCTAGAGGAAGCAATTTAACTCTGCAAATTACACTCAGAATGTGGTGCAAGCAAGTCACAATTTAATTGGAGGTTTAAATGACTTAATTGTGTCATATTTACAGACTTCCCTCTCCTCGTAGCCTTCAAAAATTACATCACATCACAGGATGTTGTTAGAAAAACAACTCTCTCTTCATGTTGGCAACCTTTAAGAGTGCCAATTTATGATGAAAAATCTTCACAACAATGCCCAAGAGAGCAAGAATGGAGCTGTGCGGGTGAGAACTTACCCACTCACTAGTCCCAAGTGGAGGGGGTAAAATTGGAACCAGAGACACAAACAAAACCACACATGTTGGAAATCTGGATCAACACACATAAAATGCTGGGGGAACTCAGGTCAGGCAGCAAAAGTGAACAGATGATGTTTCTGGCCGAGACCCTTCATTAGGACTGGGAAGGAATAAAGCAGAAGCCAGAATAAAAGGGCGGGAGAGAAGGAAGAACATGAACTGGCAGGAGACAGGTGAATCCAAGTGAAGGGGAAAGGCAGGAGGGGTGGGGGGTTAGGGAAAAATGCAAGCTGGAAGGTGACAGGTGGGGAAGGCAAAGGGGGGAAAGATCAGGAATCTGATAGATGAGAGTACCAGTGCTATCTTGTGTGAGGGGACACACTAGTCCTCATCGAAGGATAAGAGGAGGAAAGGGTGAGCAGTTTCAAGTTCCCGGGTGTCAACATCTCTGAGGATCTATCCTGGATCCAACGTATTGATGCAATTACTAAAAAGGCACAACAGTGGCTACATTTCATGAGGGGTTTGAGGAGAACTGGGATATCACCAAAGGCACTCGCAAATTTCTGCAGATGTACCATAGAGGATTCCACCTGGTCCCCCAGCATCCAGAACTTTTTCAAAAGCTGATGCCCCAAAAAGGCCGTATCCATCATTAACTGCTCCCATCACCCAGGGCATGCCGTCATTCTCATCAAGGAGAAGATACAGAATCCTAAAGCCACACACCCAACATTTCAGGAATAGGTTCTTCCCCCTCTGCCACTAGATTTCTGAATGGACTTTGAACCCATGAACACTAACTTAATTTCTATAAGTGAGTGATAATAAACCTGATTCTGATATGGGTCTCTATTGTGGACTGAGAGTGGGAAGGGGGCTGGAAGAGGGGAATCGTGGTTGGGGAAAGGGGAAGGGAGAGGGGAGGGAGTAGAAAGAACCCGATAGACATTCTGTAATGATCAATAAACCAAATGGTTGGAATCAAATGACTTCGCCTGGTGGTTCAGGCTAGGTGTCTACACCTCCGCCAACCCCCATCCCTGGCACTCCTTCTCTGCCACCTGCCCCACACCCCGCCTGCAGTGCTCCATCCTTGCCATTCCCAACATCCTTCGCTCCTGCCTGATTTACAAACTTGCCCTCCGTCTGCAAAAGTTTTAGGTACCTGAGCAATTCAAGTGCCGAGGACTTTTGCATAGTACTGTATATAATGTATAGTTCTTATTACGATATATTGCAATGTACTTCTGCTGCAAAACAACAAATTTCATGACATATAGCGGTGATATTAAACATGAGTCTGAGATAATGGAACAAGGGAGAGGAAGGGGAAGATGATGGGCATGTCATAACAGTAGAGGAAGGGAAAGAGGAGGGGTGATGGAGCTAGGGTTACAGGGAAAACCGAGGGGTGTGGGGGAGAGTGATTACCGAAAGTCAGGAATTGATGTTGACACTGTCAGGTTTCAGACAACTTCCCATTCTACTTTCACTTAATGTAATTCCACTTCCCATTCCCTCACTGATTTGTCTGTCCACACCATCCTCTACATGCCAGGTACAGATCAGAGAGTAACATCTCATATTACACTTTGCTGCTCTGGCATTGCTCTCTTCCTTTGTAGTCCTGATGATGGGTCTCAATCCAAAAGATCAACTGTTGATTTCCTTCTACAGGTGGCTGCCTGACCCACTGAGCTCCTCCAGCAGATTGAGAATTGGACCCAGGTCAAGTTCCTTCTTAGCTAAACTATGTCATCATTCCATGACAAATCAAAGCAATGCACTGCTAGCTGCTTTCAAAGGGTCCAACATTAAAACAAAACTCATCTTGCTGATACATGACAGCAAATCCAACTCGTAGAACTAGTGATCAAGAATAAACTTGCATTGTGGCCTGCCAATGTAGATGATGCTTACAAGAGTGGTCATGTGAGGTGCTCACTTGACTCTGCGCCTACAAATTCATAAACACACTTAGAAAATTTGGGGTGGAAAGGGTGTTGGATTAAAACCATTATATCCCCATTAATACAGAACGGTACAGCACAAGAACATGCCCTTCAGCCCTCCATATCAGTGCTGGCTATGAGACCAACTTAAACTCCAAAAAAAGTGAACTATAAACCTCACGTCTGGGATTGGATGGCATGGAGAATGACAATGCAACTGGAGACAAAAACTCACAAAACGACAGAGTTTTAACTGACTGAAGGGGCAGGAAAGACACGGACACGCGCTCTAAAGCCAAGAAATAGTGAAATTATGTAAGGCTACAGGGTGCAGTCACATAGCATTGCCACATTCTGATTGCTTCATTACAGGGAAGGACAGGAAAGAGCTCAGCGCTGGCGTCTGCATTCCTTTCTGTCCCACCTTCATCCACAACCTGACTAATCTTCCTCTCGTCCCAGTGGCCCGACAACAGTCTGTATCCTTCACTGGTTCAAACAGTATCTAATTTTTCCTTAAAATATGCAATTGTCTTGTTGTGACAAAGTAATTCATAACAATTTTCTATTATCATTTCTAACCATACATTTTTTAAAAAATAACTTTTCAACAGTTACACCTTTGCCTGTTCTTCAGATCTCTGCAATCAACTTCCAACCACAATTATCTCTCCCTACTTGGCCTGTCATCCACTAAGAACAGACTCTCCCCACTGTCTAACCATAGGCATTACCTTAAGAGACTACTATTATTTCCACTAGAGACTTGAGGTTTGTGTTCTATTTCTTTGGATACACAGAAAAGTCATAACGATAAAATAATTTCTCACATTGTATGTTTTCCAAACACACTTGAAAATTAAGTGAGGAATAGCATGTCATTGCACCTGAAATAGAAGCAATGCCTTCAGAGGAGAGTGCACATATTGCAGGACAAAGTGCACATATCAGAAATGCATCAGGGGGCAGCGTCTGGACTCTTATTACACGACTGTGACCCCCTTGTGTGTGACTGTTGGTAGTGTTTCTTTACACCTTGACTCCACAGTTATGCGTTCTCGTCTGGCTGCATTCCATGTATGGTTAAATGACAATTAAACTTGAATTGATAGGATATGAGGGAAATACTGTAAAAACAATGAGTGCTTAGCGGCTGGAGATCCAAAGGGCCTACTTATCATGAGTCTCTGATAGATTGCAAAGTATAGTGGGACAATTAACAGTTAAATGCCTTGGCATCCTTTCCAGTCATTGCCACATCCTCTTCCCTACTTTCATAGAGCATATAAACTTCCCAACTCTCATATGTCTTATTAACCCCCATCACAAGCAGTCTCAGACCAGAAAGTCATGAGTAGTCAGGACAAGTTAGAATTTCTTCACCCACGGGAGCCATGACGGCTAATGAGTGACCTGAAAAACAGCACTCAAGTTCCTGATTAGTTAGCCAGGGGGATTATGTGTTCTACTATACATGGACACAGTAAGGTGACAGAAACATACAACTAATGCAGAACAATTGCCATCAATACCAGAGACAATGAAATTCTGTCATGCACCAACCATAAAGAGCCCTTGAATAGTTTTATACAAGTGAATTAGTCACTTTTTTGAATTGGAAGGGGATGTTAAAGGCAAGAAGAATTAAGCAGTCGCATTGAAGTAAAAGAAATCAAAGGACCCAAGTGCTAACTGTGTGTTCTCCCTGTGACTACACAGATTTCCTCCCAAATCCCAAAGATGTGCAGATTGGTAGGTTCACTGGTTGTGATAAGTTACCGCAGGTGTACAGGTGAGTGGTAGAAATTTTGTGTGTGGGGGGGGGACAGTTTGATGAGAATGAGGGGAGAATTAAAAAACAGGATTGATGTACGTACATTAGTGCAAATGTGTGGACGCACCAACCAAATACTCGGTGGGCTGTTGACCCGTTTCTGTGTTGTACCGATTCCTTAGGCTCAATCCAGTCTGGCCTTTGAGGATGAAACATACCTAATCTAATGGACCACATGATCAAAGACAGCTCAAGGTGAGGCTGACCACAGGATATTTCATTCCTGAGATAACTTTCTCCCAAAGCATTAGTACAGCTAGCTCTTCTTATGCTGTTACACCAAACCAACCGTGTGGAACACTGATGGGCAGGATGTGTCAGCAAAAATTCCATTTGGTGACACACATTAAAGGAGAACTGATGCAAACACAACAATATAACCACAAAGAAGCCAAATATGGCCAGGCACATTAGAAATAGAAAACAAACAGGAGATTTTACAAGAATCCCATAATCATATCCATGAAACTGGCTGACCAATAAAGACTGCGCTCCTCACCTGAGAGTACCATTCTCTCCCTTGTCGAGGCTGGTGAATCTGCTGTACAGGCGTGTAATCTGGCTGTGAGAGACTGGCAAAAAAAACACAAAGCCATCAGATGGGGCTGAATGTGAGGTTCAGTGAAAACATCTTCCCTGCCTGCATGACATTAGTTCAGTGCTAGCTCGGTAACGATGAGTGAAACGGCGACCCACCTCGCCCTCTCCCATCCCACCATCTCCCCGGCCCTGTCCGCCCGTCCGGCCCCGGACTCACAGCCCGTCTCCTTCTTGATGTCCTCGATCTCCTCCTCCCGGAGCAGACTGGACGCCCTGGAGCCCATCTCGTGCTGCGGCCTTCAGCTCGCGACGCGCTGCAAATACCCCCCTCCTGTCCGGTGACGCCACCTCACGCCCACTGACCTCACGGGGCGTGGCTTGCTGACGCAAGAGCGGCAGCGTCTGTCCTCGTCTTCCGCTCCGCAGAACTCGGGGTAACTTCACTGCAACTTCAGAGTCAGTATTATTGTCACTGACATATGTCGTGAAATTCGCTGTCTTGCGGCATCACTACAGGGCAGTACATAAAATATTCTACAAATTACTATAATTTGGTAAGGTGGAGTGGTCACAACAACGGGGCATGCAGTTCAATTCTTCTAAATGTGAAACCATGCGTGTTACCAGGTAAAACATCATATAAAATCCTCGGTGTCACCCTTGAATAAACCAAACAGATCAAGTATCTTGGTATCAAAATCCAGAATGATGTACGCTGGAATAGTCAGACACATCATGCACAGGAGTCCTAAATTTTTTGAGATGCAATTTTCATCATTGTTCAGCTTCAGTTAAGGAGAAGTTGTACCTCACCATTGTTAGGCCACATTTGGAATATGCAGTTGCTGCATGGGACCCATACACAAACAAAAACACTACTTCCATCGAGCGAGTCCAAAGACAGGCAGCCCGATTTGTCACGAATACCTATGAAAGAGAAGCGAGTGTTACTCAACTTTTAAATCATTAAAGTGGAACTCTCTCCAAGACAGACGTGAAGCTCCGCCTGTCCTGTTTTTACAAAATGTTAAATGGTCAGCTCGACATAGACTGCCAATCCCACATCAAACCCAAACCTATTAGGAGCAGAAGAGGGCACTCAACTCATTCCATTCCCATTCTGACATGTCTATCCACGGCCTCCTCTACTGTAAAGATGAAGCCACACTCAGGTTGGAGGAACAACACCTTATATTCCGTCTGGGTAGCCTCCAACCTGATGGCATGAACATTGACTTCTCTAACTTCTGCTAGGCCCCACCTCCCCCTCGTACCCCAGCTGTTACTCATTTTTATGCACACATTCTTTCTCTCACTCTCCTTTTTCTCCCTCTGTCCCTCTGAATATACCTCTTGCCCATCCTCTGGGTCACCCCCCCCGTCTTTCTCCCTAGGCCTCCTGTCCCATGATCCTCTCGTATTCCCTTTTGCCTATCACCTGTCCAGCTCTCGGCTCTATCCCTCCCCCTCCTGTCTTCTCCTATCATTTTGCATCTCCCCCTCCCCCTCCAGCTTTCAAATCCCTTACTCACTCTTCCTTCAGTTAGTCCTGACGAAGGGTCTCGGCCTGAAACGTCGACTGCGCCTCTTCCTATAGATGCTGCTTGGCCTGCTGCGTTCACCAGCAACTTTGATGTATGTTGCTTGAATTCCCAGCATCTGCAGAATTCCTGTTGTTTACACTCAACTCAATTTGAAATACTAACTACCAAGTCAGATGTGTATAGCGGTTCACTTTTCCCCCACACAATTAAAGCATGGAATAATCTTCATCCTACCATAGTCACACAACCAAACCCAATTAAATTTAAGGCAGCTTTTCTTCTTCAAAAATCTCCTTCTTAAGTCCACCCTCCGCCACCTCCAGTTTAAGTTCCATGCGGAATATTTTGGAGGATCAAGAACCAAGAACCAAGATAACTTCAACTACAACCTCTTCCTCATCAAATATCCAACTCCAAAACTCTGCATCCACCGCCCTTCAGTTATATTAACCCTCAGAGAGAAAAGAAATTGCCTCATCTCCATCTTCAGTGGGTGACCTCCTACTGTTAAACAGTAAACCCCGATCCTATCACAAACAAAGGAACATCTGCAGACGCTGGAAATCCGAGCAACACACACACAAAATGCTGGAGGAACTCAGCAGGCTGGGCAGCATCTATGGAAAAGAGTACAGTCGGCGTTTCGGGCTGAGACCCTTCGGCAGAACTGGAGAAAAATGAGGGGACAGGGGGGAGAAACACAAGGTGACAGATGAAACCGGGTGGGGAGGGGAGGGGTGATGAAGTAAAGAGCTGGGAAGTTAACTGGCGAAAGAGATACAGGACTGAAAAAGGGGGAGTCTAATAGGAGTGGACAGATAGGAATGGAAGAAAGAAGAAAGGGGAGGAGAACCAGATGGGCAGACAAGGACATAAGGTGAGAGAGAGAAATGGGAATGGGCAATAGAGAAGTGGAGTGGGAAATTACCAAAGTTTGAGAAATCGATATAAGGTGTCGCTCCTCCAATCTGAGTGTGGTTTCATCGCGACAGTAGAGGAAGCTGTGGATGGACATGTCAAAAACCCATGCTGAATTGTTCCACATCTTCACCATGTCCATCCTCAGGATTTCACAGCATTTCAATCTAGTTCCTCTCGCCATTCAGCAGATACAATTCCAATCTGTCCACCCTTCCTCATAAAGCAACCCTTTCCACACCAGATGTTGGTCTGTTGAATGTTCTGCTTCCTATACTGTACGTAGTTCTCCAGACATTCCACTGAAAATCCATGTTAGAGGTGAGCTTGCTTGGCACCAAAAGTCAAAATGAGGTGGACAGCATCAAAGGTATCAGAGGTAGAAGAAGGAATGGACTGAACATCAGGTGAAAGGATGGAGTGAAACAGGAAGAAGTGAGTTTGGTGGGGCAGTCTTGGGCAGAAGGTTGAAGCGGCTGTGTAGGGCTGAAAGCCCTCAAGACTGGAAATTATCGTTCTTAAGTCACTGGGATGAAGTCTGTGAAGACTCCGAGTCAGCAGCCTAGTGTTCCTCCAATCTACTCAGCCTTACCTCTTGTTATTTTCTGAGTTCCTGGTTTACAGCTATTTCTGGGATGTTATTTGTTTACGCTTCTGGGACAAATAGATACGTTTGCTAACTAAATCATTAAGTCCTGAAAATAGAGCTTCACCAGAGAGTGATTCAGGAGTTCCTGGTATGGGTGAATTCATTATTTTTGGCATCAAAGGAAAATTCAGGTTTGATGAAAGGTCTCAAACACGAGAAAATCTGCAGATGCAGGAAATCCAAGCAACAGATACAAACTGCTAGAGGAACTCAGCAGGCCAGGCAGCATCTCTGGAAAAGAGTCAACATTTCAGGCTGAGACCCTTCCACAGGAACTCATCATCTTCATAGTGAGAGGTCAATGACCTGAAACATTAACTCTGTTTTTCTCTCTCCAAGGATGCCGCCTGACCTGCTGAGTCTTGTCTGAACTTTCTATTATGCTTATTGGTTCTCTCACTTTTTAAAAATTACTTTAATTTACAAAACCTTTCAGCTGGAATCATGGCATCACACAATGCACAGTCCCTTTAAGGTACCACATACAACAATCAGGTACTGTATCTACTTACACTAAATTATTGACATAGCTGGCTGTGTCTGGGGGTGACTTTAATTTGGACACCTGACTATTCAGGTCTCCTATTGGAATAAGTTGACTAGCAAATAGGCAGGCTATGGAAAGGATATGCAGTCTGATCCACAAGGTTATCACCCATTGCTTCTGCTCATGGAAAATTTGTAGTTCATCTCCATGTTGCAAAAGCCATCAAAACTTCCAGCTCTCCATCGCGTCAAACAAAAAAAAATCTAATCATGATTCTAACAGGTTTGCTGGAATAGGACTCACCTCACTGATGAAGGAGCAGTCAAATTAGAATTTCTCAGTGAAGATACGCAACTTAAAGATCCCTCTGCAATTGGATCCTCAACTTCCTTAACCGGAAGACCACAATCTGTGTGGATTGGTGATAACATCTCCGCCTTGCTGATGATCAACTCTGGTGCACCTCAGGGGAGTGTGCTCAGTCCACTGCTCTACTCTTTCTATACCCATGACTGTGTGACTAGGCATTGTTGAGTAGTGACCATTGTTGGTAGAATCTCAGATGATGACGAAGGCCGTACAGGAGCGAGATATGCCAACTAGTGGAATGGTGCCGCAGCAACGTCAGTAAGACGGAAGAGCTGATTGTGGACTTCAGGAAGGGTAAGACGAATGAGCACGTACCAATCCTCACAGAGGGATCAGAAGTGGAGAGAGTCAGCAGCTTCAAGTTTTTGGGTGTCAAGATCTCTGAGGATCTAACCTGGTCCCAACATATCGATGTAGTTATAAAGGCGGCAAGACAGTGGCTATACTTTATTGGGAGTTTGAAGAGATTTGGTATGTCAACAAAAACACTCAAAAACTTCTATAGTTGTACCATGGAGAGCATTCTGACAGGCTGCATCACTGTCTGGTATGGAGGGGCTACTCCACAGGACCGAAAGAAGCTGCAGAGGGTTGTAAATCTAGTCAGCTCCATTTTGGGTACTAGCCTACAAAGTACCCAGGACATCTTCAGGGAGTGGTGTCTCAGAAAGGCAGATCCATTATTAAGGACCTCCAGCACCCAGGGCATGTCCTTTTCTCACTGTTACCATCAGGTAGGAGGTACAGAAGCCTGAAGGCACACACTCAGCGATTCAGGAACAGCTTCTTCCCCTCTGCCATCCAATTCCTAAATGGACATTGAACCCTTGGAGACTACCTCACTTTTTAAATATATATTATCCCTATTTTTGCAGAATTTTTAGTCTATTCAATACATATGTATACTGTAGTTGATTGATTTATTTATTATTTTTTCCCCTCTATGTATTGCGTTGAACTGCTGCTGTTAAGTTAACAAATTTCATGACACGTGCCAGCGATAATAAATTTGAAGCTTCGGTCTGTTGATAAACTGAAACCTCTTACAGCAATTCAGTTGCAGTTTGAACTGAGGGAGAGTTGCAGGGGTCCCAAGGAGTACTGTATAATGAGTAGAGGGGTCAAAGGGAACTGAAAATAGGAAACCAAGCAGAGGAGCATGATGAAAACAAAAACATTCTGAAATTCTATAAAAACATAAAAGGTTGAGATTATCTTTCTTCAGGAGTATGAAATATTAGATTTGATAAACAAAATGAGAAAATGTTGAAGCAGTTTACCAACTGTTGAAAGGGAGGAAGTTGCTTAATTAAGACAAAATCTTATCACTGGAACCATTGTTTGTGATCTGTACCATGCCAGCTTGGGGTTTCCGTCCAACAACAGCGACCCACTGCAGCTCCATGTCATTTTCACTTCATCCTTCACCATATCTGCTCCTTCAACAGAAGATGTCTTTTTCTTTTCTTTCAGGTGTTGAGGATCACGTCCACACCTCCTGATCTCTCACCCATTTTCACTTTGCTCTGGCTTCAGTTCCCACCCTGGCCTGTCTCTTTCTTACACTCTCACCATTCAATCTTGCCCCCTGTGATCCTGGTCAGATTCATTTCCCGATATCCTGACTATAGGATTTTGAGTTCTCCTTCCACTGCCCTCAGCCCCTTGCCCCATCCTTTGGCCAATGTCCTTGGACCCATTTCTCTTTCTACATCTACCCATTGCTATCTGCAATTTTTACACTGTCCCAAAACTGTCACTGAACCGACATGGAAGTTGCTGTAGTGGTTTGGCAAACTGACCTGTATCGCAGTGAAGCCAAACGTTAGCACTCAGTTGCTCCTTGTTCTTCCCTATAAACCATTGTTTCCCAGACACTGACCCAATTTCCTTGGCACATTTTCCCTGCCCAGTCACAGTGAGCAGTTTCTATTGTCTCTCCAAGGACCAGTAGGACCGGCCAGGTGGACCTGTAGTTTCAGCCTGTTTATTCTTTCCCTTGTCCTGTTTATTCTTTCCCTTGTCCAGTCTCTTCCCACTCACATCCGTAAGACCTTTGATATCAAACCTTCTGCCACTTTAACACCTTCCTGATCCTAACCTACTCACTTACATCATTTTTATAAAACCATGAGATATAGGAATAGAATTAGGCCATCTGGCCCATCGAGTCTGTTCCATTTTATCATGGTTAATCCATTTTCCCTCTCAGCCCCAATCTCCTGCCTTCTCCCCATATCCCTTCGTGCCCTGACCAATCAAGAATCTATCAACCTCTTCCTTAAATATTCATGAAAATTTGGCCTTTACAGCTGCCAGTGGCAATGAATTCCACAGATTCACCCACTCTCTGGCTAAAGAAATTCCTCCTCATCTCCTTTCTAAAAGGATGCCCCTCTATTCTGAGCTGTACCCTCTGGTCTTAAACACTCACACCATAGAAAACATCCACTCCACATCCAGTCTATCAAGGCCTTTCACCATTCGATAGGTCTCAATGAGGTCACCCCTCATTCTTTTGAATTACGATGCGTACAGGCCCAGAGCCATCAAATGCTCTTCATATAACAAGCCATTCAATCCTGGAATCATTTTCGTAAACCTCCTTTGAAGATAAGGGGCCCAAAACTGCTCACAAATCTCCAAGTGCTTTATAAAGTCTCAACATTACATCCTTGCTTTTATATTCTAGTCCGCTTGAAATGAATGCTAACATCACATTTGCCTTCCTCACCACAGACTCAACCTGCAATTTAATCTTTAGGGAATCCTGCACAAGGACTCCCAAGTCCCTTTGTATTTTCTCTCCATTTAGAGAACAGTCAACCCTTTAATTTCTTCTACCAAAGTGCAAGACCATACACTTCCCGACACTGTATTACATCTGCCATATTTTGCCCATTCTCCTAATCTGTCTAAAGCCTGATTTATACTTCTGTGTCAACGTGTTGCTGTAAGTACTGCGTCGCCACAAACCCTACGCAAAGCCGACGCAGAACCCTATGCGAGAGCCTGCATTGCTGCGACGCGCACCTCCCCAATGCAATGCTTTCCATAAAGCTTTACAGACCTCCGAAATTATGAAGGACACATTTTGCTTTTACGAAAAAAGACGCTCGCTTCTTGTTTACCCTGAGAAAGACTACCATGACCATGACCATGACCATGAAGCCTTGCACGGGCAGGTGTGTGCGCATGTGTGACGTGCGCGAATTGCAGAGCGACGCAGACACACCAACGCACAAGTATAAATGTTCACATCGTGCGTAGGTAACTTGCGTATGTTACGGTGTCGAGTTGACGCACAAGTATAAATCAGGCTTAAGTCCTTCTGTTGCCTCTCTACTTCCTCAAAACTACCTGCACCTGCACCTATCTTTGTATCATCTGCAAACTTTGCAACAAAGCCATCAATTCCATCATCCAGATCATTGACATACAACGCAAAAAGAATCGGTCCCAACACAGACTCCTGTGGAGGACCACTCGTGACTGGGAACCAGCCAGAAAAGGCTCCCTTTCTTTTCACTCCTTGCCTCTTCCAATCAGCCACTGCTTTATCCATGGGCTTCCCTGTAATACCATGGGCTTGTAGTTTGTTAAGCAGCCTCACGAGCGTTGCCTTGTGAAAATCCAAGTAGACACCATCAACTGAAGTCAGGATGGTGTTCGGCCTGGAGGGTAACTTCCAGTTGGTGATATCCCCACGTTTTTGCTGCCCTTGTCCTTGCAGCTGGTGGAGATTGTGGATTTGAAAGGTGTTTTGGGTGTCCAATTCTCTGTACCTACATCAGCAATTCCACAGGAGTCTTCACCTTTTCCTGCAGCAAATGTCCAAACAAGAGATACAAGGAATCTGAAGGAACTCTGCAGCTGTGGAGGGAAATGGACGTTTTGGATCAAGGTGTGGCCACAGCTCCTCCACCTACACAGACCCTTATCTGGCTGAACCTATTGTCACACTGAACGTCCAGTGAAGGATCACCCTGTACATAGATATGGCTGGACCAGTAGAAAAGGTGCCAGAGAGATAACTTTCCTTTATTTAATGAGGCCCAGAATATCAATTGAATGCAATTAGGAACTGGAGGTGCCAACTCAGCTCTTCAAGACTCCTCAAGATCAAAGCCGATTGACTACTCCAATACCATAGAACACAGGAACAGGTCCTTTGACCCACAATGCTGTGCTAAACTAATTAAGCTAATGACATCTAATCAAATATTATTGCAGTCCCATCCCTCCGATCCCTGCATATATTTGTGCTTATCAAAGAGTCTCTTAAATGCCTGTATTGTGTCTGCCTCCACTATCACCCGAAGCACCTCTTCCAACATCCTCGATGTAACAAACCTTGCTCCATACACCTCCTTTGAAATACCTCCTTTACCTTAAGTGCATGTCCTGTAGAGTTAGACATCTCAAACCTGAGAAAAAGATACCAACTTCTACTATATCTATGTCAATCATAACTTTCTAAATTCACCAGGTCTCCCCTCAACTTCTGACACTGCATAGGAAGCAACCCTTGTTTGTTCGGTCTCCTATAACAGCAGATGATCTCTAATCCAGGCAGCATCCCCATAAACATCTTCTGCACCCTTTCCAAAGCCTCAGTGTCCCTCCGATAATGGAGTGACCAGAATTGAATGCAAACTTCAGATGCAGCCTATCCCTGAGAACCATTTTCCTGCACAGTCTCCATATCCCCTAATACCCAGAAACTATCAGTATTTGAATGAACTCTCCACTCTCCACTCTTAATTCATCCAGTCTCTGTGTAAAGAAATTTCTCTGCATCTTTGGTCCAAATGCCTCCTTGCTCTTGATATAAGACTGAGAGCACCCGATATCCAGGCTGTCAAGCCCGATAATGGGAGATTTCTTCTCATTGATCTAAACTCTGGAGAGTATCGACCTCATCTCCTCAATCCTCCTTATATGGCAGTCCACCACCCAAGGAATCAGTCTGGTCAATGGCTGTTATACACCCTCTATGGCAAGTATATTGTTTGTTCGGTAAGGTGACCAAAACATGCAGAAAACCCCAGGTGTAGTCACATGATATAATACTCTTGTACACATACCCTTTCGTTAAATACTATTTGCCTTCCCGATTGTTTGCTGCATTTGTGCATTGGCTGGCAGTGACTTGTGTACAGGACCACTTAGATCCCTTCGAACAACAATATTTCACTGTCTGTCATTGTCCAGAAAATACTCTGCTTTTCTGCTTTGTAATAGCTGGGGCTAAGCACTGTTTCCTGGTCTAGAGGCACTGAGAACTGGAATGATGAGTGTCTTCTTCATTCAGAGTGTGAAGCATCATTGGGATTCTCTACTCCTTAAGTGGTGTCAAGGTCCAGTCATTGGGTTCATTTAAAACGCAGCCAAGGACCTGTTTGTACCCACTACTAGCACTCTGTCCAGTAACCAATTCTCAGACTTTTTCAGTACCTTATACATGATTTCATGTGCTCCAACCTTGTTGACCTCCAGAAACTTTCTTCAGACCTAAACAGACCACACTTGCTGGCTCCTCCTTACTTACTCCATGTATCACATCCTCAAAGAATTCCAATAGTCATTTCCCCTTCCCACTCCATACTCTGTTCCATCTGATTATTCATTTGCTGATGTTCTGCAGTTAGAGTTCCCTGCATTTTTTCTGCTGATGACGCTAGGCTAACTAGTCAGTGATTCGCCCTTGTATCTCTCCCTACTTTCTTAAAAAGTAGAGCTACATTTATTCTCCCCCAATCTGCACAAACCATGCAAAAATCTGTCTCCTACGTTTTTCTGTAATTCCCCAAAACCATTTTAATGAAAGACATGGATTAGTTCAGCAAGGACCTTTGGAATTTAAAACACAGACAATGACCATTTGCTCCATCCTATCCTTGCTAACCAGGATGCTTAGCCAGATTCTATCTATCTTTCTTGACCTTGGCTTACCTTTCCTGTCCTCTCCCCTACTAGTTCTATCTGTCTATCATCCCTCCCTTATCTGGTTCATCTACCATCTACCAACCTCAGCCTCTACCCTTCCACCTCTCCTCTCCACCTGTCTCCATTTTCCTATGTTTCCCACTGGCCTCTATCTCAACACCCCTTCCTTCATCTGTTTTCACCTATTATCTTCCAGCCACTGACTCACATCTCTGCTCTACGGTCCTGATATAAGGTCTTAATGCAAAGAATTGGTCAACCTCTGCATCAACAGATACTGCTGGACCTGCTGAGTTCCTCCAACAATTTACCTTCTGCTCCAGACCCCAGCATCTGCTGTCACTTGTGTCTCTACTGCCCAGTTTTTGATTTTGAAAGATGCCTTCACTAACTATTGCCGTCTCTTTTCAAACTCTGGGTTATAAATCACTGGATCCTTGGTATTTAAAAGCTTCATCTTGTTAAAGTCTCCAGCCCATTTTTAACTAATTTAAATTTCCTTCAGTTTTTCTTTTTAGGTAATGTAAGGACTACTGACTACAGTCCAGTTTTTTCAGCTGTGGCTTTGGAAATTGAAGGAAGGAAGTAATTATATGAGAGAAATGTACAAAAAAACAGAGCATTTGCAGGGCTGGGAGGGTTTTACCTGCAAAATAATTAGATGGCAAGTATTCATTACCTTGTTACAGAGGTGAAGGGAGAACTAACTGGTGCATGTAAAGTGATTCAGAGTAATAACTCATCTACTTTGGTTGGTAGGTTGACATTTAGGGTTGGTTAAAATAATTGGCAGGAAGGTTAGGTGATTAGTGAAATTTTCATCCAGTGAGGGGCCGGAACTCTATACATAGTCATACAAAAATTCAGCACAGAAACAGGCCCTTTGGCCCATCCAGTCCATGCAGAAACCATTTAACCTGCCTACGCTCATCGAGCTGCCCCGGGACCATTGCCCTCCATACCCCTACTTTCCATGTACCTGTCCAAGCTTCTCTTAAATGCTGAAATCAAGCTCGCATGCATCACTTAACACTGCTAGTTCATTCCACACTCTCATGAGTGAAGAAGTTTCCTCTCATGTCCCCCTTAAACTTTTCACCTTTCACCCTTAACCCATGACCTCTGGTTGTTGTCCCACCCAACCTCAGTGGAAAAAGCCTGCTTGCATTTACCCTATCTATACCCCTCATAATTTTGTATACCTCTATCAAATCTTCTCTCAGTCTTCTACATTCTAAAGAATACAGCCCTCACCTATTCAATCTTTTCTTATAATTCAGGCCTCCAGTCCCGTCAATATCCTTGTAAATTTTCTCTGTCCTCTTTCAACCTTATTTACATTTTTCCTGTAGGTAGGTGACTAAAATTGTGCACAATACTCCAGATTAGGTCTCACCAATGTCTTACACAACTTCAACATAACATCCCATCTCCTGGACTCAATACTTTGATTTATGAAGGCCAAATGTACTGTAAGGTTTCTTTACGACCCTATCTACCTGTCACACCACTTCCAATGAATTATGGACCTGTATTCTACCATTTGTTTTACCACACTCCTCAGTGCCCTACCATTCACTGTGTAAGACCTATCCTGGTTGGTTCTACTGAAGTGCAAAACCACACACTTGTCTACATTAAATTCCATCTGACATTTTTCAGCCTATTTTTCTAGCTGATCTAAATCTCTCTGCAAGCCATGATAGCCTTCCTCACTATCCACTACACCCACAGTCTTGGTGCCATCCGCAAATTTGCTGATCCAGTTAACGACATTGTCATTCAGATCATTGATATAGATGACAAACAACAGACCCAGCACTGATCCCCGCGACACTCCACTAGTCACAGATCTCCAGTCAGAGAGGCAACCCTCTACTACCACTCTCTGGCTTCTCCCACAAAGCTGATGTCTAATCCAATTTACTACCTCATCTTCAATGCTGAGTGACTGAACCTTCTTGACAACCTCCCATGCGGGACTTTGTAAAATGCCTTGCTAAAGTCCATGTAGACAACATTCACTGCCTTGCCTTCATCCACTTTCCTAATAATTTCCTAGAAAAACTCTATAAGATTAGTTAGACATGACCTACCATGCACAAAGCCATGCTGACTACCCTTAATCAGTACATGTCTAACCAAATACTTTTATATCCAGTCCCTCAGAATACTTCCAATAACTTTCCCACAACTGATGTCAGACTCACTAGCCTATAATTTCCTGGATTTTGTTTAGAGGCTTTTTTAAACAGTGGAACAATATTGGTTATCCTCCAATCCTCTGGTACCTCACCTGTCATTAAGGATGATTTAAACATCTCTGCTAAAGTCCCGGAAATTTCTGTACACCTCCAGTAGGGTCAGAGGGAACACCTTGTCAGGTCTGACTTGCTTCAGCATAGCGAACAATTCAGCCTCTGCAATCTGTACAGGGTCCATGAAGTTAATATACATCAAAGTTGCTGGTGAACGCAGCAGGCCAGGCAGCATCTATAGGAAGAGGCGCAGTCGACGTTTCAGGCCGAGACCCTTCGTCAGGACTAACTGAAGGAAGAGTGAGTAAGGGATTTGAAAGTTGGAGGGGGAGGGGGAGATCCAAAATGATAGGAGAAGACAGGAGGGGGAGGGATGGAGCCAAGAGCTGGACAGGTGATAGGCAAAAGGGGATACGAGAGGATCATGGGACAGGAGGGAAGAAAGACAAGGGAGGGGACCCAGAGGATGGGCAAGAGGTATATTCAGAGGGACAGAGGGAGAAAAAGGAGAGTGAGAGAAAGAATGTGTGCATAAAAATGAGTAACAGATGGGGTACGAGGGGGAGGTGGGGCCTTAGCGGAAGTTAGAGAAGTCGATGTTCATGCCATCAGGTTGGAGGCTACCCAGACGGAATATAAGGTGTTGTTCCTCCAACCTGAGTGTGGCTTCATCCTTACAGTAGAGGAGGCCGTGGATAGACATGTCAGAATGGGAATGGGATGTGGAATTAAAATGCATGGCCACTGGGAGATCCTGCTTTCTCTGGCGGACAGAGCGTAGATGTTCAGCAAAGCGGTCTCCCAGTCTGCGTCGGGTCTCACCAATATATAGAAGGCCACATCGGGAGCACCGGACGCAGTATATCACCCCAGTCGACTCACAGGTGAAGTGATGCCTCACCTGGAAGGACTGTTTGGGGCCCTGAATGGTGGTAAGGGAGGAAGTGTAAGGGTATGTGTAAGTAAAAGGGCCTGCTGCGTTCACCAGCAACTTTGATGTATGTTGCTTGAATTTCCAGCATCTGCAGAATTCCTTTTGTTTGTTGTCCATGAAGTTAATGTTGCTTTGTCTCATTTCTATATACTCTGTGTCAGTCTCCTGAGTACATACTGATGAAATGAATTCATTTAAGATCTCCCACATCTGTTTTGGCCCTACAAATGGATTACCATTCTGGTCATCCAGAGGACCAATTTTATCCCTTGCAATCCTTTTGCTATTAACATCTGTAGAATCCCTAGGATTCTCCTTCACCTTGTCTGCTAGAGCAACTCCATGCTTTCTTTTAGCCCTCCTGATTTCTTTCTTAAGTGTTCCCTTGCATTTCTTATACAGTACTCTTTAAGCACCTCATTTGTTCCTACCTGCTTATACTTGCAACACACTTCCTTTTTTCTTTTAACCAGGGTTCCCGACACTTGTTATCTTTACCTTTTATTCTACAGGCACTTACAAGCTCTGTATTCTCAAAATTTTGTTTTTGAAGACCTTCCACTTATCAAGTACACCTTTGGCAGGAAACAGCTAGTCCCAATCCACACTTGCCTGATCATTTCTGATACCATCAAAATTGGCCTTGCTCTGACTCCAATTCTCCAATTGGAATCTCAACACATGAACCAGACCTATCTGTTTGCATATTTATTTTGAAGCTAGTGGAATTGTGATCACTGGGTGCAATGTGTTCTCCTACACAAACTTCTGTCATCTGCTCTGTCTCGTTCCCGAGCAGTAGATCCAGTATCGCACACTCTGTCGTTGGGATTTCTATGTACTGATGAAGGAAACTTCCCTGAACTCATTTGACAAATTCTATCCCATGTAAACCTTTCATAGTATGGGGTTCCCAGTGAATCTTATGTTTCTTGCAACAGTCTGCCATCACTTTACAAGTTTGTTCCTCTAAAAGGGAACCTGAAGGAGTGGTGAGGCAGAAGCATACATCATATTTAAAATTACTTAAGGTCAAAGCTTGAAGTGCCAATGTTTGCAAGGTTGTCACCAAGAGGGAAAATAGATAAAGGAGAGATGGATGAATGAGAGGAGATCTTATAGAAACATAAAATCATGAAAGGGATAGATAAGATAGAGGCAGGGAAGTTGTTTCCACTGATGGGTGAGAGCTAGAACTAGGGACATAGCCTCAAGATTCGGGAGAGTAGATTTAGGAGGAACCGCATCTCCCAGAGAGTGATGAATTTGTGGAGTACTCTGCCCAAAAAAAAGCAGTGAAGCTACCTCAGTAAGTAAATGTAAGACAAGGATTGGGTAGATTTTTAAGTAGTAGGGAATTAAGCGTTATGAGGAAAAGGCAGGTGGGTGGAGATGAGTCCATGGTCAGATCAGCCATGATCTTATTGAATGGCAAAACAGGCGTGACAGGCCAGATGGCCGACTCCTGCTCCTATTTCTTATATTCTTATGAACCAAGTGGTCCTCCTCTGTGCTTCACAGTTCAGTGATTCTTGATGATTGCCTTTCAATCCCTCATAGTCTTTGAGTAAGATGTTACTTAATGATGCTTTGAAAATATCTTTCATTGGCAACTTGTGCAGATGGAAGGTGCAGTGTTAGGCACTGCCCATTCCATCACAGGTACATCACTTCCTTCCATCCAGTTCATCTTCATGCTGCTTTGCTTCAGGAAGGCTAACCGTATCATCAAGGATGCCTGACAGCCCCATCACTCCATTTTCTCTCTTCTCCTTTCTGGCAGAAGATATAGGAGCTTGAAAGCCCAGATGGTCAGAGTTAAGAACAACTTCTTTTCTTTTGGTTATTCTGTTATTGTCATTTCTTTCTGCACTATTTCAGATTACACTGCAATCTTTGCACCATTCTGTTGTTTTGCAGTTGTGTCTGTGCTTAGGGTTACCATTTACACTGTTTACCTTTTGAGATTCATGTGAGTAAGAAACTCCATTGCGTCCAGGTGTATTGGCCAATAAACTGATCTGAATCTGAAGTACTTTAGGGAAATCCAAAGGGCAGGATTAATCTACATTTGGAAAAGCAGGGATTGATCAGGAATGATCAAGCCCTTATTGGGGGGGGGGTGGGAATCTTGTCTGAACAATTTGAACAACACACATCAAAGTTGCTGGTGAACGCAGCAGGCCAGGCAGTATCTCTAGGAAGAGGTACAGTCGACGTTTCGGGCCGAGACCCTTCGTCAGGACTAACTGAAGGAAGAGCTAGTGAGAGATTTGAAAGTGGGAGGGGGAGGGGGAGGGTTAGAGCCAAGAGCTGGACAGTTGATTGGCAAAAGGGATACGAGAGGATCATGGGACAGGAGGCCCAGGGAGAAAGAAAAGGGGGAGGGAGGGGAAACCCAGAGGATGGGCAAGGGATATAGTGAGAGGGACAGAGGGAGAAAAAGGAGAGAGAGAGAAAGAACGTTTGTATATAAATAAATAATGGATGGGGTACGAGGGGGAGGTGGGGCATTAGCGGAAGTTAGAGAAGTCAATGTTCAATTTGAATATGCTTTTTGAAGTAACAATATACATTGATGAGGGCAGTGTGATTAATGCAGTCTGCATGGTCTTTAATGAAGCCATTAAAATATTCAGTTTGATCTAGGGCAAATTAAATTGATTTAGGAAATAAGACAGAAGATGATGGTGGATGGCTTGTCTTGTGATTGAAATCTATGATCTGCAGTGAACCAGAGGGTTCAGTATCAGGGTACTTACTATTTCTTGTATTTATATCCAGGTCATTAAATGCATATAAGAGATATAATTAAATAAGATTAGAGATGATACAGAAATTGGTAATAGAGAGAGAGGTGGTCTTCAGCTATAGAATGATATTGATCAACTGGTAGCTTAAGTATGCAAAGGCAGATGGAATTTAATCCTGGTAAGTGTGAAGTCATTTTTTTGGGGGGGAGGGTGTCTAATAAGTCGAACATAAATCATGAATGGAAGGGCCTCAAAGAATATTGCAGAACTGTGGAACCTTGGCGTACAAGTTTAGAGATCCTAAAGGTGGCAGCACAGGTGGATAAGATGGTAAAGGCTGTATACCAGATTCTGGCCTTTATCACCAGGGCATATAGTACAAGAACATGGAGAAAGTGGTTCAACAGTAAAACTTTAGTTAAATCGCAGCTGGAATTCTATGTGCAGTTGTAGCCTCCAGACTTTCAGAAGGACATAAATGCACTGGAGAGGGCGCACACTGGAGAGGGTGCACACTGGAGAGGCCGCACACTGGAGAGGGCGCATAAGGGAGTCACCAATCCTGGGACTCCCTTATGCACCCTGGGATGGAATATTTCAGTTATCAGAGTGGATAGACTGTGTTTGCTTTCCTGTGAGTGGAGGAGGCTGATAGAGGTATATAACACTGAGGGCAATACCTGGAGTGTTAATGAGGACCTTTTCCCTTTAATGGAGATACCCAAAACTTTAAAAAAAAATCCTTAAGTTTAAGGTAAGGAGTAAAATATTTAGAGACTATAGGAAATATTCATGCAGAGAGTGGTTGCAGTCTGGAATGCACAGCCTGAGATGGTAGGTACAGATATTTTAACATTTATGTATCTATACCTGGCGTGGATTGACACGTGGAATAATGATGTTGTAGCAATTAGTGAAACTTGGCTACAGGAGGGGCAGGACTGGCAGCTTAATATTTCAGGGTTCCGATGTTTCAGATGTGATCGAGGCAGAGGAATGAAAGGTGGGGGAGTAGCATTGCTTGTTAGGGAAAATATTACAGCAGTGCTCAGGCAGGACAGATTAGAGGGCTTGTCTACTGAGTTCTTATGGGTGGCGCTGAGAAACAGGAAAGGTATGGCCACATTAGTGGGATTGTATTACAGACCACCCAATAGTCAACGAGACTTGGAAGAGCAAATCTGCAGAGAGATAGCAGGCAACTGCAGGAAACATAAAGTTGTGGTGGTAGGGGATCTTAATATTCCTTACATTGATTGGGACTCTCATACTGTTAAGGGTCTAGATGGTTTAGAGTTTGTAAAATGTGTTCAGGAAAGTTTTCTAAATCAATATATAGAGGGACCAACTAGAGGGGATGCAATATTGGATCTCCTGTTAGGAAACGAATTAGGGCAAGTGACGGAAGTCTGTGTAGGGGAGCACTTTAGTTCCAGTGATCATAACGCCATTAGTTTCAATTTGATCATGGACAAGGATAGATCTGGTCCTAGGGTTGAGGTTCTGAACTGGAAGGCGGCCAAATTTGAAGAAATGAGAAAGGATCTAAAAAGCGTGGATTGGGACAGGTTGTTCTCTGGCAAAGATGTGATTGGTAGGTGGGAAGCCTTCAAAGGGGAAATTTTGAGAGTGCAGAGTTTGTATGTTCCTGTCAGGATTAAAGGCAAATTGAATAGGAATAAGGAACCTTGGTTCTCAAGGGATATTGCAACTCTGATAAAGAAGAAGAGGGAGTTGTATGAAATGTACAGGAAACAGGGGGTAAATCAGGTGCTTGAGGAGTATAAGAAGTGCAAGAAAATACTTAAGAAAGAAATCAGGAGGGCAAAAAGAAGACATGAGGTTGCCTTGGCAGTCAAAGTGAAGGATAATCCAAAGAGCTTTTACAAGTATATTAAGAGCAAAAGGATTGTAAGGGATAAAATTGGTCCTCTTGAAGATCAGAGTGGTCGGCTTTGTGCGGAACCAAAGGAAATGGGGGAGATCTTAAGGTTTTTTGCGTCTGTATTTACTAAGGAAGCTGGCATGAAATCTATGGAATAGAGGGAATCAAGTAGTGAGACCATGGAAATGGCAGATGGAGTTTAACCTAAATGTGAGGTGTGGCACCCTGGTACAACACATGCAAGGAGACAGTACACTGTTAAGGGGCAAGATCCTAAAGTGTTGCTGAGCAGAGAGATCTTGCCATCAAGTTCATAGCTCCTTGAAAATGGCTACACAGGTCCATAAGGTGGTTAAGGCGGCTTATGGAATGCTTGCCTTTATTTGTCAAGGCATGGAGTTCAAAAGTCAAGACACTATGTTGCAACTTTATAAAATTCTGGTCAGGCCACATCTGGTGTTTTGCATATGGATCTAGTCGCCCCACTACAAGGATGTGTACAGAAGATGGGGTATCAGGATGCTGCCTGGCTTAGAGGGCATGTGCTATCATGAGAGGCTGGATAAACCTTGGCTGTTTTCTCTGGAATGGCAGAGGATGAAGGGAGATCTGATAGAGGTTTATAAGATTATGAGAGGCGTAGATAGACGGGGAGTATGTTTCCCAGGGTTGAAATGTCTAATACCACCTGCTATGCATTGAGGGCAAAAGGGGGTAGGTTCAAAGGAGATGTGAGGCACAAGTTTTTTTTTTACTCAGAGAATGGTAGATGGCTGGACTGCACTGCTTGGTAGGGTGTTAGAGGCTTTTGGATGTTTGTACAGGTATATGGATGTTTGGGTATTTTTGATTAGTTTTTTTAGCTGGCTTGGCACAACATTGTGGGACAAAGAGCCTGTTCCTGTGCTGTACTGTTCTACGTACTCCATGCATTACCTGCAGCTGTTTGATTTCAGGTGAGCAATTTTCATGTATTTTGAAGCCATTGTAGCTCTCAACACTCTTGAAGCAGGGCACAGAATTCTCTTCAAAGAAGAACACTTCACTTCCTCATTTCATCAATTTAACAGCTGGCTCCTTTTTAAAGTTATTTAAGAAGATCTGAGAACTTTCACACCACCACAGCTTTTTATTAACAATAGTAAGAAGTGACTTAATATACAAAACTGAGAGCACTAAAGATCACATGAGACGACATGGTGAAATCCAAGAACATATCTTGACTTCATTCGTGGAAAATGTCCTGCTGGATCACATTGGGATCTTTCCCAAAATTACCTTATTTTTATTGTTGTTTGAATAAAGCACAAGATTGGTAGTGTTCCCTTAGCACTTCTATTCCCAAAGTGTAAGCCAACTGTGAGCTCATTGTGCAAATGAAACTCATGACCCTCACTCCAGGTACAACATAGTAGAGCATTAATTAAAAGTCACTTGGCTACCCAGGTAAGCTATACACAGAAACAGGTTCTGGCCAGTATGGCCCATAGAAGCTTCTCAAGGAATCACCTTGAACTGGATTTTGATAAGAATTTGAAACATACCATCTTGAGACAAGGTATTGATTTAGTCTGAAGATCTTGAGAAACAAGCTGAAATATAACCCTGGCTTCTTGCCACAGCATCTCAGTTAGTTCATCTCCACAAAGATGGGCACTACTTTTCCTCAAGGTTTGGCTGTTCAAAGATTGACTCGTTCCAGGGGAGAACAAATGTTTTCATCACAACTGGAAATAGGCTCAAGCAATGGAATCTCCTCATTCTGCATTTCATTTACATCTTCCTTTGGTGCCTTGGACATTTCAAGCTCTGGGATGTCGTCTATGTTTATTATTCTATTCTCCACCTTGGGTTTATTCTTAAATTGAGGGCAAGGTCTCACAAGGCAGCCATTCTCATCAGTTTTATAGATTTTTAGAGCATCTTCCCTTCTTAATCTTTGAATAAGTGCTAATTCCTTCAGTTCATAAGGAAGTTCCAAAGAGGTGGTCTGGTAAAAACAAACAGATAACTGTTACCAATGCATATTGGAAAAATAAAAACCTAATCAATCAGGCAAACTGCCTTTAAACATCCAGACCTCATCAATCAAAAAAATGGAAGAATCACAACATAACTTTAAATGAACACATCATTCAGAGGTTCATAAAATGAACAAGGACAAGAATGGTAGACCAGAATATTGGTGAGCCACTCAGGATAATCATCAGAACTGGGACTACCACTACTTATCACTCATGGTGAGTGCGTTTCCTGCTTCTCATTAACACAGTGTTACTTTCAAGTCATTTAAACAGCCTAGCAAACGTGGATCGCAAGAAACCATGAAATGAATTGTATGATGGCAACAGTGTATTTGTTCTATAGAACATACATACAGAGCACAGGATCAGACTTCAAGGCCTACAATACCAATTTAAACTAATCCCATCTTCATGCACATGGTCTGTATCCCCTGCATTCCCTGCCTGTTTAAATGCATCTTAAACATTGCTATTGTATCCGCTTTCACCACCTTCCCAGCAATGAGGTACAATGCCTTAAAAAAAATAAGACTCTAAATCAAAAATAAAACCCTAGACTATATGAACAAAAAATGTGTTCATCAACCTGAAATGTTAACTTCAGTCTCCATAGATACTGCTTGACCTGCTAAGGATTTCTAGCATTTCCTATTTTAAATGTCAGACTCAATAGATGTGTTGAAAAACTATTCTGTTCAAACCTACAGTTTTTCAAATAGATTTTAAAAAGCTGAGTTTAATGAGACTTAGGATTTGCAAAAAGACCCAGAGTGTGTTTTGCTGTTCAGTGATACAGGAATATGGCCTACTCTAACTCTGGAAAGAGGGTGGGGAAGTGAGAGGCATTTAAGGTGAAGGGAAATAAGTGCCAGGGAAAACACTGAGCTTCCTTTAATTCTGAAAGCACTGTTTTGAATGGAGCTCATGCCATTTACAGACCTTCTGTCCAGCAAAACACTGCATAAGTGATATCGCAGCCACATGCTGCATGCTACCCTTGTGCATATTGAGTTATCGAGTGGCATCGGTACACATATTTGTCATTCTGAGTAGGAGCCTACAATAGCTGCCACAGAGACGAAGCCATTCAATTGGCTCATGCACGAGAATTTCAAGGTGGGTTTCATCTAATGGGCTCGGCAGTGCTGCCAAATCTGCTTTGCCATTGCACAGCATATACACTGTGGCCACTTTGAGGTACAGGAATGCAACCTCAAAGTGGTCAGAGGTGTGGAACCTGATATGGCCTTCTGCTGCTGCAGTAGCTCAACCAATTTAAAGCTCGACATGTGTGTTCAGAGATGCTCTTCTGCACACAACTGTTGTAATGCACAATTACTTGAGTTTCTGTCACCTTCCCGTCTGGCTATTCTCCTCTGACTTCTCTCATTAACAAGGCATTTCTGCTCACTGGAAGTTTTTGGTGTTTTTCGCGCCACTTTCTGCAAACTTGGAGCTGGGGTTCCCAACCCGGGGTTAATGCTTAAGGTATTGGCCCATGGCTGAGAAAAGGTTGGGAACCACTGCTCTAAAGACTGTTGGGTACAAAAAGTAACAGGAGATCAGAAGTTTCTGAGATATCCAATGGCCATAGTCACTTGGACCACATTTCTTTCCAATTCTGATACTTGGTCTGAACAACAACTGAACCTCTTGACCATATCTGCATGGTTTTATGTATTGAACTGCTGCTGCAATTGGCTGATTAGATATTTGCATTAATGAGGCATACAAGTGTATCTAATACTGAATGTGGTTTTCTTATACTAAGTGCTAAAGACTTTGCAAGGAATTGGTCGATCTGCAGAATTTAGAATTACAGACGAGTAAGATTTCAGAATTACATACTTCAGCAAATCAGGCACAATTTTTGTGGAGAGAAGAACAAGTTACAGTCCTCAACAGACTACTCCTCCGTTAAAGTGTTTGCCTTTCAGAAATTCCAAGGACTCTGCAAGTAAGCAGCTGTAACATCATTTCTTCTGCTGTGTAGTTTCAACATCAAACCAATCCCCACACCTTCCACAATCTCACATTTAGTGATGAGTAGCAAGGATTTGCCTAAGGCAGCAGCCACATGAAAAGTTTTTGATCTGCTTAAGCACTCCCAGCAAGTTGGTCTTCAGCATGTCATGGAGATCAGAATAAAGATGAGCAGTATAACTAAAAAGAGGCTTGGAGGCATTTTCTTGATTGCCCAACAGCTCTTACCTCAGCACCTCCGAAAGTAGTGCTGGGCATATTTCTGTACATGCTCAGGTAGTTGTCCACTTGAGTTGTGAAATCCATCATTAACTTGTCCATCAAAGTACAGCGGAGTGGAAGGAGAAACATCACTTCTAATGCTGCGCTCTTCATCAAACTTGGGGGGAGTGGACGAGAACTCCACACCTTTGGATTAACCTAAACACCAAAGGCAGAAGACAATTAAAAAATGGATGATAACCACTGACTTGGTTAGAGTTGTTCCATTGACTTCAAAGTGAAATAACCTGGTTTACACAATGCTGTCAATTATAGGCAAACTTAACCCAACTTACCAGGAGGCACTGACCCAATGGAAGCTCTGTCTTCAGCAGCAAAGCCTGTATTTAACCAGGTCAGAGGGAAGTGTGTGCAGACAGGTGAGAGTGCATAAAAGTCAAACGGAAGTGTGTGGAGAGGTGAGACTGCACAGGAGGTTGGACAGAAGATAGTAGAGAGGCAAGTTACACTTTCAGGTTGGAAGGCAAGTGTGTGGAAGGGCGGTGTGCACTGAGCTTGGAGGGATATATGTTATGATTTTAATGTGTACAGCCAGGTCAGAGGGATGTGTCTATTCTCGGGTTGGAGGAATGTGTGTGGAACTCACAAACACACCCAGATTTATGCTCAGTCTTGGAAGAGGTAAGTGGGTATTCCCAAATACACAGTATGCAACACACTCAAAATGCTGGAGGAACTCAACAGGTCGAGCAGCATCTATAGAAATGAACAAACTGTCCATGTTACAGGCTGAGACTCATCAGGACTGGAAAGGAATGGGGAAGAAGCCAGAATAAGGTGGAGGAGGACAAGCTAGAATGTGCTAGATGAAGCCAGGTGTGTGGGGAAGGGGGATGAAGTCAGAAGCTGGGAGGTGAAAGGAGGAAATGGTAAAGGTTTGAAGGAGGAGGAATCTAATAGGAAATGAGAGTGCACCATGGGAGAAAGCAAAGGAGGAGGACTCCCTGAGGGAGGTGATAGATAGGTGAGGAGAAGAAAAGTGAAAAGGGGAGCCAGAGTGGGGAACTGAAGGGGGGGCAGGGAAGAGAGGAAGAAGGGTAAGAGAAATTTACCGTAAGTTAGAAAAATTAATGTTCATGCCATCAGGTTGGAGGCTTCCCAGACAAAATATGAAATGCTGCTTCTCCAACTGATCTCATTGTGGCATTAGAGGAGACCATGGACTGATATGTCAGAGAATTGGAATGGTTGGCCACTGGGAAATCCTGCTTTTTGTGGATGGAATGAAGGTGCTCGATGAAGCGGTTCCCCAATTTACATCCGGTTTTAGCAGTGTAGGAGGCTACATCAGTACTGCCAGATGATTCCAACAGACTTGCAGGTAAAGTGTTGCTTCACCTGGAAGGACTGTTTTGGGTCCTGAATGGAGGTGAGGTAGGAGGCGAATGGACAGATACAGTTTGCAGGATCAAGTGTCAGGAGGGAGATTTGAGGGAGGGACAAATGGACAAGGGAATCAGAGAGCAATTCCTGTGGAAAGCAGAGTGTGGTGGGTGGGGGGGGGAGGTGAAGATGTGTTTGGTGGTATGGTCTCACTGAAGATGGTTGTAAAATAAGGGCAGAGTTGAACACAAAGAAAGGAATCTAAACTTTGCATCATGCATTTGTGTGGGGCATGCTGAGCAGGTCAGGCTGTGGTTAGGTTGATAGGGAGGGAGAGAGGGGGAAGAGGGAGAAGGAGAGAGCTTGTGGGGTTCAGCAGGAGTGGGGAGAGACAGGGTAAGAGCAGTGCCAGGAGTGAAGGAGTGGTTGGGGGTGCACGTGTACATGTATGTGGGATGGAGTGTGAGAAAACGAATCAATATCAGACTACCATTTGGTGATTATAATTTGTTTAAGCTACTTGAAAGCGGATGCATATTGGGTGACCATGTTACAGAGCAGCTATGTTTGGTCTTCAAGGGGACTATGAGCTCATTGCTGCCTACCACTTTAATTCTCCATCAGACACACTCTGGCCTGTTTGTGGTCTCTTACACCGTTATAATAACAAGAGCAGAATTAGGCCATATGGTCCATTGGGTCTGATCTGCTATTTCATCATGGCTGATCCATTTCCTTCTCAATACCATTCTCCTGCCCTTTTCCCATAACCTTTCATGTCTTAATCAAGAACCCATCAACCCGAGTTTTAAATATACCCAGTGATTTGGTTCCCACAGCCACCTGTGGCAATTAATGCCACAGATACACTACCCTCTCATCTCCATACTAAATGGACATCCTTCTCGTCTGAGGTTATGCCCTCTGGTCCTAGACTCCTCCACCATAGAAAATATCCTTTCCACATCCACTCTACCTAGGTCTTTCAACATTAGATAGGTTTTTATGATATCGCCGCCCTGCCCCACCACCACATATGATAAGCCTTTCATTCCTGGACTTATTCTCATAAACCTCCCCTGAAGCGTCACCAATATCAACATATCCCTGCTTAGATATGGGGCTCAAAACTGCTCACACTACTCCATATTACTATGCCTCAGTATTACATCCTTGCTTTTATATTCTAGTCCTCTCAAAATGAACGCTAACATTGCATTTGCCATCTGCACCACCGACTCAATCTGCAAATTAACCTTCAGGGGATCCTGCACAAGGATTCTGAGGATTTTTGAATTTTCTCCCCTCTTAGAAAATAGCCTATGCTTTTATTCCTTCAACCAAAGTACACGAACATTTGCATCCCAACATAGTATTCCATTTGACACTTATTTGCTGATTCTCCTTATCTGACCAAGTCCTTCTGCAGCCTCCCTGCTTCCTGAACCTTACCTGCTCCTACACCTATCTTCATATCATCTGCAACTTGGCGACAAAACCATCAATCTGGCATCCAAGTTATTGACATACAACTTAAAAAGTAGTCCCAACACTGAATCCTGCAAAACACCACTAGTCACCAACAACAGAGAAGGCTCCCTTTCTCCCATCCTTTGCCTCCTGCTAACCAGCTTATTGTGAAGCAGCATCAGCTTAACCACAACCGACAATGTATTAACGTGCAATGCTTCTTTTTTCTTTTCTTTCTTATAACATAATGAAAGTGAAATGAATGTATGTATAGTAAACAGGGAAAAAGCAAAGGAAACCCTACCACCCCGTCTCCTTTTCCCTTCCCAGCCCTACCCTCCCCTCACCCCTCCCGTATGTGCTGTTTAGGTCCCACTGCCCCCCACTCCAAGTTCAGCTGTCGGTCTCTTTTAAATACACCAGTAATGGTTGCCGGATTTTTTCAAATTCCTTGAGTCTCCCTTGCAGAATTCTTAACTCTACCCACAAGGATTCTACCTCTTCCGATCCTATGTTACTCCAAGGATTTGATTTCATTTTTTATGAACAGAGCCATGCCACCGTCTCTGCCATCCTTTTGATACAATGTGTATCTTTGGACGTTATGCTTCCAGCTATTAACTTCCTTCAGTCACCAGTCAGTGATGCCCATGACATCATACCTGTCAATCTCTAACTGTGCTGCAAGATCATCTACCTTATTCCGTCTGCGTGCATTCAAACCTAACACCTTCAGTCCTGTATCTGTCACCCTTTTACACTGCAACTCATCCCAGAGACTGCAATTTTGCCCTATCATCTGCCTGTCTTTCCTGACAGTCTCACTACACACTGCCTCTGCATGTAAACTAACAGCCCTATCACTCCAGTTCCCATCTCTCTGCCAAATTAGTTTAAACCGTCCCCAGTAGTTCTAGCAAAATAGCCTGCAAGGATATTGGTCACTCTTGAATTCAGATGTAACCCATCCCTTTTGTACAGGTCAAACCTTCCCCAGAAGAGATCCCAATGATCCAGAAATCTGAACCCCTGCACCAGTTTCTCAGCCATGCATTTATCTGCCGAATCATCCTATTCTTACCCTTAATGGCGTGTGGCATTCTCTGCAATCCAGAGATTGCAACCCTGAAAGTCCTACTTTTCAGCTTTCTACCCAGCTCCCTAAATTCTCTCTGCAGGACCTTCTCACTTTTCCTACCCATATTATTGGTGCCAATATGTACCAAGACTTCTGGCTTCTCTCCCTCCATTGAACACATCCCTGACCCTGGCACCTGGGAGGCAACATACCATACGGAGGTCTCTATCGTGTCTATACTCTAATAATGGAATCCCTATCACTCCTGCAGTCCTCTTCTCCCCCATCCCTTCTGAGCCAAAACTCCAGACAGTGCCCAAGATCCAGTTGTTGTGCTCTTCACCCGCCAACCCCACCAACCACAATAGGTTATCCCCCTCGACAGTATCAAAAACAGTATAAGTATTGAGGGGAACAGCCATAGGAGTACTCTGTACTGGCTGCCCATTTCCCCGCTTTCTCCTGAAACTCACCTAGTTACCTGCCTCCTGGAACTTGAGGGTGACTAACCTCCTGTAGCTCCTATTACCTCCTCAGTTTCCCGTATGGTCCAAAGGTCTTCAAGCTGCAGCTTCCATTACTTTACATTTTCTCTGAGGAGCTGCAGCTCAGTGTATCTAATGCAGATGTTGTTCATCAGGGAGGCTGGAGGTCTCCCAGAATTCCCACATCTCACTCAAAGAACACAACACAGCCCCTGGAGCCATTTACTTACAGACAAAGAATGAAGGACATACCAGATACATACCTCGTCCAAGCCTTCTCGCTGAAGTCTGACAAGTCAAAGCCTCCCCACTCTAACACTAATACTCCCCACTTTACTCCACCAAAGTCAGCTCTGCCCTCTTTATCTGCCCTTGCTAATGAATCACAACTGCACCACTGAAAAGAGCCAAAATCTCACAAAAGCTTCTTTTTCAAATCTCTTGCTCCTGTACCGGTGTGAAGCCTCCTGCGCCAATTCAACTGTGCTGCCAAAAAATACTCAATTGTCGCTTAAAGAACATTTGCTCTTCCATCTAGATATGGTGCAGCTTTCTGGGCTCAACTATCAACTCATTTTGTCTGCATCAGAACAGACCATTTCTACTACAACTTATCCATCTCCAATTTTGTTTCATTGTTGCCTCTCGTTAGCAGAGCCTGACCTGCTGGATGTGTCCCACAACTCTGCATTTTGGAAGGTGTTCATTCCTTTGTTTTGTGTCTTCACCTGAACTGCCCTCATTTCATTGCGCTTGTTCACCTTGTCTCTAACTGCCAGTTAACCCACTGAGAGAAAGCTTGTATCATCTGTCCTGCTCTCACCTTATCAGTGATATTTTTCTCCTCACCAGACCTTCTCTGGAAATTGGAAACTACGCTTTCTCTCTCATATGTAACACAGAAGAAAATGTTGGCCACACTTAACACGTCATAACCATTTGTGGTTAGCGAAACGTGAGCATTTCAGATCAAAAATCAGTTTAATGAAGAATCTTTGATTTGAAACATCAACTCTGCTTCTCTTTCCACAGACACTAATCTACAGAATTATAAACAGTATTTTCCTGTTTATATTTCCATTTTATGGATTTAACTCCCCACTGTCATCTATGGACTCCAGCAAATGTGACTCGAGGAGCTTGGGATAGAAAAGTTGGCTAAATTTCAATGTCTGAATACTACTTGAGTCTTGATTAACCTGATATAAAACAAGCTACATATTTTGTTCAGGTAGTGTTAATGATTGCCTGTTGTTTATTTTTTTTATAACTTTATTCAGAGTTGCAGTACGGTAACAGGCCCTTCTGGCTCAATGAGCATGGGCCACTCAATTACACCCATGTGATCAACCCACAAGTCTTTGGCATGTGGGAAGAAACTGAAGGGAACCCACATGGTCACAGGGAAAATGTACAAACGTGGTTATGGGAAGAATAAATGACATGAATTGAACCCAGGTTGCTGATGCTGAAATAGTGTTACAATAACTAGTATGCTACTCTGTCACCCATTATTGTGAGAATAAAATATACGCAAATCAAAATATGACATATTAGAATAAAACATAATATATTCAATGATAACAGAATGCTGGAAAACCTTAGGCTATCAAGCATCAGTTATGGAGAAAAATGAGTTGAGGAAAGATCATTAGTCAAATATTTCATGCATTTTTATTCTGCATTACCTGCAATATTTTGATTTTTGATTAAATTTCCTTAAAATGTCCAATTGTCATCCACTTTGTACTTAGATATGCCTTCAACACCACTTGTCAACAATCCCCACACTTCATGGTATAGAGTGATGTTTTTTGACAGCATTGAACAGTTTATTCTGACTACTGCCAGGTACCTTGAGAACAGCTGCACTGTGCTGCAAGAATCGGATTTTTCTTGGCGGGAGGCCGAGATGACAGACCAGACATTCTCCCAAAGTACTGACGTGGCTGGGAAGAAGGCCTCCTGTCTCTGTGGAGAACTGCAGAACATCGGCAACCTGCATATTACAAAATAAATCCATAATGTTAAAGTTCAGTATAGCTAAAAGGTACGCCAAATAACTAATCACTAGTCAGAACTGGCACAAAATCCTCTAAACTCATTTGGAGGTGGATCAGCAGGGAAAGGGTAGGTTAGAAAGTTATAAGCCACAAAATCCACATAGCTCAACTCACTCAATCCATGTCAGCTGAGGCAAGAGTGTACAGAAAGGAAATAACTATGTTATTACTGGAGTTGTGAACCATAAAGTCTACTAATCACTAAAGAAAGCTGGGTAAGTACGTTTTAAGCACCGTTCATATATAATTTCTCCCATCAGCAGAGGTTCACAGTGGTCAACAGGATCTCTTGTGTATTCTACCTATTTCATACATCTCAGCCTTTCCTCATCCCTCAAGTCCTGAACTTCTGGCTTTTGGAGTTGTAGACATTTTATCAGATCATAGTGCTGTAGTGAGGCACAGGTGAAAGAAACAAAACATGGATTCTCTGGTAATGTCATCCCTCAAGATTATAATTTAAAATCTAAGTTAGCAAGCTGTCTTTCCACCACAGTTGTCCTTACTTTTCACTTTCCTGTGTGCATGAATCTCCACCTGGACACATCATTCTTTTCTATTCAAATGTCTTGCTCAATTGTCTGCAAGACAACAAATTCATTGTTCCTGTCTCACCCATTTTTTTGGGGTGTTTCCCAAAATATAACAACCTTTTACTTCCTGTTTGGTTCCTTTCCTGAAAAATCATGTGTCTGTTGCGGTGCTGATTACCCCACATTTCACCTGTGAGATTATAAATTTGTTCAATGTTCCATATAACATCAAGATTTTTACTTAAACCAATGGGTCACAAATCTTCAGAAACTGCATTGATGAGACTGAGAATGAGTCTGAATGAATCAAACTCAGTGTAATTTCGTTTTCAGTTTTTGAATGCTTCTGGGACTGGAATCAAAAACCCCTTAATGATTGAATTCCAACAATAAAAAGGAAAGAACAATATGGACATCAGCCAATAAACATTTCACAATGTTACAAGACAGTTCAAAAGAAAAGAAAATAAAATTCCTTTATCACACACATAATCTGGTGTTCATATTAAAGTTGATTTTTAAAACTTATCTACTCATTTGTTTCAGGATCTGGGTGCTGCTGGTTGGGAAAGCATTTGTCTCCTTCCCTAATTACCCATGAAAAGCTGGCAGTGAGCCACTTCCTTTTGAACCACTGAAGTCCTTTAGGGTACTGTGGAATGGTGTTCCAGAATTAAAACTCAATGGCAATGAAGGACCAACTCCATAGGATGCTGAGCAATTTGGAGGAGAACATACAGGTGGTGGTGTCCTCATGTACACATGGGTCTTAGAGGTACAGTGGGCAGTGCTGTCAGAGCAGCCTGGGTGTGTAAATGCAATACATTTTGTACTTGGTACATACTGCAGTCACTGTGTCCCAGTGCTGGAGGGAATGAACATTTAGGGTGATAGATGAAATATCAATTAAGTTGGCCTTTCTTTTAATCCTGGATGGCGATGAGCTTTTGATACAACTTTCTGTAATGCTGGGCATTCCCCTTGATCTCATGGAAGTACTGCAGACAGTAGTAAAGAATATAATTTAAAAAATAAGCTCACTAAAACCAAAGTTTTATGTTCAGAAAATATCAGAATGATTATTTCATGTTTTTCACAAACAACACTAACCACTCTGGACAGGAAGCTTGGAAGGACATATGAATCACTTTTTTCTAAGACAGTCTAACTTGGCAGCTGTTTTAAAGCACAACTGATTAATAAAGTTGTCACATTCAGCTGACATTTTAAATGAACTGAAACTTAAGTCACCAGAAAAAGGCATTGATTTGTTCCATTACGGAAATGATACTAAACTAATGGTGGTAACCGAATTGAAAAATTAAAGAAGTCATTACATTCCCAATACTTTGAAGACACCAGTAGCATGGCATCAGGAAAAAGAGAGAAACTAAATAAATGGTGCAGTAACATCTCACTGTTTTTCTTGACAATTTCAGTTGCTACTTCAATAAGGATGGAAAACTTAAAGAAAATAAACCACTGGATGAAAGATCCTTGCTGCAAATACCTTGAATCAATAACGGAGCTAAACTTCATGCATGATTTGCAATTCACCTGGGAGAGCACAATGATGATACGCCACAAGCTGTTGTTTGGAAACGTATTGGATCAGTGTTCTGAAAAACGTTTCCTTCTAAATAAGTCAAGTGTTCTGCTGTAGGTTGTTGGATACAGTAACAAATACAAACTAGGACTTCTGCTTGTAGCAAAGTTACACATAAACAAAATAAATCAATGTATCAATTCACAATACACAGTGATATATGCATCATGTGAACCAAAATGGAAAAAAGCATGAATGCCAGGAAGGTTCACTTAAATAACACAGAAACTCAATACGATCAGCCTTTATATTGCATTCAAAAGCTTTATTTAAGTAACATCAAGTATAATATTCATTGCTAAAGTGAAGTGGTTAAAGCAGGCAGAGATGAGAACAGAAATAAATCCAGAACACCTCTCACTGCTACAGAATGTAGAAAACTGAAAACATGAAACAGTACAGCACGTGGTCCTTTGGCCCACAATACTGTATGGATCTACAGAATATCTACTCCATGGTCAACCTAACCCTTTCTTCCTGTACAACCTATAATCTTTCATTTTTCTTACATTTTCTGTGTGCTTATCCAAGAGGCTCTTAAATGTCCCTATCACTATCCCAACCATGTGTATAGACACCTACCACTGTGTAAAATACCTAATTCTGACATCTCCCCTAAACTTCCCTCTACTCACAACAACCAATTCTCTGGTATTGGCCATTGCCACCCTGGGAAAAAGGCACTGGCTTTCCACTCCCTCTGTGCCTCTCAATCTTATAACATGTCAATCAAGCCACTTCTCATCCTCCTCCATTCCAAAGAAAAAAGCCCCAGCTCACTCAACTGTTCCTCATAAGACACACTCTCTAATTCAGGTAGCATCCTAGTAAGTCTCCTCTGAACCCTCTCTAAAGCTTCCACATCCTTCCTATAATGAGGTGACCAGAACTGAACACAATATTCTAGGTGTGCTCTAATCAGTTTTATACAGCTGCAACGATACCTCATGGCTTTTTAACTCAATCCCTGGTTTAATAATGTGAAAGCACATAGCACCCAGCTCAAGGATAGAAGCTCTGGGAACTCTTGTACGATAAGATGGACTCTTGGCCTCACACTCTACCTATGATTTTGCACTTTATCAATTAAAACAGAGATGAGGAGGAATTGCTTTAGCCAGAGGGTAGTGAATCTGTAGAATTAATTGCTACAGATGGCTGTGTGGAGGCCAAGTCACCAAATATATTTAAAATGGAGGTTGATGGGTACTTGATTAGTAAGGGTGTCAAAGGTTATGGACAGAATGCAGGAGAATGGGGTTGAGGGCACTAATAAACTAGCCATGATAGAATGGTGGAACAGACTGGATAGACTGAATGGCCTAATTCAGCTCCTACGTCTCATGGTCTTTATCACTGCATTTTATTCTGCACTGTTATGGTTTTACTTTATTATAGCTCAATATTCTCATATTATGTAATGACTTTATCTGTAAAAACATTATGTAATACAAGCTTTTCACTGTATCTTGGTACGTGACAATAATAAACCAATATGCCTTCTTAACTACTCGACCAAATTCTGCAGCAATTTTGAATTATCTATGGATGTGGATCCCGAGATCCCTCTGTTCTTCCAACTGGTAAGAATTCTGCCAATAACCTTTTACTCTGCCTTTAAGTTGAATCTTTCCAAAATTTATGACTTGACACTTTTCCGGATTAAACTCTATCTGCCACTTCTCTGCCCAACTCTGCATCCTGTCTATAATCCCGTGGTAACCCATCACAACCTTCTACTGCACCCTTAACACCACCAACCTTTGTGCCATCTACAAACTTGCTAACCTATTCACCTTTTCACTTCCACACCCAGGTCATTTATTAAAAAAAAAACAGAAAAAATAACGGTCCTCAAACAGATCCTTGCAGAACCACTAGTCACTAAACTCCAGGCTGAATACACTCCAACTACAACCACTCACTGCCTTCTGTGGGCAAAGCAGTTCTAAATCTTCACAGCCAAATTTCCATGTATCCATTGCCATACGACTTTGTGGATGTAACTTCCTTGGAGAAGCTAGTCAAGCATCTTACTAAAATCAATACACATCACACCCACCACCCCATCTTCATCAATTTACTTTGTCACCTCTTCTTCTCAAATACTCAATTAGACTCATGAGGCATGACTTGTCTCTCTCAAGGCTATGCTGACTATTCCAAGCAAGACCATGCTTTAAATGTAGTAATCCAGGGTAAATCTTGTCTGGCTCCAGTGAATTATCTAGCCTAACGCTATTCAGAAGCTCTAAAATTGCCTCTATCATAATCTTGACATGCTCCAGCACATTGGTCTGTTCTACGCTTACTGACATTCAAAGTCCCTATGCCTGGTGAACACTAAGGACCTCCTCTATCTTTTCTGCCTCCAGGCACGTTTCCCCCATTATCTCTGTTTGGATCTATACTCACTCTGGGCATTACCCTGTTCCTCACAGATGTGAAGAATGCCTTGGGATTTTCATTCATCCTACTTGGCAAGGCCTTCTCATGTTCCTTTTTTGATATTCCCAAATCCCTTTTTAAGTTTCTACCTGGCTAAATTGTAACTCTGTGGAGCCCTGTCTGATCCTTGTTTCCTAATCCTTGAGGTATGCTTCCTCCTTCCTCTTGAGATTGTTCCACATCTCATCAACTACGGTTCCTTCACCCTACTACTCTTTCCCCATTTCAGTGGGAGAAACCTATCCAGGACCCCATGCAAGTGGTCAACCTCCACATTTCTGCTGTACATTTCTCTAACAACAACTCTTCCCAATTTACACTCAAAGAGTTCCTGCCTAATAGCACAATTAGTCTTATCCTAATTAAATACTTTCCTATATTGTCTGTTCCTATCCTTGTCCACGGCTATCTTAACTATCAAGGAGTTGTGGTCACTATAAAATGCTCTCCCACCGAGATGTCACCTGACCAGGTTCATTATCAAGTACTAGATCCAGTATGACCTCTGCTCCAGTTGGTCTGTCCACATTCTGTGTCAGGAATCCTTTCCTGACACACGAAACAGCCTCTACCCTTTATAAAACTTTTATTCCAAGGTGGTGCCAATCTACCCATGACAATAACCTTGTTATTTTTAAACCTTTCCAAAATCTGATTACTTAAGTGCTCCTCAGTGTCCCCAGTGATTTTTTTTTTGGGGGCCTACAGAATATTCTCAATAAAGTGATCGCTTCTTACCTGTTTCTGACTTGCGCCCACACTGACTCAGCAGATACTCCCTCCATGATATCCTTCTTTTCTTCAGTGGTGATGCTGTCCCAGAATAGCAATGCCATTTCCCCACCTCCTATCTCCCTATCACTTTGAAACGTCTAAATGCCATCTAAAGGCCAATCCTACCCATGTAATAGCCAAGTTTCTGTAATTGCATAATTTCATGTACTGATCTATGCTCAAAGTTCATCACCCTTGTTCTTCTTGCGTGAAGCTAAGCACATTTCAACCCATCCAGCTCACTGCATTAACACCCTCTCCACTGCTTCTCCTTCCTCAGAGTTCCTCTGCACATTACATCCACCCTTACACCAACTGCTCCATCATCTGATCTCAAACTCTGGTTTGCATCACTCTGCCAACGTAATTTAAACCCTCACCAACAGCTCTAACAAACCTGCTTGCAAGGTCATTGATGTAACCACATCCCTTATGTACAGAGGGACGTGTCCTTAGATTGTCATCCTCTGCATTCCCCACTTTCATCTCTAATTTTAATACAACTCAGATTTTATATCTTTGAGCTGAAGGTTATTTGTTCAGTTTGAGCTGTTGCTTGCCTCCTATTGCTCACAGGTCCCTTCTTGTGCTCACCAGGGTTCTGAATTCAATTTGGTCTATGATGTCCACTTCGTCTTCAGTTTTTCTTCTAAACTTGTTTTGTGCTGTTGGTGTTGCTCAGAAGCAACTGTAGCCTAACTTCAACAGCTTCCCCCCACCTGCCACTGAGAGGATCACCTGCCTTTTTGAACTGTTATAGTTCTTCTGCGGAACTGCTCCCACAGTGCAATAAAAAAAATAATTCTTTTTAGAAGTACTCAACAGCGACAAATACTACAAAGTTCATTGAGGACTCACTTGGCTTTCCTTGTTTTCAGCTATGCTATCTTTTGGTGGCATTTTCCACTGACAGGAGGTCAGCTTTCAGTCATAAATTAACTTTTACATATACTGTCATGACCTTTATCCCTTCCAAGTATGTTCAGTCTGCTGGATCCATGCACATTGTACTCTTATATTCACTCATTTTCACCTTGAATTTCTTGCCTTTTTATTGCAGCCATTAGCTGACTAACCAGCTTTTCCCTTGGTAAGGTGTCACAATAATAAAAATAATCTAGAACACAACACTAATTTAGTATAATGGAGGATGTCTGCAAGCAGCACAATTCAAGACAAGATGCTGGTTATGATTCAAACCAAAGTTCACCTTACCTGCGTATCAAACACATTGGTGAGGTCCACCCTATATTGGTGATACAGGCAGTCAGAGAGCAAGCGACTATCATGGATCACCTGAATCATATAAAAACATTAAACGTTATCTTAACTACTATGAAATACACAACGAAAATAACCTGGATTTAAGTACGCAGCTCCTTAAATGCACTTCAAGGCATAATTTATGACAAGACTGTAGCCTTATATTTGATAGCTCTCCCAGATGAGCTTATTGCAAACCTTTTATTAAAATCCAAATAGGTCCTTTAATAGTGATGATATAAACTATGCAATTCCCAGTGGTTTCATTGGTTAATGCAGTATTTATCAATTTAAATCACTTGCTTAAAGCAGGATGTTGGTGGAGTTGAATGCAAGAGTGATTAAAATGAAACGGTTCAAAGAGGGCAGTAGATAGAGTTTAGCATAAAGCCTACACAGCTGAAAGAGACAGGCATAATCAACCTCTGAATTTTGACATTTCAATGAAATCATTTTTCATTCTTCTAAACTCAATATAGGGATCAGCCACTCCACACAAGACAATACTCTACTGCAGGTATCAGTCTGTTGAATTTTACACACTCACTACAAGGCAGAAATAAAGCAGGTCTTTTTATACCACTAAAGACTCCAGCCAATTTCTACAATGTACCGTGGGGACCATTCTAACCAGCTGTATCACAACCCGGTTTGGAGGGGTCACTGCACAGGATCTGAGAAAGTTGAAGAGGGCTGTAAATTTAACCAATGGGCATTAGCCTTCTCACTATCGAGAACATCTTCAAAAGACAATGACTTATTAAGGACCCTCATCATCCAGGACATGCTCTCTACTCATTACCATCATCAGGGAAGTCCAGGAGCCTGAAGACATACACTGAATGTTTTAGGAATAACTCCTTCTCTTCTGCCTTTAGATTCTGAACAGACAATGAACCAATCCATGAAGACTACCTCACTATTTTTCCCCTTTTTGCACCACTTAATAGTTAAATACATATTTTTATTTTATTAATATTTTATGTATTACATTGTACTGCTGCCACAAAACAAATTTCACAACATACATCAGTAATAATAAAGCTGATTCTGATATCTTTTAAGTAATAAACCCAAGATAGCAAGCACTCCAGATGTGATATTGTTAAATCCAAAATATTAATGAAATTATACTACTTGTGTTCCAATATTCTGTATTAAAGGTCAACATCACCAGCTTTAATTGCATTGACAAATACATTGGAGCTGCTACCAGTACTTGTTCCAAACTTGTCAATTTTAAAGTTCAAAGTAAATTTATTATCAAAGTACATATGTCACCATATGTAACTCTGAGATTCATTTTCTTGAAGGCATACTCAAATCCATAATAGAATAAAGATAACAGAATCAATGAAAGACCACACCAACATGGGCGTTCAACCAGTATGCAAAAGACAAATTACACAAATACAAAAATAAAAATAATAATAAATAATCAATAAATATCAAAAAAAATTTAGATGAAAAGTCCTTGAAAACGAGTCCACAGGTTGTGGGAACATTTCAATGTTGGGGCAGGTGAAGTTGAGTTAAGTTATCCTCTTTGGTTCAAGAGCCTGATGGTTGAAGGATAGCAACTGTCCCTGAACCAGGTGGTGCAAGCCCTGAGGTTCCAGCACCTTCTTCCTGATGGCAGCAATGAGAAGAGAGCATGTCCTGGGTGATGGAGGTCCCTGACACTGATTATCACTTCTGTCCTCAAATTCACCTGGACTATCTCTGACACTTCCTTTTCTGGATCATTCTGTCTTCTTCTCATGGAGCACCCTTGCCACTTACAGTTTCAAAAAAAAAACCCTGCAACTCCCAGTGTTAACTCCATTATGGATACAATTCCTTTGTGTCAATTTCTCCATCTCTGTTGCACTTGTTCTCAAGACTCTTGCCTGAAGGTTTCAGAAATGTCCACTTACATCTGTAAAAATAGCTTTCTCTTTCCTACAGTTGATGGAGCCCTCTCACACATTTTCTCCATTCCCTGCATATCTTGTCTCATCATCCACCTCCTTTTCAGCTAGAACAAGAATCCTTTGCTTCTTAACTTTCATCCCCACTAGTTTCTGCATCGAACACATCTTCCACAATTTCCATGAGTTCCCAAACTGATCCCATGACCAGCAACAGCTTCCCTCTTCCTTTCTTTCTGCTTTCCTCATGGATCACTTTCCTCAGTCTGCTAATCCCTCCCTACCCATGCCCCCACTTCCCTTTCAACCACAACAGCTGTAACTGTCCCTTCACCTCCTCCATCACCATCATCCAGGTATGTAAAAAGCCCTTATAAGTGAGGCAGAGGTTAACCTGCAACCAGTGGCCTTCTCTACATTGGTAAAACCAAGCATAGACTAGGTGAAGGTTTTGCAGAGCACTATATCCTGTCCACCAAGACAGTCTTGAGCGTCAAGTTCTGTTGTTAATTCTCCTTCCCACTCTTGCACTAATGTGTCTATCCTCAGCCTTCCCCACTGCTACAGAGGCCAAAGGCAAATCGGAACATCTCACATTCCATGGGTAGTGTACAACCCAACTATAGGAACTTAGATGTTCAAATTTCAGGTAACCTGCATTCTTGGTGCTCTCCTCCCTTTCTTACTTACCTGTCTGCCTAGATTTCTTCTCCAATTCCCCAGCGTACACATGGTTTGATTTGTTCTTCATCCACATCCCATCTGTTTCCACCTAACAACCTGTAAGCATCTATTCCTCTTCCCCCACACCCCACTTTCTGGTTACATCACTTACCAGCTTAGACCTCATCCCTACTACACTGAATATGCCACCATTATTTCCTCTTCCCTTTTAATCCTGATGGAGGGTCATGATTTGAAACATTAACTTACCATGATTGACCTGCTGAGCTTTTCAAGTGTTCCAAATCTGTAGTCTTGTTTTCATTATTTCTAACTTCTTGCTGTGCTTGGATATTAACTGTGTATTATTCACAAATCAGTACCGCTTGATACATTACCACTTACAAATAAATCTGTTTCTATGCTTTCATCACCTTTATTTTAGAGACAGTACAGCAACAGGCCTTCCTAGCCCAACAAGCATACACTACACAATTACACCCATGTGACTAACTAACCTGTACATCTTTGGACTGTGGGAGGAAACTGGAACACCCAGAGGAAACCAATGCAGTCACCGGGAGAACGTACAAACTCCTTACAGACAGCAGCATTATTTACATCTTTGATGCTATGGACAGTCCAGCTAACTTCTTCAAATCCTTTTGTAGCTTCCTCATTGATTAGTTTTCCCTTAATTTGTGCAGAAAACTGACACATTATACTCGGATCCCTGAATTATGTTACGAATATGCAAATAGGTGAGATTCCAAGCGTTGACTCTTACAATAGCTCAATTGTTACACAACAACAGTGTGTTTTTTCTTTGAATCAGTTTGCCAATTCTCAACATGCCCTAATTTCAAAATAACCTTCAAAGGCATCTGATTAAAATGGAGATCCAATTATTCTACTTTTATTGGCTGCCCTATTACTTAAGTTCTCCAAAATCTACTGCAAAATAAGTAGATGTTTGTTTGTTATGTGCTGTGTTGTATGATGTGGGCGATCATGGTCTTTCCTGGACCATGATTGTTCTTGGCAATTCTATTTATTTATTTGTTTGTTTTTTTAAAAAAGATACGCTTTGCCATTGCCTTCCTCTGGGCAGTGTCTTTACAAGATGGGTGACCCCAGCCATTATCAATACTCTTCACAGATTGTTTGCCCAGTGTCAGTGGTTGCATAACCAGGGCTTGTGATATGCACCAGCTGCTCACACAACCATCCCCCACCTACTTCACGTGACCCTGATGGTGGGTTAAGCCAGGAATCCCCAACCTTTTTTGCACAGTGGACCGGTTTAATATTGACGATATTCTTGCGGACCAGCTGACGGGGGTGGGGGGGGGGTGTTAATCACGACCGGAATATAGGTGATAAGTCAACTATAATTCACTTAACAGTGGCTAATACACTCAATTTTGTTTCTAAAAGGGTTTATCTAACGAATTTAATAGTAAACACACAGCGCATATTTTCCTCGCATGAATATAGTGATAAGTCAATTATAAGGGGGTTCCTTATGTCCAGTCTATTCCGCAGTTTACTTTTCGTTGCATTCATTGCAGATAACTCCGCTTCACAGAGATATGATGTTGGAAATGGAAGCGACGTTTTCAGTGCTTTCGTGGCTATCTCAGAATATTCAGCCTTGACTTTGATCCAGAATGCCAGCAGAGATGCTATGTCAAACATACATTTCAGCCCACTGTCATTTGCAAGCTTGAGGAGTTGATGATCTTCTCGCGCTGACATGGATGATTCACCGGGAACATTCACAAATGGGTCATGGACCCATTCCTTTGCATGTCTTGGGTCATTTGCGGTTGGGAAGTAATGCTCGAATTCTGTCGACAGTGAAGATAGGTGATCGAGCACCAGCTGTGAGAAGGACGGTGCAGCCTCAGTCTCTCCCAAAATCCCAGCTAATGTTGGGAACATATCAAATATGCTCCTGTCCACTCGCTGTCCCCACTGTTCCAGTTTGGCTTTGAAAGCAGACACTTTATCTGCCAACTTGAAGACAGTTGTCATTCTCCCCTGAAGTGACAAATTGAGTTCATTGAGCAGGTTGAAGATGTCACACAGATAAGCGAGTTTTGCTATCCACTCCTCGTTACTGAAGTTTGCTGCCAGTGGTGACTTTTTTTCTTGAAAGAAATCTCTGTAGCTGCTCTCTTATCTCAAAAACCCTGGCCAGGGCTCTTCCCCTTGATAGCCACCTGACTTCAGTGTGTGAGAGAAGGCGTTTATGCTCTGCATCCATTTCCTCGCAAAGCTGCTCAAACAAACGTGAGTTCAGGGCTTTTGCTTTGATGTGATTGATAACTCCAACAATGTCACTCAATACGCTGTTAAGATCAGGTGACATTTTTTGGCTAGCCAGCATTTCCCTGTGTGTGACACAGTGTGTAGACTGGCATTCAGGAGCAACCTCTTTGACTTGGATAGTGAAAGCAGACTCGTTAAGTTGTTCCAACAGCTGTGCTTCGATGTCCTCCGTTATGTCATCGATTCTCCTTGAAACTGTGGTGGCTGAAAGAGAAACCTGTGCCATCTTGTTAGCTGCAGCTTCTCCCAACAGTTCACGGCACATGTCCTTGGCAGCAGGCAGAATCAATTCTTCACCAACAGTGAAAGGCTTCTTAGCCTTAGCAATACGGCCAGTCACTAAGTATGATGCTCTCAGAGCAGCAGCATTTGTGGAAGTGGTGGCTCTCAGCACTTGCTTCCGTCCCGCTTGCACAAGTTTTTTCCGCTCAAAAAACTCAAACAGGTTTGTCTTTAAGTGCAGGGTGCTTGGTCTCAAGGTGCCGAAGCAGTTTTGAGGGCTTCATTGCCTCATTAGACAGCTTGTCTCCACATATCACACACAGGGGCCTTGGAGCATGCAAGTCACCAGTCGCAGTAAAGCCGTATTTTATGTACGACTTGTCGTTTTTTCTGTTGAAGGAAGCTTTCTTTTTTTTTGCAGTCTTGGCCCCAGCTGTCTCTGCGCTATCATCATCGTTAGGCCTTTTATGTCCCCTACCATCTCTTCCAAAGAAACTCTCAAACGACGTGTTTTTTACTCATCGAGTAGTTGCAGGTTAATGACCAATTGATGACCTCGCGTGCGTTCAAGTTCAACAGTGGGCATGACAGGGAATGAGGAAAGGTGCAGCTGACTCAGATCGTCAAATCATATCATTTCCTCGCGGCCCGGTGGTTGGGGACACAGGGTTAAGCAGTAGCTTTACTTTGCCCAAGGGTGACCTGCAGACTAGTGGAGCACCTTACACCTCCTTTGGTAGAGCTGCATCTGCACCCCCCCCCCCCAAAATGGACATTAACAGTCCAATCTCACTCTGATTTTCTAAGTTTTGTTTACGATATCTTAATGGATTAACTGACCCAGATAACCAACATTTAATCCTCTATCAGTTATGCTAAACATGCTATGTAAGCAGTAACAATATATTGTATTCTGCCTCCGAAATTCATTCCATTAACATCAGTGTTAAGGTTTATCATAGTGAAGGCTGATAAAAGTCCTCTGCAATATTTTTTCTTTCCCCCCTTTTTTTTAAAAATCAAACATCAGAATTAGGTTTGCTGCCAGTCTGAAGAGATCAACTGAATTTGGGAATATACTGACTGAAGGAGTTTTATATTTAAAAAAAATCTACAGGCTGTCCATTTCAAAGCAAATTTAAATCTTCATAAACCTGCAGATCACAAACTGAAGAATGAATTATGGCAGATAGAGGAAAATGCACCTCACAGCAATTGCAAATAATTTTGATTTCACAAACTGAAAACACAAATATGGCCAAATATAATTACCTTCAATACATTAACGTCTTCCAGAACTATCTTAAGTCCATTTTTAAATGCCGCTGCTCCCAGGAGAAAAATATCAAAGAGGTAGATCCGATCATTTGTTGAAATCTAGAGAACAAGTAACCAGAATTAAATAATGCACAAACATAGAAATGTGTTAATAAAGCTATGAAGCAATAAAGCTCTGGACTGGAAACCAACACCAAATGCTTCATGAACAGAAGTACAGTTTACAGTCAAAAGTACTCAAATGACTATGTCACAGCTTGTGAGTCTATTTGTTCAAATATAGTCATCTCCACTCAACCTTGGCTGCATCTTCAGAACAGCTAGTACAACAACTTAACTGTGCATCAATAAATTCCATTCAAATTGAACCTTCTTGCACGGAACATTTAAAAAACTGTATTGAAAAACAAGGCTTCCTTACTGCACAGCATAGCATGCAGGGACAAACCTTTTTATTCACAATGGAGAATGTGATCTGGCACTAGGAGATATTGACAAAGTATTTTAATAACTACTTTTGAAATGTAATAAATAAGGTATTCTAGATTAACTATATCTGTCAAAAAAGTCTAGGAACTTCTAAAAACATAGATTGCTTTATTTGTCACATATATATTGAAATAATGAAAACATACAGTGAAATGAATTGTTTCCACCAATGACTAACACGGTCCAAGGATGTGCCGGGCACAGCCCACAACTATTGCCATAACTCAGGTGCCAACCTAGCACACCCACAACTTACCAATCTTAACCTGTATGTCTTTGGCATGTTGGAGGAAACTAGAGCACCCAGAAGAAGTCCATGTGGTTATGGGGAGAATGCATAAAGTGTGAAGACAGGTTGATGTGCTGTAATTGTGTTACGCTAACTACAATGCTATGTGCCATCCTATATTCATCCTTTTCAGTAAAAGGATCAGGGAGTAAAGCAAATCTTTTGTATTTAAGCCATAAATGAAAATGTAATTAAGCAACAGCATTCTGCAGTTTGTAGCCGTCTATGTTTCAAGTACATTTAGACTGTGAGAGGTTGAGGTACCTCTGAGAACTTGAAAGAGTTGCTTCTCAGGGTCTGGTTGTACTTCAGCTGTACTCTCTTGATGACTGGGCACCTGGTGCAGTTGGGGAAGCACATTAGAAGACCTCCTTGTCAGTCTGTCTTTAGGCCTTGTTGAGACAGTCAACTACCAAGGCTTCTGCCTAGGCCAACTCTCTCCTCTTGCTTTGAAGGTGCATTTGTGCCTCAGCATCAACAGGAAGCATGTGGTGTTAACTGGCTTTCAAGAGATTTTTGGGAGTCAATGACTATCTCAGGGGGTGCAGTACATCCTGAACTGGGATAGTCACGTTTTAATTTAAGAAGTACCTGCCTGAAAATTTATGCAAATGAAGGTCTTTATGGAAGTAAGTATTTAAATATCAATGACTCAGCCCTTCCATTGGGTTAAAACATTACCTGCATCCAGAACAGCTTTCCGAAGCGGCAGACATTAATACCTTTCACTGCAACTCCAATCACATTCTGTTGTTTAATCTGAAAGATCTGTAAAATTCAGGCAAAAAATACTTAAAAGTTGGTCAATTTATTTCTCCTCTGTATTCTCACCTATAACTACAGTATACCCCTGAAATAAACAAACACTGAAAGCAAAGCAGTTCAGGCAAGACATCCACTCCTACACAACTCACATTGAGATAAAGAAATAAACAAACACTGAAAGCAAAGCAGTTTTGTCAAATTCCATCAAGCATGTGCATAATAGAAAATCGCAATATGGAATATTTTCTAGGATTGCAATCTCTCTACAATGCAGAGGTGCACTGTTTTTATCTTCATTTAGATAGTCAATCAAAATTCATCTGAGTACAGATCTTGTGCGATAAGGGACATCCAAGACTTTAAAGGCTTCTTACACCTTTACTCATATGCTTTACTACTTTACAATGTAGGACAACATTCGACCCATCCAGTCTATGCTATTTCTCAAAGAAATTCCATGCCATTTCCCTACATTTTTCTGTAACCTTTCCCTTCACATGTGCCCATTGACCCTACCAATTCCCCCATCAGCCATCTATAAAGGGTTAATTAACTCACCAACCTGTGCACCTTTGGGATGTGGAAGGAAACTCAAGTGGTCATGAAGGTCAAGAATAAACCTGGATCACTGGAACCAAGAAACAGCTGAACCACTTGCACAGTCACTATACATACACCAACTAATCCAGCTGAGTTCTAACAGGAAGTTAATGGCATAAGTTTGTTGACTTTCTCAAGATGAGATTCAACAGTTTTCCACAAATCCCAAGTTTGGGGCACTCCTTTCTCCCTGGACATGGCGGAGTTGGTTGTGTTTCCGAGATCCCAAGTGTGAGCCGTCTGGAGCTTAGCTCCTGGTAGGATCGATCACCCATTGTGGTAAGGTCAAGAGGGAAGTTCCAGACAATGAGCAATCCAACCAAGACCTCAATGATGGAGTTGGTGGAAGATGGCGACACATCACAACAGCACTGAAGGTGGAGGATGCTGAAGCAGTGAAGAAACCTCAGTTGTCTCGCATGCCATGCCACCGGACTCTGATCCTAAACTGTCAAGGACTATGTGGTGGCTGCCCATGCATCAACCTCTCCACATTAAACAAAGTCATGCACATGCACTCTCCATTAAGGGAATAACTTCTTGGGAGAACATCATACTTCACTCAAGTGATCACACTACTAATACACTCCACACAACTTCAGCAATTTGATCATTACTCACTGTGTATTGCATAACCTAATAAGCAGGAAACCTCTGGCCAAACTTAATATCACTCAGACTTAAATTCCAGAGCAGGAGGATTAAGTGCAGCATTATGTCAGTAACAGGTGCATTCCAGCAGAAGAGAGGCTTGTCTGGAAGTGCACGCAGGAGAAATTTAATTGTTTTCAGGTGCTAAACCCAAGGTGCTATCTTAGCAGTTCTTACAATTAGAGCTTTAATCAGTACCTGCACTGATCTATTTCCCGAAAAGTAACTTGGACATGGATTACTCCCACATGCCTTATCTTTTTAATGTTATTGGACAGAGGCCACACAATGATGTTCTAACATCCTGCAATACATTTCCAGACAATAAAAACTGTCTAGATTCAAAGTGCTTGTCATCTTCTCGTGCTGCAGAATGCTGGTCAAACATGTTATACTTTTTTCTTCCAGCTCTACCAAGGGAAAATAGGCTTGAGGCATTTCACAGGAATCCTAACAAACAAATCTGACACCAAATTATAAAAGATAAAAGGATAGATGAAACCTGCTATTACATCTGCCAGGAATGTAGGATATAAAAAATAGAGAGAGGCAAATAGGTAGAGAGGAAATTCAAAAGAGTTATCTCGGCAGCTGTTAACGGTTCAAAACAGGCTGAATGAAATACTAGAATTAAAGGAGAGATCTTTCTGGGTGCAGATTTGCAGGCTATAGACAGGAAGCGGGTTGAAACCAAGGATTTTTTTTTAAATAATAGGATTAATGGATCAAGAACTAATGTACACTGGAAGTACAGGAAGTGGTGAATGAATGAGGCAGACTGAAGAAGCAGGCGATAGTTTTGATTGAATGGAAAACTTGAGCGAAGAGAAAGCTTGAAAATAAAGGCACACATAAATGATTCAGCTCCTCTGCTGCTGGAGCACAAGTGAACAGGCAATTAAATTGGTAATGTGGCAATGAGCAGATAGAGAGATGGAAACCATTATAGCATTGAACAAAATGAACTTTTAAAGTTCAAAGTTCAGAGTAAACTTATCAAAATACATAGTAGTGCTCGAAAGTTTGTGAACCCTGTAGAATTCTCAGTTTCTGCATATGACCTAAAATGTGATCAGATCTTCACGCAAGTCTTAAAACTAGATAAGAGAACCCAATTAAATAAACAAAAACATTAATTCTTGTTCATTTATTTATTGAGAAAAATAATCCAATATTACATTATGCTAAGTTAATAAATTTCACGACTCATGCTGGTGATAATAAACTTGATTCTGATGTATTTGTTGGAAAAAGTATGTGAACCTTTGTTTTCTGATGTGACCCCCTTGTACAGCAATAGCTTCAACCAAACATTTCCGGTAACTGTTGATTAGTCCTGCACTTCAGCTAGGAGGAATTTTAGGCCATTCCTCCATACAAATCTGCTTCAACTCTGGTGGGCTTCCTTGCATGAACTGATTGCTTCAGATCCTTTCATAACTTTTCTATAGGATCAAGGTCAGAACTTTGACTTGGCCATTCCAAAACACGAGTTTTCTTCTTTTTAAACCATTCTGTTGTTGATTTACTCTTGTCTTCTGGATCATTGTCCTGCTGCATATCCACCTTCTATTAAGCTTCAGGTTAGACTACTACCCTAGCATTCTCCTGTAAAATGTCATGATACAATTTTGAATTAATTGTTCCCTCAACGATTGCAAGCTGTCGAGGCCCTGAGGCAGCAAAGCAGACCCAAACCATGATGCTCCTTCACCATTCTTCACATGCGAGATGTGGTTTTGATGTTGGTGTGCAGTGCCCTTTTGTGCATTTTTGCCAAAAAGTGCAACTTTCGTTTCATCTGTCCACAGAACATTGTCCCAGAAGCATTGCAGAACATCCAGGTGGTCTTCTGCAAACTTGAGACATGCAGAAATGGAGAGCAGTAGTTTCCTCCGAGGGGTCCTTCCAGGAACACCTTCTTGTTTGGCGTTTTTCTTATAGTGGACATTTGAACAGAGACTTTAGCAAATTCCAGAGATTTCTTCAGGTCTTTTGCTGTTACCCTTGGGTTCTTTTTTACCTTCTTTAGCATTGCACATTGTGTTCTTGATGTGATCTTTGCTGGATGCCCACTCCTAGGAAGAGTAGCAACAGTACTGAATTTCCTCCATTTGTAGACAATTTCTCTTACTGTAGACTGATGAACACTCAGGCCTTTAGAAATGCTCTTGCAGCCTTTACCAGCTTCATTTATCTCTACAATTCTTCTAAGGTCCTCTGAAAGTTGTTTTGATTGAGGTGTGGTGCATATAAACAGATCTTTCTTGAGAAGTGCAGGCTCTGTCAGTAACCTGACTGTGTCTTCTTTTGTAGGCCAAGATACCTCTACAACCCACACCTCCAATCTCATCTCATTGATTGGAACACCTGACTCTAAATAGCTTTTGTAGAAGGCATTACCCCAGAGGTTCACATACTTTTTCCAATAAATACATGTAATATTGGATCATTTTTCTCAATAAATAAATGAACAAGTATAATGTTTTGTGTTATTTATTTAAATGGGTTCTCTTTATCTAGCTTAAGACTCACTTGAAGATCACCTTTTAGGTCATATTTATGAAGAAATTAGGGAAAATTCTACAGGGTGCACAAACTTTTTAGCACCACTGTACATCACCATATACAACACCGAGATTCATTTTATGGCAGGCAATCACAGTAAATATGAGAAACACAACAGAATCAATGAAAGACAGCACCTAACAGCACAGACCAAAATAAAAGCAATGATAAACTATTTAAATACAAGAGAAAAAAGAAATAATAATCATAAAAACAAACACTAAATAGAGAACGTGAAATGAAGAGTCCTTGAAAGTGAATCCAGTTCATTGGGAACTAAATGATGCAGCGAGTGAAATTCAGTGAATTTATCCCCTTTGGTTCAACAGCCTGATTGCTGAGTGGTAATAACTTCCTGAAACCGCTTGTGCAGGTCATGGGGCTCCTGTACCACCTTCTTGATAGTAGTTGCAAGAAGAGAGCATGGACTGGATGATGGGGGTCCCTGATGATGGATGCTGCTTTCCTGCAACAGCGCTGTATAGGTATGCTCAATGGTGGGAAGGACTGTAATGAATAGAGCCATCTTCACTATTTTTTGTAAGCTTTTCCGTTCAGGGGCATTGGTGTTTTCATACCAGGCCGTGATGCAATCAGTCAATATGTTCTTCACCATACATCTACAGAAGTTTGTCAAAATTTTAGATGACATACCTAATCTTCGCAAACATCTAAGGAAGAAATTAGGGCGGTAATTAGGTCACAATATTCTGTAATGAAGATTGAGCTCAATGTCAAGCTCATTTTCTCCCAGTAACTTTGAGATACAAGATGCAGCTTCATAATATGCTTCAAAGTGATCAAAGATTCATTCAAATAACTGGAATGACCTTGTGGCATTCTGCAGAGACCGTACTAGACTTAGAGACAAGTAAAGAGGGAGGGTGAGACAGAGCCTGTGTTGCTGATTGTTCCGGTACTTCTCTTCTATTGTGAACCTCTGCAGGCTAGCCAGCTCTCAGGCTGCGCCCGAAACAGTTCAAAAGATGCCGGTTGGCAAGAAACTGCTGGTTAATAAACAGGAGGTAGATATGTTCATGTCAATTTGTTTCATTTAAAAAAAAGTTATTTTAAATACATGCATTTTCTTCATAAATTTTCAAAAATATTTTAAAATAATCTCCAGATTTTCACCCTCAGCTTTAGTGAGTGGTAAGCAGGAGATCAATTCCTATAAGTGAGTGACTGAAAAAGTACATTGGTAAAGTACCGAATGTATTTACTCTGCTAAGGTAAGTTAGAGCAAAGAACGCAAGTGTTACAATAGGAGAAGAGCCATTCAAGAATAAAATCAAGAAATCAGTATCTATTTAAAAGGCTGTTGTAATCCTGAATACTTTCCAGAAAGACTGGTCGTGTCATTCTGAAGAGTGAAAATTTTGCCTTTATTTTATGCTTTTCAAGAACTCCTCAAATGATTTGAAACTAAGGAAGTATTTTTGAAATGTAGCCACTCGTGTTCTATAAGAAACGCAACAGCCAAATTATACACTAAGAATTCTTCTAAATAACCATGTGATAATAATCAGATTATCTGCTTTTCTCAGTGACGTTGACTGGAGGATAAATACTGGCAAGGACACATTGCTATTCCTTAAAATAGTCCCCAACAAGTCTGTGGATCCTCAGCTTTCTCACCTTTCTACTACTAAATGAGAAAGCAAACAGTTCCACACCCCACACTCTCATAAGTGTTGGACTGGTATGTTAATTGACTACAGTAAATTAACCCTAATATAAGTGGGCAAATAGCGTATCAAGTGAGTGGGGGGGGGGGGAGACAGAAAGGGAATTAATGATGGGATTACTCCGAGTGTAATGAGTTAGTTGGCCTCTTACGTTGTACAAAAATATGAAACATCAATGTTGGTAAGGGAATGCCATGAATGGAAAACACTAAAGATGTAAAAAATGCAGTTAAAATGAATGAGTGGCAAAGCAGACTCAAGGGGCTGAAGGAGCTATTGCTTTTCCAAGCTACATTTAACCATGTATCATTCTCTCTTACTATACAACACCAACTTAGCCAAAAAACTGATTGTAATCCTATAAATACAGAAAATCATAGTAAACAGATCATTCAGCCTAGGCACTTATGTTCCATCTGAGGGTTGTCATCTTTCTCATCTGAATCTATTAATATAATCCACCCCATTCCCTCAAGTCTCAGATTTAAAACCTTGAGATTAATTTCATTCCTTTGCAAGATGCCGCTTTTTCCAGACCATTTTTTTTACCCTAAATCACATTCCAGATCTTCAGTTTCTCTTATGCATCCCATTCCCTCACCTCACCATCATATGGAAGAGACTTCAGCCATTCCTTTCCTCTATCTACCTCACCAGAAATCTATCATTTTGACCAAACTATGACCTTGTTATATGCAAATTGCTCATATAGAACATCCCATGTAATGACACCATACAAATGGAATCTATTTTTATTGACAAGATTGAACAGGAACTCTCAGGGCACCTTCTAATCATGTTTTATGACATACATACCAGCACTGCCCCCTTGTCCTTCAGTACATCTTCAAGGCAACAGTGCGGCAAGCTTAAACAGAAGCAAATGAGTCATCTCAGTCAATTGCAACTCACCTCAAGTAATTTGTGGACGGCTTTTTTAATAATATAATGCAAATCAAATTTACTGAACCCCACAAAAAGATACTAATGAAAAACCTGGTTATTTTGAGCTACTGCCCCTTAACTTTGTTAATGAAATAAAACTGCAACTTCTTTATTTCAAAAGCATTGTTGGCAAGGTCAACAAGTATACTCAGTAAACAAATTTGGAGGCAGATCCAGGTGTGTCCAGAAAGGGATTTTGACATAATATATAGACAAGTTGATGAGAAGAGGCCATACTGCATCTGGTAATAAGCAATGAACCTGGTCAGGCAACGTCTCTCTCAGTGGGTGAGCATTTTGGAGACAGCGACCATAACTCCCTGCACTTTACTGTAGCTTTGGACCGAGACAGGAGTAGAAGTACAAGACCATAGACATAGGAGCAGAATCAGGCCATTCAGTCCATCCAGTCTGTTCCATCATGGTCGATTTAGTATCCATCTCAACCCCCAGTTTCCTGATTTCTCTCAACCACTGAGCACATCAACACGAATTGCTGTTGCAGGAAAGCAGAATCCTTCATCAGGAACCCCCACCACCCAGGACTCTTCTCACTGCTGCCACCAGGAAGGTGCAGGAGCCTCAGGACTCACATCACCAGGTTTATAGACAGCTACAGCTGATGGTCTCACTTTCAAGGACTCTTCATCTCTATGTTCTTGATACTTTATTTCTTAATTTATTATTAATTCTTTCTTTTTGTATTTGCGTAGTTTTAGTTGTCTTCTGCACTCTGGTTGAAGGCCCAAGTGGGGTGGTCTTTTATTGATTCTTTTATGGTTATTGTTCTATAGATTTATTGAGTATATCCACAAGAAAATGAATGTCAGGGTTGTATATGATGTACATGTACTTTTGATAATATATTTACTTTAAATGTCACCAGAACTTATCATGGTGGCCTACTTACTATAAAAGACATGGACTGGATTGCAATCATCACTTTACATCCCAAAGCTCATCTGCATTTGAAATCCCAAATTATACTTCCATTATAGAGCATTTCCACCAACAGGATAAACCAGGTAGTATAATGGTACAGATAATAGGTTCAACAAGAACCTTTGGTGCTGTGAGGAGTTACATATTCTCTCCATCATTATGCGACTTTATCAAGGTGCTCTAGTTTACCTCTTCCACATCCCAAAAGTGTGTGGGCTGGTTTCAAGTAAACTTACAATTAAAGTACGAAATGTCACCATACATTACTCTGAGATTCATTTTCTCAGTTAACTGAGATTTGGTTTCTTAGGTAGTTACTGTGTACATACATCTATTGATGCTTCTGGACACATCTTCAGTGATGTTCCTGGAATCATCGGGTGTTTCGGGTCTTTCAACATCATACAACCTCCTCCAGGTGACCAGCCGGGGCTGATCAGACCTCAGCTTGTGTCCAGATGGCTTGTGTACGAAATGATACCATACATTACTCTGAGATTCATTTTCTCAGTTAACTGAGATTTGGTTTCTTAGGTAGTTAAATAGTTACTCTTAATTGCCACTAGTGTGCAGATGAGTGGTTGAATTGGGGGGGGGGGTGTAAATGATCCGAATATAGTGGGGAATAAATGGTGCAGGATTAGTGGAAATGAGTACTTGATGGTAGGCACAGATTTGGTAGGTCAAAGAGCCTGCTTGTGTGCTGTGGCTCTATAAACAACCATTCTTAATTCAGAAGGAGTTCGTCAATTGTACAATATCTGTATATGTACGGCTGAAACATCTTGAAAGCCCAATGGCTGGTAATTCTTTTGCTCAGTGCATGAATTCCTGATTGCCATGAGCATCTGTAAACTAAGGCTATACAAGTGATCTAAGGGGAAGAAAAGTAAAACTCCAGTGAGGGAGGGAACCAGGGCCCCAGCAAGTGGGAAGGCACAGTATACGGCAAACACCACCTAGTGGGCCTGACGCAGAAACATTGGGATTTTCAAACAGTCAGACAGCGCATGATCAGAGTTCTACTTTAGCTTGTGTTTTCTTTCAGGTATATTAAAACAAAGAGGAAAAGTGATCAATGATGAAACCTATTTAATATTTGATCAAGTTAGTCCAAGATTAGCTTTATTGACAGAATTAGTTACAAATTTTGAGCAAATAAACAGAAATGTAAGCTTATTTTTCTGATAGGATGGGAAATCGATGGAATCAATTATCAGTGTTAGCTGTGCATTGGGAAGTCTTAATGGGTTTTCAAGTAATCAGCTTGACTTTCAAAGTGAAGGCAGAGTTACAAGATATATTCTCAGAGAAAACACCATGGATAGGCCAGAGAGATGAAAAGAAAATTAAATAGATATACACATAAATTCTGACAGATTTTGCCAAAAAACATTTAACAGCCTCAACCAGTTGACCTCTTAGCTCACTGTAGTATTGCATAGGTTAGTGTAGAAAATATGAAATGCTGCCTGATAACCATTGATCTTAAGCCCATTGATTTCAGCAATACAGAGGTGAAAATGGTCAAGGCAGTAAAGCAAATAACAGCCAGTATTATTAGGCATGATCACCATCTTAAGACTCCAACTGGAAAGTATGCAGGTAGCATAAACAACAAATCATGCTTAACCCTGATATATTTCAAAGTTAAGCAAGCACCTATATGCTTACCTTCAAGGTTGAAAATTAATAAAGAATGGTGTTCTGACCAAGATGCCCGAATAATGAATGTTCCTTAGTATAGCAAAACTCCAAGGGAGGTTTGTACTCTGGAAAAGACAAACTTTTCCAGATTCTTCTAATTAGTACAAATAACAGTGTAGACCACCTTCAACATAATCAGTGCTGAACGTAGCACAACCACTTCATATTCAATTAGATTTAACATCTCCTTGTTTTCAAAAGGAAAATCAATAATATTGTATGAATGAACTTACTGCTGGACCAAATTTCTGATGTAACTGGTCAATGACAATGATTTCCAAATCATCATGTTCCAAATATTTAAATTCCAAATCTGAAAGAAATCAACATTTATTGCAAATGTGCACATAACAAAGCTGAACTTGTAAATATGCATGAAGGGATGTTCTGAGATGTACCAACACTTATCTATAGAGAGAAAGGATGTAACTGTCAAGTTTTTATATCTTTTATATCATTATTTTTCAACCAAAGCACAGTTATTGAAAGCTACAAACTCTAAATTAGGGAAAACTGTTATATCATCAACCAATTTGATCCACAGAGTTAGCCAATCCAGAACAACCTGATTAAAGAGCACCACTATTTATTTCTATCGAATAACAATGTATATTCAACAAAATTCACACATTCCCAAATGACTTCATAGACTGTCCTAGATTATTTGACACATCTCATTTGTACTAATGTTTTTCTTCTCACAAATCACCCAGTTTATTCTTGATCTCTTACCTTCAACCCTCTTC